>NC_062977.1:15289084-15608584 GCF_023078275.1 Leguminivora glycinivorella
TGCATTTGTAATATAATGTGGGCTAATTACCATGGCCAATTAAATTGCTCGAGTGATTTCATAAAATAAGTCTAAATTTATCAACGCGCCATCAATTTACCTCAGTTTAACCAGTAATAATATTATTGACTACTCGGTGTTTGCGTGTTATGTATATTGATTGGTGAAGTTTTAGTGCTCTGGTGCATATACTATACTGAAATAATAAAAATAATGCCTAGAAAACCAATAAAGTTGTTAAAATATGGATTAAGACGGTAATATTCCATGTAAAAAACAGTCGCCAAACGGTCACCAAACGGTCAACAAACGGTCGCAAAATGGTCGCAGCGTACACGCGTGACCGAAAGCAGAATGGCTTCTTGTATTCATTTTTTTCAGGTATCCTCAAACTTTATAAACAATTAAATATGCCGTCGTACTCAGTTGCCCTCACTAAAGAAGATTAAAAAAAAATTGTAACGTGCGTGCGTGAGTGGCACTGAAGCTTTAGTAGTTTCATGTGTTCTGCCTACCCATTTATGGGATACAGGCGTGATTGTATGTATGTATGATTGTATGTAACGTGCGTACCGAGCTGCTGGGTTGTAAAGGATCGGGGATCATATTATTATGGTCTTCTATAGAGCAACTAGTATTGTGCGGCATTTCACAATTGACACTTGTTGAAGTAGTCTTCATTAATATTACTATCAACATTCATTTCAGCGATCTGTACTTCTTTTGTCAAGATTTTTGTATAGATAAGTGTCTACAAATTTGTAATGTTAAAGAGACATAAATAAAACGTAGTAGAGTAAATAATGTGTTTTTTTTGTAACCCAAACAAAATACTTGTAGATAACGTATACGAGTGCGGAAAAGAGGAAAATCGATACGAGTAGCAATAAATTAATACACGAACGAAGGGAGTGTTTTAAATCGACACGAGTTGTGAATGTCCTTTTCGCACGTGTATCGTACGACGATTTTCAGTACCTAAATCTAAGCTAAGAGTTTCGACCAGACAAGAAATGAATCATTGCTTGATTTGCTCGCACTACTGCGTTAAAAAAAGCAGCATCTGTACTGAAAAAAACTATCATTGCGCAACAGAAATTCTATTAATATCACAGTAAATACTCCATTTCATTTGATTCCTACTTTTATTGTGTAAAGCAACACTACTCTTCATTTTTATCAATAAGAATTAAAAATTATATATTTAATACATTAAGTAACTATAAAGTGCTTATCTATTTGTATCATTCTGCACTTTTCTTAACTTTCCCACATTTCTATAAAATGTCGAAGAGTGCTTAAATGGTCGTCGTCGTTTATTATTATTTAATTCGCTCATATTTAAATGATTCAAAGCAACCAGTCCACAACTTCACAAGACAGTTTGAGAAACCTTCGTATTTCAGATTGTCATTTGCGGATACAGTGGTTTAGGAGCAGTTCGGTAATCAGACCTACACATGTGTGTACAAATTCTGTCAATGTCACTGTCAGAAACCGTTCTGACAGTGACAATGACAGCCACAAATTCGTCCACATGTTGTTACCGTTATGTGTGCAAACGTCGACTAATAAAGTGTCGTTAAAAGTCATTCTGACAGTGACATTGACAGCCACAAATTCGTACACATTTTGTTACCGTAACGAGTGCACACGACGACTACATTTTGTTATTGTATCAATACGGTCGCATTGTTTGCACGCCGTTACCACGCGTTATGTCACATTTGACAGTTAGTTACTGATTTGAAGATTTTGCGACTGAAATGGTTGTATGGGAACCTCAAAAACATTTTGTCAAGTGACCATCACGTTTTTGCGTTTAGTTACGTCCTTATTTTTACTATTTTAAATATTTTACATTGCTATTTACTCAAATTATTGAAAAACAAACATAAACTCATTTTGCCGGGTGCAAATCATCAATAAAATCTAAATATAAAACACACATATTCCAACCAACTGTTCCACCATTCAAAACCATTCTGGGCATTCTGTTCGTGTCACTGTCACTGAGTGAATAAGTGAATGAATGGAATGCATGAGTCGCGTTGAGACAGAATGTTACGCGCTGAGTGAGCGGTATTCCACGCAAAGTAACAAGGACTGAGTGTTACGTTACGCGCTGTCAGTTGGAAGTCGGATTTTGTTGTTGTTGTTGTATTCTATCTGTCTATCTATCTATCTATCTATCTATCTATCTATCTATCTATCTATCTATCTATCTATCTATCTATCTATCTATCTATCTATCTATCTATCTATCTATCTATCTATCTATCTATCTATCTATCTATCTATCTATCTATCTATCTATCTATCTATCTATCTATCTATCTATCTATCTATCTATCTATCTATCTATCTATCTATCTATCTATCTATCTATCTATCTATCTATCTATCTATCTATCTATCTATCTATCTATCTATCTATCTATCTATCTATCTATCTATCTATCTATCTATCTATCTATCTATCTATCTATCTATCTATCTATCTATCTATCTATCTATCTATCTATCTATCTATCTATCTATCTATCTATCTATCTATCTATCTATCTATCTATCTATCTATCTATCTATCTATCTATCTATCTATCTATCTATCTATCTATCTATCTATCTATCTATCTATCTATCTATTATCTATCTATCTATCTATCTATCTATCTATCTATCTATCTATCTATCTATCTATCTATCTATCTATCTATCTATCTATCTATCTATCTATCTATCTATCTATCTATCTATCTATCTATCTATCTATCTATCTATCTATCTATCTATCTATCTATCTATCTATCTATCTATCTATCTATCTATCTATCTATCTATCTATCTATCTATCTATCTATCTATCTATCTATCTATCTATCTATCTATCTATCTATCTATCTATCTATCTATCTATCTATCTATCTATCTATCTATCTATCTATCTATCTATCTAATCTAACTAATCACTCGTGGATCCATGTGAAATATTTTGAAGAGTTAACTACCCGTGTACTAATACTTATGCCACGTACATACGTGTGTCGGAAACATACACCAATAAATATTAACATGGATACCCTGACACATTTAAGTCAAAGGTTACTAAATAGAGCATGAACCAAGTTTCAGTTCCGAACCAAGTGTGGCTTTCCATGGATAAAGGCCAGGCCGTAGGCCCGTCGTGAGCTTCTCAAGACACTTTTACTATTGGGTCGTGTTTAAGCTCCAACTTCCCCGTCCGCCGGCGAGCCTCTCAGGGACGCTCCGGGCCTTCGGCCCAACGTGGAGCTCGGCCTACGGCCTACGCTGATGGTGGCTTATGCTTCAGGCATAATGTCACAGGTAATGTCCTTTCTATCCCAAATTTCAATACAAATTCTGATAAAATGGCCCTTATCACATCAACACATCTTATAAATGCAGTCCCCCGCTTTTTCATGCGGTTTTCATGCGTGAATAGAGTGATTTGTCTAGCTACGTTTGTATGAATTGGTCGAAATATGACGATATTTGATAATTATGGCGAAAAAAAAAACACGTAGGTTAAAAAGCTTAATCGAAAACGCTACTTAGCCGTTTAACATATAACAACACGACATGTGGTGAAATTGTCTCTCTTACATTCATGGGTCTACAAAAAAGTCCATGATGGCATGTCTATATTTGATGACAACTACCAATATCCATTATTACGCTTTAATCCGGGGCAAGTCGTTAGATCCACATGTGCTTAAAGGATCCTTTAGGCAAAGTACGCCACGAATTATAATTGTTTAGTCTCCGACGTCTCACGTACGAGTAGTAGTTAGTTCTCGAACTCCATCGAACTTCTATTGACTAAGTTCTTTGCGCTGTTAGCGTTAATTTAACAAGCGCAGTCTTTAGCAGAAATTGGTTCGCACTTCGTAGATAATGTGGTAGGAAACAATTCATATATATCTAGATGTCGCACTACTGTAGGATTTGGGTTCAGTTGGACGACCGGTCTGGCCTAGCGCGTAGTGACCCTGCCTTCTACGCCGCGGTCCCGGTTCGTTCATTTATTTGTGTGGTGAGTACATATTTGTTCCTGAGTCATGGATGTTTTCTATGTATATAAGTATTTGTATAATTATTTTATTTATCGTTGTCTGAGTACCTGAAACACAAGTCTTCTTGAGCTTACCGTGTGCCACGGTCAATATATCTATCTATCTATCTATCTATCTATCTATCTATCTATCTATCTATCTATCTATCTATCTATCTATCTATCTATCTATCTATCTATCTATCTATCTATCTATCTATCTATCTATCTATCTATCTATCTATCTATCTATCTATCTATCTATCTATCTATCTATCTATCTATCTATCTATCTATCTATCTATCTATCTATCTATCTATCTATCTATCTATCTATCTATCTATCTATCTATCTATCTATCTATCTATCTATCTATCTATCTATCTATCTATCTATCTATCTATCTATCTATCTATCTATCTATCTATCTATCTATCTATCTATCTATCTATCTATCTATCTATCTATCTATCTATCTATCTATCTATCTATCTATCTATCTATCTATCTATCTATCTATCTATCTATCTATCTATCTATCTATCTATCTATCTATCTATCTATCTATCTATCTATCTATCTATCTATCTATCTATCTATCTATCTATCTATCTATCTATCTATCTATCTATCTATCTATCTATCTATCTATCTATCTATCTATCTATCTATCTATCTATCTATCTATCTATCTATCTATCTATCTATCTATCTATCTATCTATCTATCTATCTATCTATCTATCTATCTATCTATCTATCTATCTATCTATCTATCTATCTATCTATCTATCTATCTATCTATCTATCTATCTATCTATCTATCTATCTATCTATCTATCTATCTATCTATCTATCTATCTATCTATCTATCTATCTATCTATCTATCTATCTATCTATCTATCTATCTATCTATCTATCTATCTATCTATCTATCTATCTATCTATCTATCTATCTATCTATCTATCTATCTATCTATCTATCTATCTATCTATCTATCTATCTATCTATCTATCTATCTATCTATCTATCTATCTATCTATCTATCTATCTATCTATCTATCTATCTTGTTGGAAATATGGACGCCTAGACCTTTATGCAGAGCAATCCTCTTTATCGACCTGGTTGCTAGCATAATGTTGACAGTGTTTTTTACATTCTTCTGTCATTACCGTTTGTCACTCGCGTTTTATACCTAAAGTTATTTCCACTTAATATAGTTTATAATTGCTTTATAGAGCCTTGTTTTATTCCTTCAGGTTATGGGCCGTCCCATTCCTGCCGTTTGAAAGTTATTTTTGCGTTCCGATTAGTAAAAAGTGAAAGTAAAAATGTCGCGTGTATAACTTCCAGTTAGTTACCGTGCTCGCGATTATTTCTATTTTTCAGCTATTTCAGGGTAAGTTAGCACTGTAAAGATGTCGAACAGTAATTCTATGATGTCAATTGAAAAGCTTACTGGCAGAGAAAATTGGGCTAGTTGGAGTTTTGCTGTGAAAGCGTATTTACAGCATGAAGACTTGTATCAGTACATAGAAACGACTCCGGATCCCTCTGAATCAAAGTCAGTCAAGCTAGATGTTAAGGCGAAGTCAAAATTGATATTACTGGTAGACCCAATACTTTATGTGCATATTCAAGATGCTAAAAGCGCAAAACAGGTTTGGGATAATTTAACGAAGGCTTTTGAGGATAGTGGATTAACTCGGAAGGTGGGTTTATTAAAGGAACTTATTAATACTAATTTAGAAAACAGTTCCTCCGTAGAAGAGTATGTCAACAAAATAATGACAGCGGCACACAAATTAAGGAACATAAAATTTGAGGTTGACGATGAATGGCTAGGTACCTTAATGCTGGCAGGCTTACCTGACATGTATCAGCCAATGATAATGGGTTTAGAGAGTTCTGGTATGAAGATTAGTGCTGACTTAGTGAAAAATAAGTTATTACAAGAAGTTAAGGCGACGTCATCGTCAGACACTACCGCACTTTATACAAACTCTAAAGGTCAACCTAGAAATAACCCTCAGAAGTTTAGAAAGGGTCCGAGATGCTTTTCTTGCAATCGCTATGGACATCTCAGCAGAAATTGTCAAAATAAAAAAACAAATGGAGAGAAGAGCACCGGGTATGTAGCGGCATTTTCAGCATTTTCAGCCGCCTTGACCGATGACTCCGAACACTGGTATGTTGACAGTGGAGCTTCAGTTCACCTTACAATGCGAAAGGATTGGCTCACAAATATAACATCGCCTTCTGTAACGAATATAACAATAGCCAACGACCAAGCATTAAAAATTGAGTGCATGGGTATTGTATACGTCGAAGTAAAGGTGAATGGCAATATTGAGACTATACAGGTGAAAAATGTTCATTATGCTCCTGACCTGAAAACAAATTTGCTCTCTGTCAGTGAGATTGTTAAAAATGATTGCAGACTAGATTTTCACAAACAAGGCTGTGACATATATAACGAGAATAAACTATTAGTCGCAAGGGCAAAGTTAGTCAACAGAACATACCAGGGTGGCTAGCCGAATGGCACAATCGCTCACGAAACGAAGCGCTAGTAGATATCTATCTCTATCGCGCTTGCGTATTGGCGCGACAGAGCCAGCGGCGTATCGCTTTCGTTTGGCGTCGGAGAAATGCCATTCGGCTACGGGGCCAGTTAATTACGAATGAAAATAATCAATCCAAAGGAATGATGGCAAAGACAATAACTGATGATGATCCTTTTTTGTGGCACCAGAGAATGTGTCATTTGAATTTTTCAAGCGTTAATAAAATACCGGAATGTACTGAAGGAGTAAAGTTGACACCGAGTAAAAGCGATACAACTTGCGTAACATGTCTTGAAGGCAAGCAGACACGACGACCGTTTCCTAACGAGGGCTCCCGGGCAACCAGTTTGCTAGAGCTTGTGCATAGTGACGTCTGTGGGCCGATGAAGCATGATTCTTTGGGAGTAGCAAGGTACTATGTCACCTTTATCGATGATTTTTCTCGGAGAGTACATGTATATTTTATTAAACATAAAAGCGAAGTATTTCAAAAATTTGTGGAATTCAAGAATAGAGTTGAAAATGAGTTAAACGCAAAAATAAAAATCCTGAGAAGCGACTGCGGGACCGAATATAAAAATAAAATTTTTGAAACTTTTTTGAAGAAACACGGTATTCTGCACCAAACTTCTAATCCCTACACTCCTGAAAATAACGGTCTCAGCGAAAGGATGAATAGAACCTTGACAGAACGCGCAAAATGTATAATTTTAAATGCGAAATTACAGGACACATTTTGGGCTGAAGCGGTTGCCACCTCAGCGTACATAGTGAACCGCTCACCGTCTCGCGTTCTATCCTACAAGACCCCGCATGAAATATGGACTGGAAAGAAACCTAATTTAAATCATTTGAGGATTTTTGGTTGTCATGCGATGGTGCATATACCCAAAGAAAAGAGGACGAAGCTCGAACCAAAGTCACGTAAATTAATTCTGATTCTTGGATATAGCGACTGTACCAAGGGCTACCGCTTCATAGACCCTGAAAGCAAAAAAGCTATTATCAGTAGAGATGTTGTGTTCCTGGAGGCTTCGGTTGAGCGAAACAAAGTTGATGATGTACCTGAAAAACAAGAAAATGTTAGTAAAAATGTAACAGTAACTAAAAAAAATGAAGATTGTAATGAAATGAGAGAAAATAAGACTGTAAACTTACCTTTATTTGAAGATAAACCGACTTGTTCAAATACTGAAGATCAGGCAATAGAAGCGCAGGATGACTCGCAAAGACCTTCCACGTCAGATGAATCTGATCAGTTTGATACGGGCCATGATGAAACATATTTGCCAGATGAAACATTTTTGCCTGATGAAACATGTCATTCTTCACCGCAGCCTGTGATGAACTTAAGACCACTTCCACACCGAATGGAGAGGAGAAGAGATAATGAAACTGACCATGTACCTACCTCTCTCATGTGTATGAGTGGAGAGTCTCCGATGAGTTTTTAAACAGTGACCCGTTGAGCTTACAAGAAGCTCTTCGTAGTGACAAGGCTGATGAGTGGAAGAAAGCTATGAACGAAGAATACCAGTCTTTGTTAGAAAACAATACATGGACACTTGTCAACTTACCAGATGGAAAATCTGCTATTCCATGTAAATGGGTGTATAAGACGAAGTTAGATGCCAATGGAATGGTATCACGCTACAAAGCTAGACTTGTAATAAAAGGTTACAAACAAGTTAAGGGTATTGATTACCATGAAGTGTATGCCCCTGTGGTCCGATATGGTTCAATAAGATATTTGATGGCTTTAGCTGCAAAATATGGACTTACAATACATCAGATGGATGCGGTCACGGCTTTTCTACAAGGAGAAATAGATGAAGAGATTTATATGTCTTTACCTCCTGGTTATGAAGACCAAAATAAAGTCTGTAAATTGAAAAAATCCATATACGGGTTAAAACAAGCTAGCAGGCAATGGAATAAGAAATTGAATAGTGCCTTAATAGAAATTGGAATGACTCGCTCAAATATAGATCCATGTGTGTATTATCGCATCATAAATGAAGATGACATGCTTTTTATAGCGGTGTATGTAGACGACTTGCTATGTTTCTTTAATAATGAGAAGACCTCACAGATGGTGAAAGAAAAAATAAAAGAAAAGTTTCGCATGAAGGACTTGGGAATTGCAAAACAATGCATAGGATTTAAAATAACTCAAGATGTTAAGAATGAAATCTCAATAGATCAGTCCCTCTACATAAAAATGATACTTAGTCGCTTCGGGATGGAAAACTGTAGGCCGGTATGGACACCAACTGATCCAAATGTCAAGTTGAAGAAAGCTGAGAATCAAGGAGAAATATTAACAGATATTCCATACCAGGAGATTATTGGCTGTCTATTATACCTATCACAAGGTACTCGACCCGATATAACTTATATAGTGAACTCACTGAGTCGATACAACAGTCAGCCTACCGCAGAACATTGTGTAACGGTGGTGTATTTGATGGGGGGTAAATAAAATAGAATGGAAAGCTCCGGCTAGTTCAAAGTAAATACACCCACGTTAGCACAAAATTTATAATAAAACAAAAGCTAAATGGTGTCTCTATACTTGCTGGAGGAAAGCTAGAGGAGAAACAAATTAAACAATATCACATTTTATAACTTTATTAATTATAAATAAACTCTTGCCTACAGAAAGGTTTCATTTAATGTTTCCCGAAATACTAAATTCGACACCATATAAAATATGAACTACGCTCAGTGGTAAAGCTGGGCCGCTTTAAGAGGGTCCAGGAAAAGGTTTCTTACAACCATTTATTCTACAAAAACTAAATATGAATTTACCTAAAGTTATGCACCAGAATTCTCAAAATAAATGAAATCAGAAATTACTTTACACAGAAATTAAAAACCTGAATTACACAGCATTACCGGCAGGAAACGGGCAGGAGACACACCTTGTCAGGGATGAGCCGGCTGCTCCCCGGACTCCGGTGCTGACGCCCCCTCGCCACGTGGACAGGGCTGACCCTTCCATACGAAAACAAGGTCCAAAGACACCTTGCGCCAGTAAGCCAAAGAAGTTTCCTTGCACATCGAAATTGTAAAGGTTCTTGTTTAATTATCTACTTCTGCAATTCTCTAATTCTTTACTTCTTCCCGACTCCTATGAAACAAATAAATTGGTCACATTAGTCGAGTGCCCTCACACACTGTGATAGACTAAACAAAAAAATGTAAGCGAGCTCACCGGAGACCTGCAGACTGCAGACCGAGGATCTCCAAGGAGCACTCCCACCCTTAGCATGTTTCTGCCAGCTGGAAATAAACCAATTTATGGTTAAGAATCTCTCCACGTTTCACGCCATGGAAATATCAAAAGCTCACAGAGAAATCTACTTACTCAGACTGACAGAACGCACCACACAAAATATGGAACGCCACGGCAGCACGTGGCATGCCGGGCTCCAGGCCCTTATACGGCCGTCCGATCACTATACAAGAGGATCTCGTCACAGAAAGAACGGCGCACTGAATGATCTCGAATTTAAAGGACCCAAAACAAAAGCCGGGTGGCAAACGAATAAACAATAAAATACTCTAATTCATTAGATGAAAATTACTCCAGTTTCTGTATCAGACCTTGAAGTAAACAAAACCTAACAAATATCATTCCAGAACAGCCTTAAAAAACCTATGATAACATTTGTTATCATGTCTCTAAAATATTATATTTTCCAAAAATCAATACTTAAAGTATATCAAAACTATACAAAGTTTTCCTGGAATGACAGCCAAAATACCTACAATTTCGAATAATACTTGTTGTATGGCAACCCTACAACAGATAAACATAAATATGTGCATTTGAAGTGCAACAGATAATGCAATGAACGAGAAGGAAGTGTTTCATTCAAAAATTAAATCTATCCAAAATATTAATTCCGACTATCAAAAAATCTGCTACGTTACAATACCCCCCTTCCCGATTTAAGGTTCAACGTAGGTGAACCGCTCGCTGTCCTCAGCGACTTTCATAAGAAAAAAAAAACAAAATCTGAAGGCAAGAAAACTAAACCTACCAAAAAATATCAGAATCAAAAAAACCTGACGCAAGTTCGAGACTGCAAAATCTCAAAAAAATCATCCCCCAAAATCTACAAAATTATACCAAAAGGTATTTAAAAACAAGCAAAACTACTGTTTGACCACAAAAAAAAATATTTAAAAAAAATCTCGAACCCGCGTCAACCCTCGGAGGGTGAAAAAAACTATGCGGCCAACTGATGCGCTGCATATAGAAAAAAAACCTCTGCTAAATTCCAAAACAGTAAACAAACCGTTGGCCTTCTCAGTGCAACTTGCAATAAAGCTTGTTGTGCTGAGAAAACCAAAAAACCAACCGCCAGGACCGATGTTCAGCATTCCCAAAAAAAAAAACTCAGCTAGACCGGGCGAAACCAAAGTTATAGTCTTCCGACTATAAACTTCCAAAACCAAACCAAAATCATTGTTACAGCCCTACAGGTTGACGACACCTGCTTGTCTCAACCCTTCAGGTGAACAAACTAAAAAAAACAAACTGAACCAAAAAAACTATGCCTGGTTGAATTGGCCACACCAATCTGTGCCAACTCTCCCTCAAAATACCAAAAAAAACTAACTACGTTGACGACGAGACCCCAAATCTAAAAACAATTTAAAGTTGCACTCAACTCCTCGCAGGTGTGGTTCTCACCTAACCCTGGCAAAAAAAATCAAAACCAAAACCATACCTACAACCATTTGGCTGTAGCTAAACTAAAAAAATATCAAAACAATTGCATGTCTGTAGTAGGCTAAACAAAACATTACCCTTCTTCCTACGAAGTCGGGTAAAGACGTGGCAACAAACTCCGTGTGTCGTTCCAACGCCGAAAAATGGCCGTTGAACCCGCCAGCACGATAATCACAAAAAGGTACCACCAATCGGTGTACCGCGGTCGATATGGCCCAAAAATGAGAGCCCGAAACAAAAAAAAACAGCCCCTGAAAATGGGTGACTGCTGGCTCTCCCCACCAAACCGACCAAACTGCGTAGCCACAAATACGCAAAAATGCACAAACCGTGCTCGGGTGTGGTAAGCACCCGATACCCACCTACTACAGAACACCCAATTTGGCCATGTTAAGGACCGCTCAAAACTAAAAGTGAGCCAGGTTGTGTCGCCCCTGACATACATCACGCATATAAAGTTTCCATACATCATATCTTCCGTATTTACCATACCTCACGCATTCATACCTTCCATGCCTCTCTCATACCAAAAAAAATCGTAGTGGAAGCAGTCACATTCTGTCCACCACTTTCCGAACATGAGTCGTGATTGGATATTCTACCATTAATATCCAACACTCTTCACGAACAACCGCGAAAACGAAACGTAATTGAGTAGGGGAGGGCGTTAACCTCATTAAAAAAACCTACCAAAAACTTATGTTCACAACCATAACATGCCATAATAAAAACCGAAATAACCAAAAAGAAACAATTTAAATTTGCCAACCAAATCTAAAACCGAATCAATATTTTACTTAAACGAGTTTAAGTTACAAAAATAATTCAAAAAATGTTTTGAAATACCCAGGGTTGAGTGCCAAAAAAAAACCTAATTACTGTATTGAATTTAAATTATTACAATACTAAAAACCGCAAGGAATTGTGCAATTACCAAATAAAATTGTTACAATTTGTTGTACAATCTGAGTCATAACCAAAATATATGCGCGTTTCCGAACGCACCTTCCAAAAAAAACTTGTCTGTCAACTGTCAACCAAAATAAATTTGAAAAACTACCGTGCTACGGTGCTAAATGAACAAAAAAATTAAATATCATAGCACTTCGTTCCGAAAATAGACTAATATACTTTAAAATATGCAAGGAAACATTTATTGTTGCAACCGAAATAAAATTCAACGAAAATCTATATAAAAAGGCAACAATTTTTATGTTGATCAACAACACGAAACAAAGTGAAACAAAACTACAAAAAAATTCAGGTAAGTACTAAAAAATGAGCAAAGGAGGCATACTTACGCTATGGCTCCTCTCTCATAACAAAATAAACGCTAAATGTTGTTGCAAGTTGTAACAAAATAACCAAACTAACCTGTATTGCATACTTCTAAATTAAAATGAAATTGTTACAGATTTCTACTAAATGCTGAATTTGGATACATAAACCACGAAACAAAACCAACAAAAGGATCCAGCCATGCCCACTACTGGACACCGGATCACAGGAAGTGTGTAAAATTGAAAATTTATCCTGTAAACTGTCATCGGAACTAAAAGCGCAAACACGCAGAAGAAGAATATCTTCATTTTTAAATTTAAATGACATCACAAAAGAAGCTTTCCGGACACTGCTGCCAGCTATCCCGAAGAACTCTGAAAAACAAAATAGTGGTGTCGCTTTCACCACATCACAACCTATGAAGAACAGTGATTTACTATTAACTTTGTTAACTAATAAGCTGTGAAATTATGTGCTGTGTTCTCTAATAAAATATACTGTGTTGAAAATTCTGGTGTTTGAAAGTGAAAAATTAAAAGTATACTAACAAATACAGTTGTTTTCCTTAATAAAACTTAATCCGTAATAAACTATTATGTATATTAGCTTAATCCCTCAAAACAATTACATTGCAGTGTAAAATAGTCAAAAGTAACAAATACTAAAAAAAACATTACTAAAGTGCAGTTCCAATAAACAGTTGTCAAAATTATAAAACTAAAAAGTTCCCGAACAAAATTCTAACAAATATCAATTTCATAAAATATTGTTCTAATTGAAATGTTAACTTTACACTATTTTTCCAAAAAGAAATACTAAAATGCTAAAGCATACGAAAAACCAGACTAAATAAATCCAAAATAGTATCCACTATTATTCAAAACAAACATGTGCTTTGATATTAGTTAAGTCAGCAAAATTTGTTAACCTCAAAATGTATCACACAAAATGTAACTCTTTTCTAAAAATTATATGTCAAATGAACATAAAATAAAAACACAAAATGTATGCTAATACCAAAAAATACAATGCAACAAACATTTAACTTCAAAATAGTTACTAAAAGTTTCACAAAAGGTGAGACAAAAAAAATTTAAGTAATTTCTGGTGCATAACAAAATCTAGGCTTATCCTTCAGCAAGTCATTACTAAAAAATCAAAATTCCCAGGGCGCCAGTGTAACGGTGGTGTATTTGATGGGGGGTAAATAAAATAGAATGGAAAGCTCCGGCTAGTTCAAAGTAAATACACCCACGTTAGCACAAAATTTATAATAAAACAAAAGCTAAATGGTGTCTCTATACTTGCTGGAGGAAAGCTAGAGGAGAAACAAATTAAACAATATCACATTTTATAACTTTATTAATTATAAATAAACTCTTGCCTACAGAAAGGTTTCATTTAATGTTTCCCGAAATACTAAATTCGACACCATATAAAATATGAACTACGCTCAGTGGTAAAGCTGGGCCGCTTTAAGAGGGTCCAGGAAAAGGTTTCTTACAACCATTTATTCTACAAAAACTAAATATGAATTTACCTAAAGTTATGCACCAGAATTCTCAAAATAAATGAAATCAGAAATTACTTTACACAGAAATTAAAAACCTGAATTACACAGCATTACCGGCAGGAAACGGGCAGGAGACACACCTTGTCAGGGATGAGCCGGCTGCTCCCCGGACTCCGGTGCTGACGCCCCCTCGCCACGTGGACAGGGCTGACCCTTCCATACGAAAACAAGGTCCAAAGACACCTTGCGCCAGTAAGCCAAAGAAGTTTCCTTGCACATCGAAATTGTAAAGGTTCTTGTTTAATTATCTACTTCTGCAATTCTCTAATTCTTTACTTCTTCCCGACTCCTATGAAACAAATAAATTGGTCACATTAGTCGAGTGCCCTCACACACTGTGATAGACTAAACAAAAAATGTAAGCGAGCTCACCGGAGACCTGCAGACTGCAGACCGAGGATCTCCAAGGAGCACTCCCACCCTTAGCATGTTTCTGCCAGCTGGAAATAAACCAATTTATGGTTAAGAATCTCTCCACGTTTCACGCCATGGAAATATCAAAAGCTCACAGAGAAATCTACTTACTCAGACTGACAGAACGCACCACACAAAATATGGAACGCCACGGCAGCACGTGGCATGCCGGGCTCCAGGCCCTTATACGGCCGTCCGATCACTATACAAGAGGATCTCGTCACAGAAAGAACGGCGCACTGAATGATCTCGAATTTAAAGGACCCAAAACAAAAGCCGGGTGGCAAACGAATAAACAATAAAATACTCTAATTCATTAGATGAAAATTACTCCAGTTTCTGTATCAGACCTTGAAGTAAACAAAACCTAACAAATATCATTCCAGAACAGCCTTAAAAAACCTATGATAACATTTGTTATCATGTCTCTAAAATATTATATTTTCCAAAAATCAATACTTAAAGTATATCAAAACTATACAAAGTTTTCCTGGAATGACAGCCAAAATACCTACAATTTCGAATAATACTTGTTGTATGGCAACCCTACAACAGATAAACATAAATATGTGCATTTGAAGTGCAACAGATAATGCAATGAACGAGAAGGAAGTGTTTCATTCAAAAATTAAATCTATCCAAAATATTAATTCCGACTATCAAAAAATCTGCTACGTTACAATTGGATGGCGCTAAAACGTGTCATGAGGTACCTTAAAGGTACAATTAATTTGAAACTTACTTACAAGAGGAATATAAGTGAGATTATTTCTGGCTACTGCGATTCAGACTGGGCAAACAGTGTTGAAGATCGAAGATCTTGCACAGGTTATATATTTTTATTTCAGGGTGGTCCACTTAGCTGGAATTCAAAGAAGCAACAGACTGTTGCATTATCCACGACCGAGGCTGAATACATGTCTTTGGCCTCAGCAATCCAAGAGGCTCTTTGGTTGAAACAGCTAGAGGAAGAATTTGAGCCTCAACATAAAGGTATACCCATAACCCTTTATTGTGATAATATGAGTGCGATTAGTCTTTCAGGAAATGCAGTCTATCACGCTCGCAGTAAACATATAGATGTTCGTTTTCACTTTCTGCGTGAGAAGATAGCTAGCCGACAAGTGGCCGTTAAGTATAAAAGCACTGGAGACATGATTGCCGATATACTGACGAAAGGCCTCCAACGAACGAAGCATGAATATTTTTCTGCGGCCCTGGGCTTGGCTCCAAAGCGTCTGCGTCCAGGAGAGGATGTTGGAAATATGGACGCCTAGACCTTTATGCAGAGCAATCCTCTTTATCGACCTGGTTGCTAGCATAATGTTGACAGTGTTTTTTACATTCTTCTGTCATTACCGTTTGTCGTTGCTTCAGTTATTTCCACTTAATATAGTTTATAATCACATCTTAATAACTATAAATTTTAATCCACTCAAAATAAACAGATAACTAAACACTAATAACAATAAAAACTTAGAACTATCAAAATAAACTATTCCCTGTCGTTCCCGGTGCAAAAGTGCCCATGACGCTCGCAGCGTTTCCGCGTTGAATTACAATGGACAGCTTTTGCACCAGGAACGACTCGGAGCGGGGGCTTTCTCCTTTTTGCCTGAGTCGACGGCCTAATTCGCGTGCAAAGCACTTCGCGTCTGTTCCCCAGCTCCCCGCCGTCTCTACCGCGAATGGGACAAATATGTAGCCCGGGCCAATGGGAAGATATTTTAGGCGTTTCAAGCCCGCTTGCGATTGAGCCGCCGCTCCGGCCGCGTGCGAGGTGCGGGAGATGTGGGAGGCAGCGAAGGTACTGACACACGTAGCGTCCCATACCAAACACCGCCCCCGTTCCCACGGTACTAAAGTCAGGCCATCAGGACGTTTACCATCAGTGCGGCTAAGTCCTGGTGGCTCAAGTACCGAAGGGACACCAGCCGACCTTAGGGCTCTCTGGATGGTCTCGTTGAGGGCAAAATGTCGCGGATGTCTTCCTGCGCAGCGTCGGCAACTCAGAGCGTGGTGGCCGTCAGCTCCCACCATAGAGCCGCAGATGCATGTGTGTGGTTGGCAAACATCGCAGCCCAGGCGGAGAGCGACGGCCACACGCAGCGAGTCACCGTCGAGCAGTGTACCCAGTTGAGGAGATGGCAACGCATGCAGCCATGCTCCTGACTCGGGCTGAGACACTGCCAAAAGCCGCGCACGGTCAACGCCGGCGGCACTCGTGATGAGATTGTCAATTACAGCTTTAGAGCGGGTGTCATCCCAAGCACGCTGAACGTTAGGGTTCTCCGGCACCGTCGCTCCAGTGTTAATAGACAACCAAGCCTTAATAGCGTCCGCCACATGTGGTATGCACACCCTGTCGCCATTTTTAGATATAATGTTAGCAACAAGGTTGGCAACCCCATGGGCAGATGCTAAAAAGGCCGGCAGGCTCACATCCTTAATGCGCCGTATGCCGAGACCCCCATAGCGAACCGGAAGGGATGCTTGTGTCCACTGGTTTTCATCCATGGAAATGTTGACGATGGACTCTATCGTTGACTTTATCGCGACGTCGAAGCAATCGATGTCGGTAGGGTACATCCATACAGGGGCCGTACGCAGAAGGTAATTTACTTTTGGTACTGCAAAACATTTTTGTAAGAGAGCCAATGCTACGTGAGGATTGATGCCTCTGAGGCGTTCGCCAGCAAGAAGAAGCATCTCCCTACGTGTCCGCAGAGCCTCAGGAACTGCAGATGAAAATATAGGAGCACCCAGTAAATTTAAAGAGTTAGAGCTCAGTTCCCTAAGTCCAGGCAGCACGGATGATAAGCTGGCGAAAAAAGGCGAGGAAACCGATCCACAAGGAAAAAACTCACACTTAGACCCATTCACTTCCAACCCCATATCTCTAAGACGCGGTAACAATACAAGCAAGTCTCGCTTTACCTCTTCCGGTTTACTACCAATGGTACCGTCATCGAGGTACCAAATGTTAAGAGGAGACTTGAGTTCTGTGATAACTTTTTGTATTGCGAGACTGAACGTGAGGGGGCCAAGCGGGTCTCCCTGTTGCGCACCTACTTGAGACATTATGCAATCAGAACCATAAAAGAGGTTGGATGGTAGGTGGTAGACCTGGTAGAGGAAGGGGAAGAGAGATGGTATGTATTCCTTAACTTTATTTAAGAGGGAATCCCTTTCAACCGAGTTGAAGGCGTTTTTTAGATCCACTTTAACGATTAAACTATCTGCATTCTCTGGATCCAAAACAAAAGTACGAACTGCATGTATTGCCGCCTCACAACCTAAAGGGACCCCAAAACCCACTTGATGTGGCTGAAGGTAAGAAGCCATCTGCTCTCTCACAGCACGGCAACCAAGCTTGGCGACTAGTCGCCGGAAAGTGCTCCCAATAGCTATTGGGCGTATCCCTCCCTCCTTTTTCTTTAAAGCGCAGAGAGAAGCTCCGTACAAAAACGGACAGACTTCAGAATGTACCTTCCCGCTCAATAAAAAATTGCACAATTTGGTCAAAGACTCCAGCAAGCGCACCCCACTGTCTCCAGCCGAGCCAGATGTCAACTCCTTCAAATGGTCAGGGCGAATGCCGTCCAACCCCGCCGCAGTTCCACAGTGAAAGGAGTTTATAGCCCACGAAACATCCTCCACTTTAACTGACAGGATTGAAGAGCTTACATCTGGTTCCGCTGGGAAACAAAGAGGTCGAGATGGTTCCGGATGCTTCGACTGCAGAGCTAAAAGGGTGTCTTATCCTGGAGGGGCGATTGTGTCCTCGCTCATAAGTAGTCTGACAGCTCCTCTCAAATCGCCTTCGTGAGCCTTGGTCTCAATTAACCTAGTTAATGGAAGTGAAGGGTGAGCCGCCGAAACTTCGACGGGCGCTAAGTAAGAGAAAGCATCTATGTTTGCCTTAACTTTGGTGGTGAGAGATCCTGTGCTATCCGATTCAGGGGTTCTCAAGGCCCCGTAGGCGAAAGATAAAAGAGCGCACCACTGGTTTACTCCGTTTACACAGCTATCAATTATACTGCATAACTTATTAGCGGCCATATTCCTTGCCCCTTTCGGGATATGGCGGAGAACGTGGACAGACTTTTTAAATAAGGCAAGTTGATCCAGGCTGCAGCCTGCTGGCGGCGTAGGGGCTGTTTGTGATTGCTTTATAAAGCCTTGTTTTATTCCTTCATATCTATCTATCTATCTATCTATCTATCTATCTATCTATCTATCTATCTATCTATCTATCTATCTATCTATCTATCTATCTATCTATCTATCTATCTATCTATCTATCTATCTATCTATCTATCTATCTATCTATCTATCTATCTATCTATCTATCTATCTATCTATCTATCTATCTATCTATCTATCTATCTATCTATCTATCTATCTATCTATCTATCTATCTATCTATCTATCTATCTATCTATCTATCTATCTATCTATCTATCTATCTATCTATCTATCTATCTATCTATCTATCTATCTATCTATCTATCTATCTATCTATCTATCTATCTATCTATCTATCTATCTATCTATCTATCTATCTATCTATCTATCTATCTATCTATCTATCTATCTATCTATCTATCTATCTATCTATCTATCTATCTATCTATCTATCTATCTATCTATCTATCTATCTATCTATCTATCTATCTATCTATCTATCTATCTATCTATCTATCTATCTATCTATCTATCTATCTATCTATCTATCTATCTATCTATCTATCTATCTATCTATCTATCTATCTATCTATCTATCTATCTATCTATCTATCTATCTATCTATCTATCTATCTATCTATCTATCTATCTATCTATCTATCTATCTATCTATCTATCTATCTATCTATCTATCTATCTATCTATCTATCTATCTATCTATCTATCTATCTATCTATCTATCTATCTATCTATCTATCTATCTATCTATCTATCTATCTATCTATCTATCTATCTATCTATCTATCTATCTATCTATCTATCTATCTATCTATCTATCTATCTATCTATCTATCTATCTATCTATCTATCTATCTATCTATCAATCTATCAATCAATCAATCAATCAATCAATCAATCAATCAATCAATCAATCAATCAATCAATCAATCAATCAATCAATCAATCAATCAATCAATCAATCAATCAATCAATCAATCAATCAATCAATCAATCAATCAATCAATCAATCAATCAATCAATCAATCAATCAATCAATGAAATGAATGGGTGAAATATTTTGAAGAGTTACGTATATGTACCGTGTATGTACTTAAGCCACGTACATATGTGTGTCGGAAACATACACCAATAAATATTAACATGGATACCATTTAAGTCAAAGGTTACTAAATAGAGCATGAACCAAGTTTTAGTTCCGAACCAAGTGTGGCTTTCCATGGATAAAGGCCAGGCCGTAGGCCCGTCGTGAGCTTCTCAAGACACTTTTACTATTGGGTCGTGTTTAAGCTCCAACTTCCCCGTCTGCCGGCGAGCCTCTCAGGGACGCTCCGGGCCTTCGGCCCAACGTGGAGCTCGGCCTACGGCCTACGCTGATGGTGGCTTATGCTTCAGGCATAATGTCACAGGTAATGCCTTTCTATCCCAAATTTCAATACAAATTCTGATAAAATGGCCCTTATCACATCAACACATCTTATAAATGCAGTCCCCCGCTTTTTCATGCGGTTTTCATGCGTGAATAGAGTGATTTGTCTAGCTACGTTTGTATGAATTGGTCGAAATATGACGATATTTGATAATTATGGCGAAAAAAAAAACACGTAGGTTAAAAAGCTTAATCGAAAACGCTACTTAGCCGTTTAACATATAACAACACGACATGTGGTGAAATTGTCTCTCTTACATTCATGGGTCTACAAAAAAGTCCATGATGGCATGTCTATATTTGATGACAACTACCAATATCCATTATTACGCTTTAATCCGGGGCAAGTCGTTAGATCCACATGTGCTTAAAGGATCCTTTAGGCAAAGTACGCCACGAATTATAATTGTTTAGTCTCCGACGTCTCACGTACGAGTAGTAGTTAGTTCTCGAACTCCATCGAACTTCTATTGACTAGACTGACTTTGCGCTGTTAGCGTTAATTTAACAAGCGCAGTCTTTAGCAGAAATGGGTTCGCACTTCGTAGATAATGTGGTAGGAAACAATTCATATATATCTAGATGTCGCACTACTGTAGGATTTGGGTTCAGTTGGACGACCGGTCTGGCCTAGCTAGCGCGTAGTGACCCTGCCTTCTACGCCGCGGTCCCGGTTCGTTCATTTATTTCAGATTCAGATTCAGATTCAATAGTTTATTCATGGTAAACACATAAATTATTTACATAAGTAATTCATAATTACAAAAAAAAATATAAGATAACAAACTAAAATATGTCGTGTTTACTACGAAATGGTCCCGCCTCAGCGTAAATGCTGACCCCTAGGGGTCAGCGCTGATCTTCCGGCGAGACCAGTTTGTGGGCCACGAACGCAGCTATGCGGCCTGCCCTTCCGACATATCTGAACGCACCCACTATTGCGAGGCGGTAATCAGCGCCATCTGGACTGCGGGTAGGTTTACACATATTGACACAATAAATAAATAAAAATGGCCGGTCAGGTCGCACAGCGTGCCAATGAGTTCAAAATAACAAAATTGAACCATTTCACTCATATACCTACATTTTAATATTAAAACTTACATTAAGTATTAAAGTGCTACATAATTAGTCCTGTGTACAAATATTTCTAAAAGAAGAAGCCAGAGAATTATGTTATTTTGCCGTTAATGTGAGTTTCTACAGTTAACCATGAAATGGGCCTGGATTTGCATTCTTACACATGGAAATATTAAAGAAAAACAGCTACATGAAAGAAAAGTAACCGCGCACAGGTGGATGACATGACACAACATGTTAATTTAATGGAGGAGAAATACAATAAAGCTTAATGTGAACACAATAAAATAAACAACAAACAATAGTTATGAAGAGAGGACAGTAAAAACGGGTAAGTTTATTATTATAACTTGCTTATTAGTAAACATGCAACATGTCTATCATATGTTACACTAAATCAGGGTAATTAACAGAAACTGGTGTCATATTTCAAAGCTTCCTGTTGCCGCTGGTGTTGAAGTGTGAGTAATTTGAGCTTAATTTTGAAACTTGATAAACTTTGCAGGTTCCTGAGAGGTGGTGGAATATTGTTCCAGCACCTGGTTGCCATGTACCGGAAGCTCCCACGAAAGGCTGCCGAAGAATGTCGAGGTGTCACTAACTGTACACTACAATTGCGCGCCCCGAGTGAGCTGCGGGTGGACTTCCACGACAACTTCTCAAATAAATATGAAGGAGATTTCTGCTTGACAATACCAAAAAGAAGACATGCTAGGTGTAATTTCCGTCGATGAAGCATTTTAAGAAGACTATGCTGATTCAAAAATGGTGTAACATGGCCTCTAGGTGGAATGTCAAAACAGAAACGGGCACAAGCATTTTGTACGCGCTGAATAAGACGCCTTGTCCTTGCTAGGAGTCGTGGACCATACACTAGATCCATATAATTTAATTTTGATAAAACAAGTGCCTCAATTAACTGAATACGTAAGGTTTCATTAAGAAAAGGTCGTATGTTATATAGTACCCTGAGCCTATAAAAACAGTTACTAACACATTCAGCAACATGTTTCTCGAACCTAAGTTTGCTGTCCATAATTAAGCCTAGATTACGTGCTTCAAATACTCTTTCAATTGGTTCACCTGATAGCAACACATCTCTAACTGGTCCGATGCTTTTCAACTGACTTTCGGTGCCAAAGATAAGATATTTTGATTTAGATGGATTCAGCATTAAACTGTTGTCACAAGCCCAAGACGCTATGTTTGCTAAGTCAATGTTAAGTTTTTCAATTGCGTTGTCAATTTCAGTAGGTTTTTGTGTGGTGAGCACATATTTGTTCCTGAGTCATGGATGTTTTCTATGTATTTGTATAATTATTATATTTATCGTTGTCTGAGTACCTGAAACACAAGTCTTCTTGAGCTTACCGTGTGCCACGGTCAATCTGTGTAAAATAATAATAAAAAAATTTTTGCTTGGGCGATGACGATGAGCTAACAACCTGTCACTGCAATATCACGATTTCGGTTTTCAACCCGTTAAGGGTGGCAAAACTTGAAGATTTTCATGTGCTCTGACTACCCTTTTTGGTAATTCAGGCGTGAATTTAAGTGGATGTGTATGTCAGGTACTATGTTATAAATAGTAAAATGTTTGATAATGCTCAATTTATTTGTATACTTATACAGTAGAGGGAAACGAAATTAAACGTAACGTAATTTAGACGAGTACCGCATACTCTGTTACCAGCTAGGGCAGCTAGTAAGTTTTTTTTTAATAAAAAAATAGTTGTTTAACTATAATATACAAGAATTCACATTTTATTATTTTTTTCACAAGGTACGGTACGACACAGTAGGCTAAAAGTTATTTCAAGAAACGCCCACGAAATTAAATTAAACGTACTGAAAACTATAAAATAATTCGATAAAATTCTGGCTACGTATAATTTAACAGGATCCAATTTTAACGAAGTGCTTTGCAAACTAGCATTGCAGCTCAGCTCTAGCCAACTGTAAAAAATAACTGTCGACGGACTGGTTTAATCCGATATCCAATAGCACTATCGAATTATTGAGCATTGTTCATTTAGGATCAATCGTAACGGAACGTTATAATTATTTAGGTATGTGAAATATTAGACGTAGGGGGTAGATAATAACACCACTATTGTAGGTTAAACAATGAATATTTATTACTAGAATGCAAAGCCTTATATACTAATTTGTTCCTTTCTTCTATGTTAACATAATTATGTTGGTAATAATAGTAATTGTTTTATCTCAGGTGAGAAAGGAATGCCTTTGTATCGGATTACAAAGGGCACCGCGATTACCATTGAAGCGTAAAAAGAAATATAATAATTAATTTGCATATTTAGCGGCACACAGCTGATCAACTGATCAGCTGTAGCCGTGACCTCACTACATATGTTTATTCATGCGCGGATCCACTGGGGTCACTGACCCCCCCCCCCCCCTGGAGCCTAAGTTGGCCATACAAATAGACCACGTGACCCCCCCCCCTGGGGCCCCGGGCCTTTACACGTGACCCCCCCCTGGGCACGAAGCTGGATCCGCGCTTGTGTTTATTTTCATGATCGAATCTTGTAATCGAATTATGGATAAATGAATAGAACATTATAACCAGTATGTATACGAGTACATATGTAATTATAAAGTCTTTGCATTTATTTATAAACCTCTTAATATTCTGTTAATTAAACCGAGTTTTGTTGTTGACATATAGTGTAGAACCTTTTCACAGTACAGTCATATATATCATCATCCTTCTTGCGTTATCATATCACGGCATTTGCCACGGCTCATAGGAGCCTGGGGTCCGCTTTGACGACTAATCAAAAGATTTGGCGTAGGCACTAGTTTTTACGAAAGCGACTGCCATCTGACCTTCCAACCCGAAGGGTAAACTAGACCTTATTGGTATTAGTCCGGTTTCCTTACGATGTTTTCCTTCACCGAAAAGCGACTGGCAAATATCAAATGACATTTCGCACATAAATTCCGAAAAACTCATTGGTGTGAGCCGGGGTTCGAACCCGCGACCTTCGGAACGAAAGTCGCAGGTACTTACCGCTAGGCTACCAGCGCTTCACAGTTACAGTCATATTGTAGTGCGTAATTGTTATCCATAGAATTTTCTCGGAAACGTTTGTATTTATCGTGCTTTTTCGGTCAACATTAGGACCTGTTGTACTGAGACTGACTGAAATAGCATGACACGTTTGTGTCTTCCCGTGAAAATATGAAAGAAAAACATTTCGCACCACATCTGTAAAGTAATCCATACTAATATTATAAATGGGTATGTGAGTGTCTGTTTGTTTGTCCGTCTTTCACGGCAAGACGGAGCGACGAATTGACGTATTTTTTTAGTGTAGATAGTTGAAGGGATGGAGAGCGACATAGGCTATTTTTTGTCTCTTTCTAACGCGAGCGAAGCCGTGGGCAAAAGCTAGTAAAGCAATAAAGCACGGTGTCAATAAGACATGTTTCTTGAGTGGACTAACTACACTAACAATGATTCAAATTGTTTGATCGAGATTTAGTTAGTTGAAGTATTAAACTATTTGTCTGGACGGAGATGTAAAAAGGCCATTATTCCAAACTTGACTAATTCAAATTTTTAACTTCTGATTAGCAGAAACGTCTGCAATCGATGCCACTAGGCTTAGAATAAATTTAAAAGTGGAAAATGTCTGCTTTGGGTGGAAATTTAGCATGGTTAGCGCATCGTAACTGGTGAATTTCCAATATGACTTGGAACTCCGGTTGCCGTTTAAGAAGTTTAACACTCTTACGGTAGATGTCGTTACGGGTCCCATTGACCTTAGTAGTGGAAAATTTCGCTGGCTTGGTTGAAGTCTTGGTGGCTCAGTTGGCAGAGCGCTGGAGTATCGATCCAGAGGCCGTGAGTTCAAGTCTCACCCAAGGCAGACATTTTCCACTTTTAAATTTATTCTAAGCCTGTTGACTAATTCAATTTTAAAATGTATTGAATTTACATTTTGTACCGAGTACCTACACTTTGTACCGGAGTAGCTTACAAAGATTCAAAAGATTCACCAAAGTTATGAAGAGACTTACAAATGACATTGTAAAGTTATTTAATCCAATTAGAAAAGGATAGATGGCGTGTAGCGGGGGTGGCGATAAATAAGATTATCATTCGGAACACGTGCGTTTGCAGTTTGTAGTTGGGTCTGTTTGAAATGGTACAGAATAAAATGTCAGTGAATCCAGTCGTTGTATTAACTGCATAACCGTTAAAGAGTTGCAAATAGTCGATTAGCGAACATTGAGCGAGTTATGTACAAATTTAGCTGAACCCTTTAACGCTCAAAAATTTTTTTCTATTTTTTTCTGGTTTCAAGCACATAAATGAGTTCTTAGGGGTAATATGAACCACAGAAAAATAATAAAAAAAATATTTTGTGTGTTATGTTTTAGAAAACATATGCTAAGAATACTTGACATTGCCCAACTTTCAGCAAATAACTTTTGATAACCAATGTTCAGTATTCTTGACATTGCGAACGGATTAGAGAGATAACTAATTTAAAAAAAAATGAGTTTTTATGTTAAAAGTATTTATGGAGTAACTTAAAACGTCGAAATACAATTTATATTCACTTCCAGAGTCAGACTAAGCTAAGTTGGCAGTAGTTTTGATAGCTCCACATGTTCAAGGGTGAAGTAACCGTCATAATTTCATTGAAGTTTGACGTGTAAATGACACTTGTGGAGTTTGTGCCACCAAAAGAGCTGTCAACTTACCTTGGTTTGATACGAGGCATAATCTTAATTTGCAATTTGAACCCTAAATGTTTGTTTTCTCAACTTTGCAATACCTACATGTACCGTAAAAGATATACACCAGCAAGAGTCACGTCATGTACCATCGTACCTACTGAACTATAAATCATAAAACTCGTGTCTTTTTTGCATTATTCCAGCATTTTGCCACGGCTCTTGAAAGCCTGGAGTCCGTTTTTGGCAACCAATCACAGGTTTTGGCGTAGACACTAGTTTCATGAAAGCGAATGCCTGTGCTTCCACTCCAGACGGTAAACTAGGGCTAGTTGGGATTAGTCCGGTTTCCTGAATGTGTCTTTCTTGAAAGTCTAGGAACTACCGTTTGCCTTTCTGACAAATGCAATTGGTTAAGCTTAGCCCTGTGTTTTATCAGCTTAATTGCTAGTTGTAATATCGGTAAAGCCTAGCGGTAAGAACGTGCGAATTTATTTGAATCTGGAAGTCGCGGAGACAATCATTTGATATTAGCTGGTCGCTTTACGCTGAACAAAAAAATTTTTAAGGAAACCGAATTAATCCCAATAAAGTCTAGTCTGGTTTTCTAAAAGTTAATGCTTATACCAATCATTGAGATTAGTTGATGCCATAAACCACGATAGGTCAAGGATGATTATGACTGGTAGTTGTAATCTAAATTTCTTTAGGGGCGTGGTATTTTCCGTAGCAGCGGCTTGTTTCCGATACAGCAACCATTCAGTGAAACATTGAAAATTTCAGATACGCCAGCACGTACAAATACAAAAAACTTTAAAAGCCTCATTTCTTTGTTTTGTTTTTCGGGAAACATTGATGTCTGCCTCGTATTCTGTCATTGAAAAAGAGTGTCAGTAAAATCGCTTTGAGTGTTTATGTTCTTGGTCTTTGTCGGCAGAAAGTGTTCGTAGTGATAGAAAAGTTGATCATTTAAACACTGGCAATGAGATTTATTAGGGTAGTTCTCAAATTACAGGGTTAAAGTCGTTTTTTCACCTGAGAAAAAGAGAAGACAAGGTGCTTGACTTCATCATCTGAACTAAATTTAGTCCTTTAAGAACATAATTATGGTATGGTATCTTGTCTAATCTCGCAATTGAAATGTCAGATTGATTTATATGCTCTTCTTCATTATTGCTGCCAGATAAGGGGGTGTTACTCTAGAGGCTCGAACTCCAGAAGTTCTTCAATTCCCCATTTTATTTTGCTATAAGGTCAAAAACCAGACAAAAACACATGCATCATTCAAAAAACACCCACGCACAGTGTCAATATATAAAACACATTACAAATATATAGATTATATCGAAACAAACATAAAAATGTATATATGAGACGTCTTCACTCATGGTAACTTTATCTTCGCAATGTTAAAATTACTTAACAGCCTAACAATAATCTACTTTGTTCATAGCGGCGCAATGCTAAGTATACTTAACACGCGTACCAATAAGTACATTTCTAAGAATCTCGCAAAGCTAAGCATACTTAACACGCATATTCGTAGCTCTGTCTAGTGTTCATTGGGCGTCTATATCATTAGAAATATATAATAACATAAAGAAAATATACCTAAGAACACATTGTAATGGTGTGTAAATAAATATCTTTGTTATAAATATTTTTTAGAAATTTATAATTTTCTAGTGTCCCAAGGCTGATTGCTGTCACTTCGTGATCCTGACAATAACTTTCGAAATATATGCGCCTGGGCAATGATTTCACTTGTCGAAGATACGTTAGGGTTCACACTATTATTTTATTCATAAAAGTACTGAAATAAAGTGAAAATTACGTTGCAATAATCTTTTGAATCTCGTGTTAAGTTTTTGAATCTGTTAGAATCTCGTGTTAAGTATACTTGACACTGCGAGTTAAAGGGTTAAAACGAGTGAACTAGAACCGGTTTTTTTTAAATGTCGACGTAACGAAATACCTTACCTTACAATCCATACTAATAATAATAATTATAAATAGGAGAGTGTGTGTTTCTGTTTGTTTGTCCGTCTTTCACGGCAAAACGGAACAATGAATTGGCGTGGTTTTTAAGTAGAGATAGCTGAAGGGATGGAGAGTGACATAGGCTACTTTTTGTCTCTTTCCAACCCCCCACTTCCATAAAATAGGGGTTCGAAGTTTTTATGGAGCATTCCGCAAATTTCTAATTTAAGGAGAGTGAAGCCGCGGGCAAAAGCTAGTGTAATATAAAATAAACACCTAAAACTAGACTCAACTAAACGCAGAAATTATTAGGGGTTATGAGGTAAGTTTGTCAGTTATCTAAACGGTTACTTATAACGGTAGTGTATAGCTTAATAACACCAGTGGCCTAATCTACAATCTATTATAAAATATAACTTTCAAATTCTTCCATGGCTCCGACTACCTAAGAAAATAAATAACAACCACAAAAAGTAATGTAAGTTATACTAGCAGTCCTGCTAAACAAAAAGCTACAATACAATGATATTACCGTCTCTTTTACCGCAACCACAAAAACAAGCATTTTAAAGCACATTCTCGTCGTTACTGCAAAGTGTTCTGCAAGTTTGTTACATACAGAGATAGAACTCAGGCCGTAGCCAAGAGTATACTAGTTCACGCTTCGAGCCGTATGATACGCAGCTGTCTGTGTCACGCTTAAGAGATAACTGGGTGGCTAGCCGAATGGCACAATCGCTCACGAAACGCTCACGAAACGAAGCGCTAGTAGATATCTATCTCTATCGCGCTTGCGTATTGGCGCGACAGAGCCAGCGGCGTATCGCTTTCGTTTGGCGTCGGAGAAATGCCATTCGGCTACGGGGCCTGTAATACGCTATGCAGAGTAATACGAGTAGTGCATTACAAGTGCGGAAAAGAAGAACGAAACGAGTGGTGATAAATTAAGATTAAAACACGACTAAGTGTTTGAAATCAACTCGTGTATCGTACGACGTTTTTCAGTGCACATGCCCCTTTGAAGTTTCGCCTGGTAAAAGAAACAGGATATGTACTGAAACAATTTTTACATCTACACAGTTAGGTACACAAGAAAATCATCTACCTCTATATAAGAGTACTGCTCAGATATTTATGCTCGCAAAACTGTGTAGATGTAACTGAACGCGAATGTAATCTTATCTACGGGCCCTGAGCATGACTAGAAGCGATTATTTTAGTGAACGCAGAGTTCCGTCTGATATCGATAGAATTATTTCTAATGCCAGTCAGGTCCCGTTGAGTAGGGTAGGTACAGCGTGTAACATCGCAATTTAGCTAGTCTGGTGGTTAAAGGTCAGGGATAAAATAGGCACCTACTTGCCTAAAAATAATATTAGATTATTAAAGCGAACGTAATTTTTAAAAGGCTTCATAATTATCATAACGGAAACTTTACAAAGAAAATTCTACCTACTTATATAATTTACACATTTTTTTTGATAAATATTAAATATTATAGGACAAAAAAAATGACATATCTCGTTAGCCAGGCGGGTGGCATGAATTTCAACCGCTGTAGAATATTCGACGCACCGTCTGCTCAGCATTTGCAGCTGCTGGAAATGCGTGGCTCAAAGCTAGATAATAAATTAGATCCTTCAATATAGTAGGTACTTAGCTTACTGCGATTATTTTCTTTGCCAACTAAGAAACGGTCAAGGTATTTTAGTTATTTGGCTAAGGATCCCTAAAAATGATATATCTCGTTAGGCAGGCGGGTGGCATGAAGTTCAACCGCTGTAAAATATTCGTCGCACCGAGTGCTCAGCATTTGCAGACTGCTGGAAACGTGGCTCAAAGCTGGATAATAAATTAGATCGTACCTTTTTGCGGATATTTTCTTTAATAAACTCGGTGGATGGTGTTGGTGACCGCTGTAACGCGAAGGTAATCAAACCTGCCTATTTAATAGAGTCATCATCATCATCTTCAACATTTCAGCCGTTAATCGCCCACTGCTGAGCAGAGGTGTCCATTCGTGTACGCCACTTATCCCGGTCCTGGGCTAATCTCATCCAGAGGTGCCCCGAAGTTTATCGAATGTCGACCACCCAATGAGCCAACGGATGCCAGGCTCTTCTTACATCCGAAAGCGGTATATAATATCGGCAAGAGGTTACATTGTGCCTTCATAGTTGTACTCCATAATTCTGGCTATACTTACTATTTTTCATTAGCATACCCCAGAGTTTAAATCAAAAATAAATTTTCTTGTTTTCATGACATTTTTTAATTGTAGGTAAATTTCTTAAAACTTGCAATAAAACTACGTGTTAATGAGAGTGTACAAGTAGCAAAAATTTAAACACAAGTTACTATCTAATTATTCTAAGCTAACTGAAACCTCTAAATATTACCAACCTAGTGCTAGCTAATATTTCTATACTAATTTTACTTGATGTTTATTTCATATATTTAACTATGTTATTTTACGAGATTTAACTAGTACTATGATAATAGTCATTAGGTTTAAGGGCATATGTAGGTGTTCGATTAAATATGTACATTTATGATGATTACATGGCACTGGTATAGGTCATATAGGTGATTTAGCGTGAAGTAACACAAAACAACCTTAAATCAAGGGTAAACAGGCACTTTATGGGCGAGCTCACTCTATAGTAAGCTACGTCTTCGCCTCGGCTAATCTGTGGCCATAATTCATATAAAGTAATAGGTAATAAAGTGCCTAAAGAGTGACATTCCCTTATCGGCCGGTAAACTAACAGTCAGTGATCTACTTAAGATTGTCAGAGTTCTATTTATAGCTATCACTATAACTAATTAATACCTTTTAACAAAGTTCACTTACGCGTCTGTATGCGTGTCTGTTTGTGTATTCGCGATACACCAAAAACTATTGAACGGCTTTGCGTGCTGTTTTCACCTCAAAATAGAGTGATTTTGAGAAAAGTTTACGTATATTACGTATATAATATGTTGAAATGTAGTGACGTTTGCGAATCAAGGCGGAAAACCTCGCTGGCCTAAATATTTCATCGATATAATGACACAATGTATGATGAAATTGTCTCCCTTTCATATGTTTACAAAAGTCATCGATAGCACGTTTTATCTTTTAAGGAAAACTCCCCAATTTCAAGGGTAAATAATTGAGTGAGAAAAATTATTATAATGAAGGGACGGGTTCCTTAAACGCGAAGCTATGGCCGCCATTTTGACAACTGGAATCATAGATGAATCGCGCAGACATGACATGTAGGTAATAAGGTATAATAATTGAGATCATATTCTGTTTTCAATATATAATATAAAAATATTTATTTCAATTTATAGTTTTAAATATTACTCGGTTCTAATACGAATTTTAGTCGATAATATTAAACAATAAGCATGATTTTGAATTATTTCTGAATTCTCATTATTGACGAAAAATAGTGACACCAAAACTGAAATAGTATTTAATGCAACCGGTGTTTAAGGGAGGTAAAACAAGGTGAATGGCGCGATTATTATTCTGAGCGACAGAAACTTACAAAACTAATTTTATTCAAGGAAAATTAAAATTTATGAAAAAAACAATTACGTATGTTTATTTCACTGAGTAGAAATTAAATATAACACAATGTATAATAGTGCTAAAAGTAAACTACTTAGTATTTCACACACAAAGTATAAAACAAAGGTCTACACTAAAAGTGTCGCGTCTATGTGGTCAAGTCTTACTCTATGACACGGTTCGCTTCACGCGCATGCGCCTCGCGCTGCCGCCGCTGCCGGTCGGCGCACAGAATATGTTCGAGTTGTCATTTCTAGTACGTAGTACATAGTAGTTCAATGGTGAGAAAAAGTATTTTGTTACTTTCCTTTTTTAACCCCCGACGCAAAAACGAAGGGGTGTTATAAGTTTGACGTGTCTGTCTGTGTGTATGTCTGTCTGTCTGTCTGTCTGTTTGTCTGTCTGTCTGTGTGTGTGTCTGTCTGTGGCATCGTAGCTCTCGAACGGATGAACCGATTTTGATTTAGTTTTTTTTATCTGAAAGCTGAGTTATTCGGGAGTGTTCTTAGCCATGTTTCATGAAAATCGGTCCACTAGGTCGCGGTCGGGGGTTTTTTCAAAATTTTAATTTTGTGATTAGGTTATTGTTATAATTATAAGCAGCACTTGTAGGCCTAGCACATGATGGCCGTGAGAGTATGTCGCCGCGAGATAGACTACCCGTTCTTATAATACACATAGAAGGAGACGTGTCATCTGTCTCGCGGCGACATACTATCGCGGCCATCATGTGCTAGGCCTACTGGTAGTTTTTGGGAACGGAGCGTAAATTTGATATTTAATTTGCACCTTTTATCCGATTCGTCCGAACCAAACGTAATTCGACGCGGTTAAAAAGCTCTATTGCTCCACAGGGAACCATTTTAAATTGCTTTTAGAGTCGGTGGCCTTTTGCAATTTACGCAATCAAATAACGATCTCGTGCAATTACACTCATAAGCACAGAACTAAATCAAGATCTTGATTTAGTTCTGTGCTCATAAGCTTGCATAATATAATAGATACCTGTCTATAATATTTCAGTCATTAAATAAGTTTAGACAATGATATCTTAGTCACACTCGGACACTGGCGATCAAAGAATGGCGATGAAAGAGGCGCGTTCTTAGCACACAGTCTAAGCTCGTATAGGTGAACGCGTACTATGCTTGTATGAGTGAGATATGACAAGTCGACTGTTCGCGGTTTTGACAGGCGGTAACCGAGAGGGGATGGGCGGCACTTTCAGCGGGGAGCGGGAGTGGCCATGGCCATACTGTACGATAGTACTCTTTATTATACTGTGTCTTAGTCTAGAGTCAGACCAAGCACGTAGATATGGAAAGGAAGGATAAGGAAGGAAGGAGGAGGAGCGGTGTTTGAGGCAAACGAGCCATACACAGAATAAGGGTGAAGTCACATCTATCAGCATCGAATCGCATTTTCTAATACAAAAGCGCAGTTTTGTATGAAGATGCATCCACATGGATCCATTTAGCATACTGAAGAAAGCTCATTTAATGCGATTTTTTTTGGTTTGATGATCTGAACCCGTGGGTCGAAATCGAAATTTTTCTATTTTTCGTTTAATTTAAAAAATATCGCTTGCAGACGTTTCTTCATGATAATTATAGTATTAGACACTGGGTACATTATTATTAAATTTAGAATAAAGCTTTGCTATTCATATAACGATATCTGATATCATAATAATTAGAACAAATAAATTAGGGCTTTTCAAAGTCACCTTAGTTATTTAATAACGTGTTCAAATAGTTGCCCGTTTTCGTAGTGACACCAAATGTGAGTGTGTTTAGTAAAACGTCCCACTTTGTCGGTTACCATTAAGGCGAGATTTACTTGTATCTTTATATGGATACACTGACAAAGCGGCTTTATAGCAATCGACAAAGTGGGGCGTTTTCCCGTGCACACTCACAAATAACTTTAAATTTTGTATTTAATGATATGACAGAAATTTATCGAACTTCGAGTTTTACCCTTGAAAGTGCCCACACTATACATAAGTTATGAAACTAACCTGAACCAAACAATCAACCATATTATTATATCTTAATAGGCAAATATATTATGCAAAGTGTAGGTTATTTAGACATTATTAATTATTCGTTTTGTTCCACTGTGTTTCAAGTACCTACTATTTAAAATAAAATCACTTGCTTCGATTTTCACACTAGTTACCTAGTGCTTTGATATGAAAACTAATAATGCCGCTTTAAGTAGGTAATTAACAATCGCTGGGTACATAACATAAGAGTTACGGTATACATCCAAATTGTAGGTAAGGTCAGGTGGGGTAAGGGGGACTATGGGGGAAGGGAAACACTGATCGGTAACTCTGAATTCATAGACTGTAGCTGGGTCATTTGGTGGTCGGTAAGGTACTACCTAGGATTTAGTTCCGAAACAAAAACAAAAATAGCGCTAGCTCTAAGGAGTGTGCGTCCTTGACAAAAACAAAAAATCAGTTGTCGTGCTACAAGACCACGAGTTGGACGAGTATTATTTGTGTAGTGATTTGGGTAGCAAAAAGTCATGTCCGAAGACTTTTGATATCTGTAAATATTCCTTTATATGTTTAATGTTCATGTCTGGTATTTTAATTTGAGAAAACTATGCTGTAAATATGAAAGTTCAACGTGATTCATAACACAACCTACAAATGACATACCGGGGTAACGGGAACTACCATAGCCGGGGTAAGTGGAACATATGTTTCCTTTTCCCGATTTCAGGGGTCATGAACATTTTCAGAGACACATATTCTATACGTACAGAAATTTTGTATTGATCCAAGCTTCAATATTTTAAATACGAATAATTACTAATAATTAATAGTCGTTTTTTAATTTGCAATACTGAAATTTGAATTTTCGAAAAAAACTTGTAAAAAAATCTTTAAAAACAATTATAATTTTTAGTTAACCACCCCTGTCTCAAGCCCATATGTTCCCCTTACCCCGAATTTCAATTTATGTAAATATTTTCTATTTTAAACTATATGTCAAAGAACCAAAGTCTCCATTTGATTGGTGATGTTTTTTTTTAATTTACATTGCCGGTATAATCCACACTAGCAGCAATACTTTAAGATTTTAGCGAAGTGTTTCCCTTACCCCAAAACTCGGGAAAGGGAAACGGCAGGACCAGCCTAAACATTTTATAAATTTCCAGCTACATGCAATAAAGCTAGTTTGAAAATTAATTTCGCCCTAGAAAGCAGACTTAAAGAAGCATACTTTGTGTCGGTCAAGATGAATATACGACATTAAATAAAGTGATTAGAGCTCGATGTAAAATATACCTACTAAGTTTTTTTTTACAAATAAAGAATTGTACCATTTCCTTTTAAAAATTAGGTGTATAACAACGGAGAAGGATTTACTCTGATTATAAAATACAGAATTTCACCAAGCGCAACTGCGGCTCTGCAACTTCGCAGTTCAGGCTAAATTGATAACGCAAACTTAACAAGGCAGTAATTCAAGGAGGCGCCGTGGGAGAAATTTTGAATTTCAGTCAAATAACGTCACAAAACTCAGTTTGAATAATTTGCTATTTACGTACAGTCTGAATTATTTCCCCTATACTTTAAAAATAATAACGGATAAGCCAATCCAATCTAATCACTCATCTAAAATGTGACCTGAATAATCATATAAAAAAACCGGCCAAGAGCGTGTCGGGCCACGCTCAGTGTAGGGTTCCGTAGTTTTCCATATTTTTCTCAAAAACTACTAAACCTATCAAGTTCAAAACAATTTTCCTAGAAAGTCTTTATAAAGTTCTACTTTTGTGATTTTTTTTATATTTTTTAAACATATGGTTCAAAAGTTAGAGGGGGGGACGCACTTTTTTTTCCTTTAGGAGCGATTATTTCCGAAACTGTTAATATTATCAAAAAACGATCTTAGTAAACCCTTATTCATTTTTAAATACCTATCCAACAATATATCACACGTTGGGGTTGGAATAAAAAAAAATATCAGCCCCCACTTTACATGTAGGGGGGGTACCCTAATAAAACATTTTTTCTCATTTTTTATTTTAGCACTTTGTTTGCGTGATTGATATACATATTCGTACCAAATGTCAGCTTTCTAGTGCTAACGGTTGCTGAGATTATCCGCGGACGGACGGACGGACGGACGGACAGACAGACATGGCGAAACTATAAGGGTTCCTAGTTGACTACGGAACCCTAAAAAGCAAACAGACGTATCGCCTGATTGTAACCAATTACTGGTGACCATGGACACTCTTTATTGCTGACTAGGAGGTTATATTTATATGCACATATAGCACATTTCGCTCATACATGCATACATATGTTTACATGTATTTGCACATTAATATTGAAGGCAGCGTACTTTTGACTCTACCGGTGTGTTTCTCGTTTCTCTTCTAATTGAGGTGTTAAAGTCCAAACAAATTATGATGTTTATTCTTTATTATTTATTTCATTGTAGTCATGTGCATGTTACAGTAGGCGTTACAAGTATCATGCGCGGATCCAGGGGGGGGGGGGGTCATGGGGGTCATGACCCCCCTGGAGCCTAGGTTAGCCATACAAATAGACCACGTGACCCCCCCTCTGGGGCCTGGGCCTTTACTACGTGACCTCCCCCTGGGCACGAAGCTGAATCCGCGCTTGACAAGTATATTACTCGTACATGTAGCTACATGACGCCACGGGCACACAATATTCTTTTCCCCTCACTAGCTCGGAAACACGTGTTTTGTCCTTTAATACCAGCGGGTAAAATCGCATTCTATCCACTAGTGGGTTAATTTGACCTTGAATAAAGTCAAATTAACTGCTGTAAAATTGATAAAAGTATAGTGAATCTAGTAATAAAGATGATTTTCCACCTGTGGAACTACTGGAAGCAGTGATAAACGCATTTTTTGCGTTGTAGTTTCCTCGCTACAGTGAGGGGAAAAGTTTTGTGTTACACTCGAGTGCAATAGTACATTACATCAGAGGCCGGGAAAATGAGGATTTCCGGCCAAGTGGGTATATACGGCCGAGCGAGCGTGCGAGCGAGGCCGGATAGGGATACGAGGCCGGGAATCCGTTTTCACGCCGAGGCATGTATAGTGCTTTTCTCAAACATACAATGAAATAAAAAAAAATGCTCTAAAGGACAATATTTTATAAAAAAAAGTTACTTTGCAGGCCTAGGCCTAAAAAATAATATGAAATCCCTTTACAGTCCTCTCGAGTTGTTGCGCCCAAAAAGCGATACTTCCCAGCCCATTTTAAGGAACGTAAAGACAATATTTCATTGCATGTTTGAGAAAATGTATTTTACTTCTCGTGTGTTAAAAAACTCGTAAGTTCAGGATTCTATAGTTGAACCACGAGCGAATCCTTTCCCTTGCTCGTTTTGCAATTCCACACTCGGCGTTAAAATACGTGTTTGCTTAACCCGTGCACAAGCCGGGATATGCGTTGCTATCTTAGCTTGGTCTGACTTTGTATGCAAGCCATCGAACCAAGGTTGTAAAATAAAATCTTATATCTATCTCATCTCGTTAAATCCACCCCTACTTGCAAAACTGCAGAATTATGAATTTGAATCTGAATTGATTAAATGCAAACTCCGCCCAAGTTATAAAGTCTTGGTGCTATTTTCGAATAACGCTTTAAGACACAGACTACATCGACAGAGACATCGTATTATGAACATATACATACATACAATCACGCCTGTGTCCCATGATGGGGTAGGCAGAGCACATGAAACTACTCAAGTTTCAGTGCCACTCTTGGCAAATAAGGGGTTGAAAGAAAACGAAACTGTGACATTGCAGTGACGGGTTGCCAGCGTCTCGCCTACGCCACAATTTAACCGATATCCCACAGTCACCTTCACGACACCCTTGGGAAGAAAGGGGGTGGTGAAATTTTTAAGCCGTCACCACACGGAAACCTTAACAAAATCGCGTGGACACCAGACATGTGTACAGTTTTACTGGTGAAATACTACGAATTGAGCAGCGCAATTGAGTAGCATTTACACTATTATATAGCACAATCGCCAAATATATCGATAACACACCTTTGTTAGCATAATAATAAAGATCTGTACGAGGTGCGGTCCAAAAGTTTCCGGCCTAACAAAGAAAGGGCTTACATATCTTTACAATTTTATTTTTATTTTGAAATATAGTCTTCCTTTGTCACAACGCACTTTTCAAATCTCTTTATAAGCTTCTCCATCACCTAATAAAAATAATAAAGATTTTTGTCCTCAAAATCGCCCTAAACCGCACGGGTCACTTCGTCAAACGAAGATTTTTTTTTTCTACTTCAGTCTACCTTAAGTTTTTAGAACAAATAATAATCACTTGGGGTCACGTCTCGAATATAAGGTAGGTGCCGAATATTTTTGAAGACCCATTTCGTCATAGCAACCTTGTTAAATGAAGCAGCGTGAACGGGGAAATTGTCGCGGAGATGCCCTTGTGCCTCTGCTAAGTTTTTAAAGACTATTCTGCATAATCTGCTATCGTAATTGGACAAAAAATATTGCGTAGCATCTGCTATTTACCGTAGTCTACCCTTCTTTTATGTAAATCGTTAGAATTTCGTGACAACCCTAGAATACCGTAGCCTTTATCTTTTTTCGTGCATTTTGTGGCAGAGGTTGTTCTAGGCGCCTTTTCACCATGACGTTGTCACTCCATTAATTTTCTTTTGTACAGAGTATCGTCTTACATAACCATGGTTTCATCTACAGTAGCTTGTCGGGCCGGAGACATTTGGACCGCACCTCGTACGTACTCGATGGTTCCGGTATATTTGGCGCTTTGGCCGTCACAATGTATTTGACGCTGACTGTACAGCGTAGGTTCAACCTTAAAACTTATTTGTTATAAATGTTCCAAAATTACACGAATGCTGGTTGTAAATGTTGACACAACTGAATCAAACGGTTGCGTTCCCATGCAGAGGGCCGGTTGCACCAAACCGTCAGTGACAGTTAAAGCATTCGTTAAATTTGATTGTATGGGAAGTTCCATATACATCTGCGGCGTAACGATGTGTCTGTCAAATGTGGTTGATGCAACTGGCCCTATTGTCCCGGATTTGTAAGTTCACATTTTTGACACATTTGTTTTGAAGTATGTTGCGATGTGGCTATGGCACTGGTCCCACCGCGAGCTAGTAAGCTATGAGCTATCGGCTATAAAAACGAACAAAAGATAAGCACCCCCGTGCAAATAAAAGAGACACGGCGATATTGATAGCTCACCGCTGGGCGAGTAACTAGAAACATCGCCGTATCTCTTTTATTTACACGGGAGTGACTATCTTTTGTTCGTTTTTATAGCCGATAGCTCGTAGTTTACTAGCTCGCGGTGGGACCAGTGCCTAAGACGTATCGATTGCCAAATCTAACGATTAATTTCAAATTGGTTGAATCGATTAGGCCCTATGTATACAAGGAGGCGCTTAAACAAATATACGATTTCTATCAACTTACTGAAATGTAATTTGAATCGAAATGACAGACTGCCACAGCACTAGTTTAAAAATAAAAACCGGCCAAGAGCATGTCGGGCCACGCTCAGTGTAGGGTTCCGTAGTTTTTCGTATTTTTCTCAAAAACTACTGAACCTATCAAGATCAAAATAATTTTCCTAGAAAGTCTTTATAAAGTTCTACTTTTGTGATTTTTTTCATATTTTTTTAAACATATGGTTCAAAAGTTAGAGGGGGGGGGACGCACTTTTTTTTCCTTTAGGAGCGATTATTTCCAAAAATATTAACATTATCAAAAAACGATCTTAGTAAACCCTTATTCATTTTTTTTTAAATACCTATCCAACAATATATAACACGTTGGGGTTGGAATGAAAATAAATATCAGCTCCCACTTTACATGTAGGGGGGGTTACCCTAATAAAACATATTTTTACATTTTTTATTTTTGCACTTTGTTAGCGTGATTGATATACATGTTGGTACCAAATTTCAGCTTTCTAGTGCTAACGGTTACTGAGATTATCCGCGGACGGACGGACGGACGGACGGACGGACGGACGGACAGACATGGCGAAACTATAAGGGTTCCTAGTTGACTACGATAGATCTATCAGTGTCAAAAGTAATAAGTACTTCTTCAAACAAATGTAATATTTCACGCTGACATATCACATTCTTATCGTATCTAGATCTAACATTCGGCGTATATTATGCTATGCATCGAATCGAGGCCTTGGTGTGAAATTTAGAGAACGTTTCTAGTCCACGACTAAAATAGGCTTTTGTTCTGTCTTTGTAACATAATTACAGTTGCTAATTGAAGAACCTACGTAGGTACTAATTTGGTTTGACTTCGGGAGCGCTTCTTGAACGATGTTTTAATCAGGTTATTAATTAATTGAGTTTTCCATCACCGTACTGCAGACCAGAAAATTAGTGAAGTAAAGAAGTAAGTATGTACACAATCATAATAGGTTGGCATATAATAGACAGGGACTGATTTAGATATACATATTACCGGTACGATTAATAAAATAAAATCTGTTGATATATAACGTACTTGCTAATAGTAGAAAAATGCCGGTTGGAAAGTTTTAATATAATGCGCCCTCGTCTAGAAAACATTTTCTGCCTAAGTATGTATATGTAACATTAAATAAACTAAGGACTAAACTGATTTACTATCTTGTATCTCGTAATATGCTCGCTTTATAGCAATATATGCCTGACTTACATATAAAATGCGCAAAAATGTGTTCCCAATTTAATAAAAGACATTCTCTGACGTACACGTGGAATTCTAGTCACAAGAGACGAAATTAAACTCATATTTTAGAGATTCAAGATGAAGGGAAACACAGCCACCGCAGCCAGAAAACGGTTCGGTTGATAAAGTTTCCACCGCAGAAAACAGGTAGCTGAAGTAGTCTATTACAGAATAAATATTGTCACAGAATTGAACTTACTTATATTCAAAAGGTAAAAGACAATGTTCCTGTAGGTACAGTCAACCAATTGGAACCCTAGGCCACTGAAGAACTATGTCATAGTGACGTTATAAATCAGATTGTAAGAAATCTCTTACTGCTTGTCATTTTGACATGGTTCTAGAGTGGCCTAGGGTTCCAATTGGTTGAATGCACTTGCGCAATAAAACGACTTGATCGAAAACATAATGTGTACTACAAAATTAATCATAATTAAATAATGTAGGTACGAGTAGCTGTTTTTTAAAGAAAATGACCTACTTTCTCTAACCACAAGCTCCCATGCGTACAATCAATTTGTAAACTTTTTGATCGATTTGCATATTATCAAAGATGCAATTTTCTTCTTCTCTTTTTTTTTTAATAAATAATCGGCTTTCTTCCTGTTCTACTTATCTAATGTTTGTCTTTGTTGTTGGCGGTAGATACAATAACGTGTTTATTTACCTACCTACTTAAATATCTCTTCATATCAAAACACAAATGGACATATAATTTGTATTTATCAGTTTTGGTTGTTCTTTGTTATCCTTGTTGTTATTTATCTTGTCTTATATAATACCGCATTGAATTGGTTCGCTTTGACTGTCGCTTCAGATACCCATGATTATTTAATGTAGCACGCCGTAACATCCACCGGATTTGTTATTGTCGAACCTACGACCCAAACCTCAGGTAGGTGAACTGAATTGAATTCCAAATGACCGCGGCGGCCAAAGCCTCTACTATAAAATTTTGACGTTAGAGAATACGAGATAATACCTACTCGATAGCGTCACTGAATATACTCTAATTGCAAATTATTTTCATACAAAATATTTCATTTTTCAAGTAGACACGCTACTATGTATGAAACTATAAACTGTAATTAATATCTGACATACATAATGAAAAAATTACCAAGACCTTGGGTCCAGGGCTGGTCTCGAACCATCATCCTCCGTTTACCGGACGGATGCCTAAACCGCTCTGCATTACCAGGTAGGGTTTGCTCCCGGGAAATACCGGTACCAAAAGTACCGGGAATTACCGCGATTTTTGGCCAAGCAAAGAACCGGGAAATCAACTTGAAAAATCTCGGTACTTTCGGTACTTTCGGGAAATACTTTTTAGTGACTTTTTTGCTATAAAATTTATTTATTTCCGTTTATATTATTTATACAGATAAAAAATAGGCGTAGGTACAGTAACACGCGCCTAATCACTATTTAATAGCGGGTTGCAGTGGCAGACTGGCTGCCGTAGCCAGCGTGATACCCTATAGCTAGTCCCGCTAGTCGGTAGTGGAGTTTTGTATTTTTGGTGAAGGTTTGTTATATTAATTTGTGTATTTGTTTTATCTCGCTCAGTCTTATTTCTCATTTGACTCATTTCTCTACATGTATGCAATTTTTGATTCTGATACCTGTTTGGGGGCGCTGTTAATAGTGTTAACACATACAATGAAGATTTCTTGACGTTAACGCCATCGAGTACCTATCGAAAACGTGAAAATGTCATAGTAGTGGACCTAATGCTCGCATTATGCATGAAAAAAGTATAGTTTGTACCTAATTGGTTTCAAAAATGCGATCGTGTTTTGTATATTTAAAAACCAATTATATACACTCGGCGTGCTTGCTTATTAAAGTTAAATTTCCTGCGCCTTCCGAGCTCCGTACAGCTTTTTATAGCGTGGCTTAAATTGGCCTAAGGTACTCCTTTACAGCACAGTGCCGAGAAATTCACGATAAAATGAAAGTTTGCAACAACACCCGGTGAGCCCTCGTTTAAAAATATATTTAGAGTAGGTATAGAGTCCTTACAAACGTAGTCATTGTTTTACTACCTGGATATTGATGTTCTGGGATTTTTTACTCAGTTTAATGTATTTGAGCTATGTCCTTAATAGACGGACAGCTGACAAAATTTTGGAGTACGTCCTTGAGGCAAGCTAAAAAATTCTTCGATAAGTACGCAGCACCCCAGCAATGCAGGTCTGACACCAGGGTAGCGGAGCTAAATCAAAGTACACATACATGTATATATACATTTTTAATGATTTTTGGGCCCATAAAATGTTCTTGAGACATGTCATAGTTGGAGTTTTACAATAAATAATGTACGACTTTGTACTTAGCATTAAAAAATTGTATTCGAAACCAATATTAGGGAGTTAGCTATGATTAAAATACACTAAAATGTGTAAAAATATTTCCGATAATACCGATATTCTGAGAGGAAAATCAGGACATCGTTTGTATGAAAAACCGGTATCATAGCGGTTGTCCCCTTTCCTCTAAACGTGCCCGCCAAATTACTTAGGTGCTCGAGTTCGTGTTGCTTACTGCTGACAATTTATTGTAACGGTAAATGAACTTTTAGTCACCCTATTTGAATTAGCAAGTCCAATCGAGTTCACAAACATCTATACAAACAAACATTCCAAATATATGTATACAAGAACTTATTTTTATTTTCTCAGAGACGTGTATATGTATTTTTGGCTGTTGGATTTTAGAGATATTTATGAACTCAACCGCATCTCAGCAATTCCCGTCAACTTTGTACAATGCCACGTCAGCAAATTTTAATTGATCCTATTTTGTTACCAACATTTTGTAATATAATTCGACTTTCGTAAGATATATACAGGATAATTTTTATAATTAAGAAAATATAGATACTAGAGAACCCTAATGACGAAATAAAACTTAATAAAATCTCAATTTATCAACAAAATCTTGGTAACAAAATAGGAATTAATAAAAACAAATTTAACTTTTCCCTTAATTTTTGTACAAACTTTTCGAGAACTGCTGATCTACTGTATTTTAATTTAGGCAAACAGAGAAGTTTTCGAGGTATTTTAGTAACGAGTTTGTTATAATTTGAATTGTTTACGGTTCATGTTATTATGCCTATAGCAAGTAAGTAAAATAACACAACCGTCTGGAAAGTTTAGGTAGGTAAGTACGGGATTATCTAGAACATGATACAATACGTGAGAAGAATACTTCTACGACACCTATTTAAATATGTAGGTATAGTAAAAATGCGTCCTCCATAGTTTTCATGTCGACATCCGCATGCAACAAAATTCTTCTATTAGAATTATATTGACCGGGATATAGACCGTGATTACCTTTTTGATTTTTGTCGAGCTCCCGATATTGCGACGCAGTTGCATGCATCATGATCACGGAAAACTGAAGAAGGCGGGTGGATGTCAAATTTGCGTAGACAGCGCGCGATCTACTCTCCTTCGCGCGCGTCGGCTGTGTTCACTTTCAGCGTTACCACTGGTTGCATTCACACTTTATGGTCTATCCAAACACACTACACTCACAGTGTGTCGTTTGTTCAATTCTGACTTCACCGGTTTTTTACACATAAACAAATCACTGGATCAAATATAAGTCTAATGAAAATAAACGTCAATCATTCAAAACTCTCAAAATTCTTCTAAATTGTAACAGTAAACATACTGAAAACCGACCAAGGCTGTTGTACTTTAAAATAACATTTAAATTTTCTAACTACACTAGCATGTAATTATTATTAAAGCATTTTAGGTACAATCATAAATATTAAGTTGACAACAACTTTCTAAAATGCACTCAACTTCCCAGGCTCAAAGCATTGTGCCATGTAATTAAATTCTGCACAGAATACTTTCTTCATAAAGCAATGTTTGCACGTGACAAAGGGCCGGCTAGGCGGGAAGTGCTAAATTACTCACGTTCGTTCACCAACCATCCTGTTTCACCGACGTTTGCCCTTCGAAATCCGTCCTTATAAAACTGGAAGTAAAAATCATGTTTCAGAACGGCTGTCGGAATATGTATGACGTTGAGAAAATAAGGGGTTTACTCACTTTGCATGCGTCTGTTTTACGTTAACATTCTGAGTGCGCGATTTTAATTCTGTTAATTGGATTGCTTTGAAGTGTTGATGACTTGGAAGATGTTTTGTAGAAAGCTGTACTTTTCTAATTTGTCTGTGAATTTTCTTTGTATATAGTAAAATATTATTGAAAAGGTTGCACCAATAAATACACTTAGAAAACTTAATGGATCCTTGAATATTGTTTAAATATAACAAGAAGACTACCCAAATACCCATGTCAATGTCATGTTCAATTATATCAAAAAACGAATTTACTTGTTATCATTCATATTAATTTTATTTAGTTTAAAGTAAAAGCACAGAATATACAATAGTACAAGTACAGAAGGCTCACACCTTTGATGTTCACAAAATGCCGCCTTTCAACGGACCGCACGCGAGCAGCCGACATTGAATTCTATTCCGCCGCGCGAAGGTCGTCACCACTGAATGGGTCGCGAACTCGCGGCCGCCGGCATGTACTTGTAGCGCGGTGATAGAATCACGGAGTGCGCCGCCCCTGGTAAAAGTAAAGTCCCGGGTTCTCGAGCCGCTCGACCTTCTGTCACATTTATTGACGAACATTAACTTAATAGAAAGTGGCATCTACTGGTACACTGTCGAGTGTCGAGCATTGGTACTCTTACCTTACGAATTCATTATACGTATAATCACGAGTAATTTATGTATCTGAATGTTTATAATTATTAAACGAATACATTTAACACTTTCGCTACCAAGAACCCGACTGTCGGGCACACCGCTCGTAGAAGCGTAGCCGATTACATGGGTTTCCCCGTATGTAGCGAAAATGTCGTAGCGCCGCGTAGAGCCCGGTTTCGAAAGTGTTAATATACATTTTCTTTAATATACAGTTGTCTGGAAGAGATCGCTCTTTAGCGATAATACGGCCTGTTGTTGTGTGTTGCTACTTTCATGTGTAGATGTTGCTGTATTCCCCGATGTGCCCGTGTGGTGACGGGTTAAGAATTTCACCACCCCTTTCTTCCCGTGGGTGTCGTAGAAGGCGACTGTGGGATATGGGTTAAATTGTGGCGTAGGCGAGAGGCTGGCAACCTGTCACTGCAATGTCACAGTTTCGTTTTCTTTCAACCCCTTATTTGCCAAGAGTGGCACTAAAACTTGAGTAGTTTCATGTGCTCTGCGGGGTAGGCAGAGCACATGAAACTACTGGGATACAGGCGTGAATGCATGTATGTATGTTGTATGTATGTTGCTGTATTCAATTGAGATGTGGAATAAAGTATTATTAGCATATCTTTTTCAAAATCCCGATGATAGATATTTCTCTTGTACCTAAATCCCCAAAGAATTGTTTATTCGCTATAATAAAAGTGCGCTGTAAGCCAAAGTGATCCTGAATAAATTATTGTTTAAAAGCTTGCATCTGCCTTTGGTTGCTATAATTTATGCTTTTCTTTAGTGCTAAAATCCTGCAAAATATACACACGACAAGTTTAGCCGTTGAATAAGTAATGGAACTTTAATGGTCGTGTTCTGGGCAATTTATTAAAGGTAGAAAAACTCGTGGGTTTTCTTTATGGTGCAAGATTTTAAATTAACCTGTTTGTATGCATACCATAAATTATAAATTATTGGTCTTTTATAATGAAAAAACTTTAAATTTAATTTTATATCATTAAATTTGTTACTTAATAAATACACAATACATAATAGAAATCGATTTCAATCTACTTTTACATTTACAAATAAATGCATAATAAGTCATGAATATACTATAAATGCATCATAGGATCATAGCGCATAAAAAACAAAACACCACATTTCAGATAGCCATTAAATCCTCGAACATCGGAAATCCGGATATTAGGAGTAATATCTGAGAGGCGTATTGCAGTATTGGCCTACCAACTTATCTACGATTTGAAGAGTGCTTTAACTCTTCGGGAAAAGGTGTGATACTGTTTGGCGTATGGCAGGGATAAGTTTGCGAGCCCATAGCCTGCATCACCGACACCTGCACTGGACGCGTGATGTGAAACCCAAATACTCTTCTTCTTTCTTAACAAAATGACGGTCTTTGGTTAGAAATCTACGGCTCTTACGCCGTTTTATGAATAAGGCATTTACATCTCATGTCACTTACTACGGTTGTGGAATTGAAATAGGAAATTAATCCTCAAAGAGCTTGAACGATCATTCACTTCGTAAAACATTTTAGGCAACTGCCTCAATTTCCAGGTATGCACTTCTCAATTTTGGTTTTGAGGGTAGTAGCTTCCTTCTTATTATGTCCTTCTGATCTACCGAACATACATAATAAATAACGTGTGTTACATGAGTACTCGGAAGACACCCTAACCGGTCTTTGAAGTCGAGTACCGGATTGAAATTAGGGACAAGACACTCTGCTCAAGTTTGACATCAAAGGCTTTTTGGAAATGTTACATGAATCTGCCCTGTTAAATTAAGACAATATAATTATTTTTTATAATGTAACAAAGAATTTAAATTTTCTTAGGTATTTTTAACATTTCATCAAAAATGATTAGATGTACATATTATGTACCTGTTCTTTAACCTTTAAATTGTTTTTTAGCAATTAGGATTAGCAGAAATTGTTTTTTTTAGCAATTATGTCACAGTTGACAATATGCTTGTGGTCTACACGAACTGATGTTTTGGTAGCTACTAGCTTTGGCCGCGGCTTCGCTCGAATTCGAAAATTGCGGAATACTTCATAAAAACTTCCACCCATTTTAGGGAAGTGGGTGGTCAAAATGAGACAAAAATTATCCTACATTATGTCACTCTCCATCCCTTCAACATCTCCACTTAAGTTTTTAAAATTAAATGGCCTCAGTTCATTGGTGGGACTATTTTGCCAGTGTCAAGGTGATATAAGCTAATTGTTATTGATTTTGGTACGGTAAGTACGACAGTGCACGATAGTTGGCACTTGTAAATTGATAGCTATAGATTTTACAAGGGCACGTGGACTATCGGCCGTTGACGACAAAAAGTGGCTAATCGTGTTTCGAGATTTTTACGTAGTACAATCAAATTAAATTAAAATGTAAAATTAAATTAAATCAATACAAAGCAGGAAGGTCATACACTAAACCTAAAATATTCCTCCCGGATCGTACCTGGCTCAAAAGTCCCCATTATTCCCGCTGCATTACCCCGCTGGACGGCAATGGAGACCTGTTGGACCAGATACGACCCAGAACGAGGATGGCAGCCGGGGCAGCCCCTGTCCCGCAAACGACGCCCTAACTCTTTGAAAAGATTAATTCTTCGAGATTAATTCTTCATCAGCTTCTCAATATAACATTAGTTTACTGCATAATAAGCTGTCGATATTACACTTTAAACAACATTAATGAGCAAAAGAAGCAGAAATTATTCACGACACGATACCTCTAAGATGGCGTTCGAACCGGAAGTCAGATCTCCACTTAAAAAATCACGTCAATTCGACGCTCCGGCTTGCCGTGAAAGACGGACAAACAGACACACACACTTTCTCATTTATAATATTAGAATGGATTAGAATTTAAAATTACAGGACTATAAATGTACCTTCATTAAGTGACATTTTCACTCGGAGTGTGTGTGACAGACTGAGAGGACATTCCCTGAAGTTGACACGGACACAGAGTAGTAGCAACCCTAGACGTCACTTCTTGTCTAACCGCGTAGTGAGAGTGTGGAACAGTTTGCCCGAAACCGTAATCAGTGCACCTACAGTGAACTCTTTTAAAAACAGACTAGACAAATATTTATTGAATGGACAAAACACAAGTGCATCAGGACATCATTGACGTGCACGTATCAGCTTTAAGCTGCCTGTGCATTAGCAAATAATAAATAAATAATAATGGAAAAAAAACTTCAAAAGGTTATGATTTATGATTGTTATGAGTGAATGAGCAGTGGTTGAGGGTGTCTAAACAGTTGCCACTTATGTCATAATGCTACTCGCAGAAATATGTAAGTAATGTAAGTATTAAAGATTTTGCCGGTAGAGTATTCCAACAACTGGCCCCGTAGCCAAATGGCATTTCTGAAACGAAAAACGAAACGCTGCAGAAATGTAGTCTGGCTCTGTAGATAGCTACGAAAGAGAAATTATCGTGAGCGTTTCGTGAGCGTTTGTGCATTCGGCTAATACGCACTGTCAAGTGCTGACACACACACTGTCAAGTAGGCAGGTAGGTAGGTTTTGTAACTGATGAATCTATCCTGTCCGTCATGTCCTATAACTATCAGACCATAATATGTAATCCGACCAAACGCGTAAACAAATCAATACATCATTCTCGCCGACTGAAACTAATTATTTTTTTGTGGGGGCGAGAAAATTAAGATCTGTAATTACGTACAGGTCCACAAGTATAACATATTCCGTATTTGGCACAGGTTCAAGTATTTTGCGGGAATCCTTAGTTATTCAGCAGAGATATCGGATAATCTCGTTTCGGACATAATTATTATGTGTATATTCTGTGTATATTGGATACCACAGGTACATAAGTCCAACCGCGTAATGTGATATTTTCATTGTATAGACCAAAGCCTCTACCAAGAGTATTGGACGTTTTAGAATAAGTGTACGACACTCCATAGCGTAAACGACACAGCAAATGACATTGATTATTTGTTTATTTCTTTTTCATCACACCCACACTTTAAAATGTGCTATTTCACGCAGGCGGAGCGTGAGTTATAGAAAAATCATTCTCCCAAGGGAATAATGAAATTTCTTGTACCGTACTTAACTTTTTTACATCTATTTGCATATTTTTAGGGTTCCGTAGTCACTAGGAACCCTTATAGTTTCGCCATGTCTGTCTGTCCGTCCGTCCGCGGATAATCTCAGTAACCGTTAGCACTAGAAAGCTGAAATTTGGTACCAATATGTATATCAATCACGCCGACAAAGTGCAAAAATAAAAAATGGAAAAAAATGTTTTATTAGGGTACCCCCCCCTACATGTAAAGTGGGGGCTGATATTTTTTGTTCATTCCAACCCCAACGTGTGATATATTGTTGGATAGGTATTTAAAAATAAATAAGGGTTTACTAAGATCGTTTTTTGATAATATTAATATTTTCGGAAATAATCGCTCCTAAAGAAAAAAAAAGTGCGTCCCCCCCCTCTAACTTTTGAACCATATGGTTAAAAAATATGAAAAAAATCACAAAAGTAGAACTTTATAAAGACTTTCTAGGAAAATTGTTTTGAACTTCATAGGTTCAGTACTTTTTGAGAAAAATACGGAAAACTACGGAACCCTACACTGAGCGTGGCCCGACACGCTCTTGGCCGGTTTTTTACATTGCGAGTGTGATGAAAAACATTGTGTGTAACTCGGGGAGTATGAATTATCACTAACTCGAGCGTTAGTAATATTCAACTTCCTCTCCTTGTTGCACAATGTAATTACTATTAATATGCTTAAGGAAAATTAAAAATAATATTTTTCTGGCAAATCTTTCGATTGGTATCTATCGTAAAAGTTCGGGTGATTTTTTAAATATTTAAATAGGTTCCATTCAAAGACGATGCAAGAAATTTTTAGACATTATTTGAATGCAGAATTACTTAAGTACTAAATTTTAAAAATAAAATAAAGTCTTATTTCAGCAAAATACCCTGTCTACATATTTAAGATAATTTCCCTTCATGGCCCATAGTTTTGTATAAACTACATGAGTTTTAACCACAGGAATCTGTATCCGAATGAAACGTTAAAAATTTCTTTATTAAAGATACGGGACTAAACTGAAAATTAGCCTTTGCGGTATAATACCAGTGCAATTTAACGCTGGCTTTGAATCTATAATGGCCGCTAAGCGCCTTGCATGCTGAGATTATCAAAGTTTCTGTTCCATTTCTTCTAGGAAGGTTAGAAAGGGATGAACTATGTTTTAGTTGAAAATGCAACCGTGCTCTTTGAAAGCAATAGTCGTTCGTTGGCAAGCAGTGGCCGTTAAGTATTTTGTCGTAGCGGCGAAAACCGCTAAGTACACGGAAAATTCACTCGCTCTCTTAGCAGGGAGGGTAATTTCCGTTGCAGCCAACATTTCCTGCTATTAGCAAGTACTCGCAAAACGGGCAATATGGTAGTCATTGTTTGTCTATAGGTATAGCATAGATTCTATGTACATTATATAGTCGTGATCGAGGTCCTATAACATGGTTTACCCTTGAATCGCCGACATACACTTGTTCGAATATTATTTCAAAGACAACGTTTCAAATAATTTCATTTCATCGACAGTTCATGTCGTAGAACAATCGATACAAGTAAAATCAAACCGTAGACTTTTATTTCGTAGATAAATTATTCCGAGTATACTTTATATCGTGGTATTTTGTTTCGTGTTTTTTCATTTCATTTTGTTTTACATTAAATACAATTCATTACGCATAATATTATTTCAATTATGATTTTTTCTAAAATTGTACAATTTGAAAACTTTCTGTGTGATCACTGATCACAGTTCTAACCTAACCTAAACCTACTCTGAAAACTGTTTGTTTTTGTGTGTGGTCACAGTTCTAACCTAACCTAAACCTACTATATGTATAGACCGTTCGTTGATGTGTAGGGTCGCAGTTCTAACCTAACCTAAACCTACTCTGAAATACGTTTGCTTCTGTGGAAATCACAGGTCGAACCTAACCTAAGCCTATTCTTTAAACTTTTGTTTTTGTGTGTGGTTACAGTTCTAACCTAACCTAAACCTAATTTAAAAACCATTCGTTGTTGTCTAGGTCGTAGTTCTAACCTAACCTAAACCTACTCTAATATAGGATTTAAGCCAATGGTCATAGTTTAATTATGGACGTAGGTATGTGATGTGCCACGATAAAATCGACAATTTGAACAACATACAACAACATACAATCACGCCTGTATCCCATAAAGGGGTAGGCAGAACACATGAAACTACTAAATCTTCAGTGCCAGTCTTGGCAAATAAGGGGTTGAAAGAAAACGAAACTGTGACAATTTGAAGCTTCCTAGAATAGTACGTAAGTAGTACGACAAATGAGAAAGTTTTGTAATAATACGTCGAATAAATGAATTGCGATGTTTTGTAGTTCTGCTATTTGAAATACTTTGAAACGAATCAGCGATGAAAAAATATTAGTTGAATAGTATTTATAATAACTAAGAAAATTTCAAATAAATAGTAGTTGAAACAAAATTACTCGAAACAATTTTACTTGAACTAAACTTTCGATGATTTGTTGTCGATGAAATGATATTCGATGAAAAGTTTGTCGGCGAAACAAGGGTACACCCCTATAACATATCTATCACATGACTGTTTACACACTCTCTCCATCGTAGACCACGTCTTGGCCTTTGTCTGTGGGCAAGAGTAAGCCCATTTATAATAATAATAATAACTACCCGCTCGCGGCTTCGCTCGCGTCAAATTCGAAAATTGCGGAATGCTCCATACAAACTTCCTCTCCCCATTTTAGGGAAGTGGGGGGTTAGAAAGAGACAAAAAGTAGCCTATGTTACTCTCCATCCCTTCAACTATCTCCACTTAAAAAATCACGTCAATTCGTCGCTCCGTTTTGCCGTGAAAGATGGACAAACAAACAGATACACATACTTTCTCATTTATAATATTAGTATGGATAAAGACACGAAATTTAGAGAATGTTCTATGGCAATAAGTTCGCTGTCCGTTAATTAAACAGTAATGCACAATGAAATAAAGTTATTTTATTGTGCATTACTGTTTAATTAAAACAACATTTACAATTACCTATATTTCATGAATTTCATTATATAAATTTCAATGTTGTCCATTGTTGAAAAGACTTCCACGTTCGTATTAACGTGTTAGCTTATGTTTCGAGCTGGGAGGTATATGTCCGTTACTTCATTGACCCGCACACAGGACAATGGAATACACACATGTGAATAATACATATGTGAGTTAATTAAATTCATTCTACTACCAGCACTAAAGTACGGGTAAGTTCCATACCGTGTAATATTAAAAAGCTTTATAAGATGGTTGGCGCAGCGTAAAAGCAAAGCTTACTGTAGTGACCTAAAAATTATATACCTCAGGGACTTGGTGGTGTCGCATAAAAGAAACTCAGCCAAGTTAGTGCGAAGCGGGGCTAGCTTGAACGTTATATATTATGGCTCGGAACATGTATTAGGTATGCTAGTTATGTATAGCAGGTAAATGTCAAAGGCTGGAATTTTCCAAAGTTGATCTCTTTCATGGCGATTATCCATACTAATATTATAAATGGGAAAGTGTGTGTGTCTATTTTTTTGTCCGTTTTTCACGGCAAAACGGAGCGATGAACTGATGTAATTGTTTTAGGTTTTTTTTATATACCACGTCGGTGGCAAACAGGTATATGATCCGCCTGATGGAAAGCGGTCACCGTAACCTAGAGGTGGAGATAGTTGAAGGGATGGAGAGTGACATAGGCTACTTTTTGTCTCTTTCTAACGCGAGCGAAGCCGCGGGCAAAAGCTAGTCATTAATAAGTTTTGGTTTCACACTTTCAGTTTAGTAACAAACAATAACAATAGACAACACCCACTTCACCGTTGAGCTACGCTCGTAGCGTTACGTTACGTGGTAGCCGATAACATAGATTTCCCCGTATGTAGCGAAAATTCGTCGTAGAGGCAGAACGACAACGAGGCCGTATTTTGAATCTCGGCCATTCGATTTCGTGAATTTGGTTCAATAATATCTTCACTACTAGCGATTTAAATTCTACTAACAGAATTGAAAACGAGTGGTCATTACCACTAGTTTTAAAATTACTAGCCGTCCTTTTTCATAAATAGCATTACGTTGTTTTCCACAGACATTCGAACGGCGAATTCTTGCATTCGAAATTCAAAAATCGATCCCAACACACACACAACACTACTTATAAATGGTGACGGGTTGATTTCACCACACCCTGGGTGTCGTAAAATCGACTGAGGGATATGGCTTCAATTGTGGTATGAGCAAGCAAAACGTAATCATCTCACACAATAGGTACATACATATACATACATAATACATATTTATTTATGTAGCAACAACAATTTGCTATGTTTAATTAGTTTAGGTAGATGCTACTAACAATAAAAGGAATACAATACATATTAGCGTTCCCCTTGTCGTCCGCGCCACGCCGCTTAAGTGTAATTCAAAAAACGTCTCCTCAGTACATTTTGTATAGGAAAGACGTAAGACGCGCCCCAGGTGGCGTGGCGGCGGCGGGGCGCGCGCCGCGCCGCTTGGCGGCGCGCCTTACGTCCTTCCTATACAAAATGTACTGAGGAGACGCTTTTTGAATTACACTCAGGTGGCGTGGCGCGGACGCCCTTTGCGCGCCCCGAGACACGCGACGCACAAGTGGGAACGCTGCCTTACTTGTCTAGGCTTCAATAACTTCACTTGTGTAGATCATTAGCTCAGCAATACACTTTTATAACAAAAGTCAACTTACAAGGACCGTATGGAATTAATGGACGAATATATAAGGGTGATTCTCTGTAAGGATGTTCAACAAACAGTCCCCTGGCAATGATTTTTTAAAATATTTATTTATAAAATCAGAAATAGTTTGTATAATTTAATTAAGGCAAATGGGTTTTATTAAATTATACTAACTATTTAGGATTTCATTAATAAATATTTCAAAAAATCATTGCCAGGGACTGTTTGTTGAACATCCTTACAGAGAATCACCCCTAAACGAGGCTCTATAATAAAAAAATCTGCATCGTCACGCTGATACAGGCCTGCTACTTATGCATGGAAATGTAAATAACCTTGCTACGTCAATTAATATTCACAAGGAATGGTTGCTAAGCGCCTTTTAAAACAGAATACCTAATAAGGGAATATTAATGTCCTTTCTTCCCGTGGGTATCGTAGAAGTCGACTATAGGGTAGGGTTTCATTGTGGTGTGGGCGACGAGCTGGCAACCTCTCACTGCAATATCACGTGACACCTTAAATTATCCATATCCATACTTCCATATCCATACTAATATTATAAATGCGAAAGTAACTCTGTTTGTCTGTTACGCTTCCCCGCGAATTACGGAAAGAGTACAAAGCGATCTCAAGTGCAATAAATATATTATAATAATAGATTTTTACTATTTAGGTAATAAAAAATGCCGCAATACAACAATTGCGAATCGCATGCGATAATCGGTGATTGCATGGAAACCTTTGGGGAGCAACTTGTCCGTAAATAACTGATTAACGACTGTTACGCAGTTTTCAACTATAAACACTAAGTACTAAGTGTTTACACATAAATTAATACCTAATACACAATTACATGTACATAGATTATTACCTACTCGTTATAGAAGAGCCGTTTGTATGGAAACAACGATCACGCATAAATGTTGAATCGCTTTAAGATTCATAAGATCTAGAAATTACACATGCGTGCGTTTTAATTTTTATTACCTATATCATATCATATATGTGTGTATTGATGATGTCACAAACAACTCTCTTATGTACGTTCACTTGAGCTCGCACGTATGTACGTAAAATAATCGTGTGTAATTCAAAAATAGCACAGTTGTATCACAATGTACGTATGCATAATAATATATACATTAGGTACAATTCATGGCTTCATTGCAAATGTTAATAAAACGATGTTGCATTGTTATTTGTTCATTACAGCCTGTACTTCGATATTTTCGCTAGAAGCCATTCGTGGTTTTAATCAACCGTAACCAAATTAACCGAGTTAGTAAGATCCATGCAATATTTCTCGAAATGTAAATACATACTTAGTTCTTAACGAAAACAATGAAAACAGACAGAATGTTTTCTTAATAAATAGCTTAGTAAACACCTATAGCTTTTCTTACTAAGATACAAATTCACGATGTCTCAATTTACACCTTTGAAATTTATTGGAAAAGGCGTTGCCATGACTACGGCCCTTTTAAGTCAAAACACTGCGAGGTAAAATAAAAGGCTCCAAGAAACTCTAACAATCTTCGTTACAAAGCTTGCCATCTTCGTTATTCCGTTCCGAACTTGCATTCACCCCGGTTTTACTCTAACAATATTAAATGATCTTGGTCTGCAGTATTCTTGAATTATTCATAAGTATAAACTGACAAGAATCGCTTTAGACTGAACGAAATAAAATACCACGATATTGTTTACGATTCCAAGTTAAGATAAATGTTTTTATGCCAATTTCAGTGATAAAATGTAATTTCGTGTAAAATGTTAGTTACAAAAATAAAGTGCATCTACTTTGTTTTTATACTTAATTAACAATTTCTAGATTTTCTAAGTTATTGAAGATTGAGTTTACCGTAGTAGATAATACCTAAAACAAAACAATAATTGATTAGTAGCATATTTATTTATTTATTTATTTACAAAACATGTTAACAGCATAACAGTCGAAACTAAATCACTGCTAACTACATAGAATAAAACATACAACACAGTAACAGTACATAACAACAAAAGATATCTAAACACAATTTATCTTACATTTTAACTGTAGTAGGACTTGCATCCATCCTCTCACAGAATGTCAGACACTCATCACACACAACAACCTGTCTGCTTGCAAATAAGTCGCACTGAGGGGCTGATGCGAGGAGCGCATTCAGGAGGACCAAGGAACGCACCAGAGGGGAATTCCTGCGCGCTACAGTACGTGAAGCCGGGACTGCCAGTAGGCAACGGTCCCGAGGTCCGAAATCAATTCTGGTCTTTGAGGGGACGTACAGACGCACCATTTGCTCCACCAGTTCGGGGCAGTTCATATTATGTGACTTTTACGTATGTATTTATTGTTACATACATACACACATAAACTGTTCTACTTATAGGTTTGGGTATACAGTGTGACACGAGAAAACTTAAAGATCTTAAATATTTTAACCATAGGTATAAAAATGTTATCGGAGTTCAGTCTTTTTCTTAAATTTTACAAATAGTAGTTAAGTACTCGAATAAAACGTACATATGACTGGTAACATAACATGGTCATAATTCAAACTGGTAACATGGTTAATATAAACAAGTATACCTAGGGAATATTTATTACCTTGGTATTAAAATACACCGAGCATCCCAAGTTCAACCAGTAACTATTTTTTTATTCAATCGTGTCAAAAATTATAGGAACCAACTTGTAGTTTTTGTTATGTACTGCAAGTTTGCTGTTCGCGGCGACCTACTAGTACATATTCATTATAATTACACTATAATTTGAACGTCAAATAGCAACAAATCGGTTAATGACAGCTATTTACACGCATGTCACGCAATAGTACATTACATCAGAGGCCGGGAAAATGAGGATTTCCGGCCAAGTGGGTATATCCCGGATAGGGATACGAGGCCGGGAATCCGTTTTCACGCCGAGGCATGTATAGTGCTTTTCTCAAACATACAATGAAATAAAAAAATGCCCTAAAGGTCAATATTTTATAAAAAAAGTTACTTTGCAGGCCTAGGCCTGAAAAATAATATGAAATCCCTTTACAGTCCTCTCGAGTTGTTGCGCCCAAAAAGCGATATTGCATGTTTGAGAAAACGGAGTTTTTTTAATGAGATTAGAGTCGACTCAACATCGAGTACATACCCTAATAGAGCAGAAATGTTATTTAATTTGTTCGAGAACGATTCCGCCAACTCGCGGCTACTCATATCCCCTCTCACTGCGCTCCCATTGGCTGATACAAGGTCAAGTAATAGGTGCTAGGGATGAGGTAGTGCGTAAGTAAGGTTTATCGATAAGGATATTTTAACCCCTTACGCGCTTTATGCACCACTGTGTGTGCAAGCCCCAAAAGTCCGTAACATTGCATGCACACACGGTGGAGCAGAAATCTATTACATACTACTATATATTATTATTAGTATAAAACACGGTATACAAAAAGGGAAATCTATATTTTCATGGAAGTAAAAATCTGATTATAATTATTTTAAGTAAAAGTTATGAAATTTTCCAATCCCTAATTATGTATCTTCGAGTTTCTCAAGTTGTGTTTTTTATTTCGATTTAAATAGCAATTTATTATTTTACAAATTACTTGAACGTAATATTTAAATTAATACATATATCAGATAGAGATTTTACGAAATCGTGTCACCTAAATATATCCAAAACATATCTAATTATACCTAAGAATTAGGTACCTAATACATTAATATAATCAATCAAGCTTAACATAATCGATAATATACAAATATTCGACATAAACCATTAATGCAAACATTAGTGCAAGATAACTTTCTCGTTTCTTTATTTAAATAGAGTGTGATCATTATGTAGTAGGTACACACAATAATATTCCTTACTCATTACTTAAATATCGATACACCACTTGATGCTATAAATTAAGCATGTACAACACTAGTGTAGACTGGAAAGAGATGGTGTGATGTGAATTGAGTTACGTGGAAGCAAGAGATAACGACATACGTCTAGCCTGCGTCATCACCTTTCACTTTTGTTGTCCAGTTTAACTTGGCCTCCGGACAAAATTTAATATAAAGTAATTTATAATTTAAAATCGTAACTTACCGATGAAAAGTTATTCCTTATGTTTTAAAGTCAGATGTTTTGCTGTTTTTTCTACGAAACTGAATAGAACAGCACGCCATTATAATAATAGTAAAACAAACTATAATTTATTTCGTAATTCGCAGAGACGTACGCACGGATCCAATACTGGTTTTGTACTGTTTTAGTGAGAGCGTGCGCTAACATTTATAAGTGACAAATCACATATCCGTTGCGCAGACGGACAGCCCCATATTACCACTCTATTGGGTATGTCCTCGATGAAATTTATTGCAGTAGGAAGGAAGCAACTTGTAAAATTTAAACATATCATGTATTTGTTAAATAAATATATTATGCATTTATTATATTTAATTACTCATAGCACTTCCTCTATAAGTATCAGTGACCACGGCCAGCCCCTCCAAGCGATTGCCACGGCTTCGTGCGAGCATGAGGATTCCAGTTCGGAATTATCACATCGCGATGCGTAGGCTTCCTCGGCAGACCATCACTGATTTGAATATCTCTAGCACGTCTTTCATGCGGATAATCCACAATTTCGATATCATTAAAAACTTCAGTAAAGTCTATGCTTCTTCCATGTCGTCCTTTTCCACCGAGACTATCCCAGGGATTCGTTTTGACATTGGGATTCCAGTTCGGAATTATAACGTCACGGTGCGTTGGCTTCCTTATTCCAGGGATTTGAATATCACGAACAGTTCTAGCGTATACTGGAATGCGAGGCACTGGTGCTGGAACAATTGGTCGCGGATACAGAGGCTTCGGCCTGAGAGGATTTAGATGTCCGGGCAATCTGATTTCTCGTGTACTACGTCTCCCTCGTTTGGCGCTGGGTGAGTCGAAGCTACGTGCGTTTCGACGGTTATATCCCGGATGCGTGGCTCCGGTATCATGGTCTCTTGATGAACTTGAATGGCTGCCACCTCCGCGTTTCGCACTAGGCGAGTCTAGGCTCCTCACAGTCCTTTCAAGAAAATCTAATTCCTCTATTAGTGTTGGAACTTCTGAGGCTAGTGAAATTACATCACCCACATCCCGGGCCCTACGTATGATAGGTTTTCTTTGTCTCGGCGGTCTATATGTTGGTTTAATAAACCGCTGACAGCTTGATTCAGCCACAAATGCCACCAGAATGGCTCCCAGCACAAAAGTTACTTTCAACATGTTGAATTGCGTACAACTCAAATGTTAAACTCAAACAATGAATGCGATGTTCACTATTTATACTGCGGTTTGAGGAAACATTAGGTTCTTCCCGAAGGGGGACGGCCTGAATTAATGTAAGTATGTTACGTTTATTTATTTTATAAGTAGTTTATTATCATAAACCAGTATCGCATGACCTACGCGACCGCCATCGTCACGCTCTCTATTTGTAGACGGAGTATGACGCACTCTTCTTGCCGAGCCGGGACTTTTTAAAGATTGCATGTGTTATGATGAATATTAATGAGCAAAATCTTAAACTTATAGATTTGAAGATTTGCAGAATCAATTTAGTTTCCGAAAATATTGATGGTCTATATTTATTGCGTATACTTACTACACAGACGTAGACTATTCTTTGCCACCGATTTCGTCTGCCATACAATGTACCTGGGTGGCTAGCCGAATGGCACAATCGCTCACGAAACGCTCACGAAACGAAGCGCTAGTAGATTAGATATCTATCTCTATCGCGCTTGCGTATTGGCGCGACAGAGCCAGCGGCGTATCGCTTTCGTTTGGCGTCGGAGAAATGCCATTCGGCTACGGGGCCTGATACATCATACAGGGACAGTCATAATATCATGTTGTATGCATTATATTGCGCCAGTCTTGTCATCGCTATTTTACAACCATATAAGTACAGACATGTAAGTAATATGTTCGAGACTGGATTTTGCGCGGAATACATACCAAAATTCAAAAATTACGTTTTCCCAGAGATAACACCCAGCTAAATCATTATTTGCCCCGAAAAATAATACAATAATTGCTCGTTTAGAGGTATAATTATATTAATTATACAATATGAAATCGCTACATACAACAAAAAATCCGTCCTACAATATAATTATATTATACATAAGTAGACAAATAAGCAATATCAACTTATTTTGACTATCTGAAAGCATAATATAGAGTAAACAGAGAACGATGTAAGTATTTTCTCTGTAGATTTTCCTTAATATCCTTTGTCTAATTTCCATTAACTGAGCTGGTAGGCACTTATTACCTATTTGCTTTACTTACACAAACATTAAAGTTATGGCAGAGGACATACCCTGATGAAACGCATTCCTGGTAAGTAATAAAGGAAACATTTTTCCTTGCAGCAGGAAAAACGCGAAAAATATGTAGGTTATATACAGTAATCGTCACTTTTCCAGCTATTTAGGTGCCGCATGGTAGCAATAAAATGGAAATAAATAAATATACATGTGTTTTCGAGGTAGATGGTCGATTAAGGCTCATTAAGTGTTATTAATGAGAGAAAAAAAAACAAAGTAGGTACCTATTTTTATAAAAACTCGGCCTAGTGCTTCTCGATCCCTGGCCGTGGATGGTTAGTAGGTGCTTACACGACATAAACATGAACAAGTGTTTATAGGTACAATACATACCATGAACTTCGGTCGCCATCAGGGGCATGAGGCAAGGGCACATTTTATTGTTCATGCAAACTGCCACATAACTGTCAATCCAAACTTACATTGGAACATCAAAAAAATGAGGACTCTAAATTATGCAAGTGGTCAGCGGCCGCCCGAGCGTTTCGTTCGCGATATACGATATCGATTCAGAATATCACATTTTGTGACATCAAAATGATGAGGAATCTAAGTCGACGGCCCGAACGTTTCGCTCGCGGTAAGACATATATATACGGCCAATTCAGAATATCAGTTTGAATTTGCTTTGGCATCTAGACAATAAGTATTTATATTCACATGCATCCAACGGCTCTCCTACCGTAACAAATAATATACCTATTACCTAATTGTTAAGAACGAGAGAATGGACAAGATGTGTCGAACTAAGCTAATACAAGTGGGCAGTGTCGAGGGGCTTGGCCGGTATTATACTAATATAGCGACATGATATTAATCCAGAGCAACATGTCACTGAAATATATCACTGAGGTATACATAGGTACTTATCTGAGGACCTATCCCGAAAACCATGGTTTTCAAATTGAAGCGACCAGAAGAATTTAGTCCATCGAATGGAAATGGAAAATGGAATACTTCTTGAAAATCCTATCTTACAGAAATCGCGAAGCGTTCGGTTGATGAAACTGGTGACCGAAGGGCTGGCGACTTCCTTGCACACCATACGATATCAGCATTGCGTTACAGAGAGGAAATGTCGCCAGCATCCTGTCGCATACTCTCGCAGTTAGTCTTAGTTTTCATGTATTAAATGATGTGTAAATAAGTTTATGTATGTACCCAAAGAGTATTAAATCACCACTATGTACCTAAATAAATGGATTTAAGAGCATCATATAAAAAATCCTGTCGACAAATGACGAATATTATTACATAATATGTATATTCTGAATAACAAATTTGACTCACCGGGTGCCCATTTGAATCGACATAGGTATCAGCTTGGTAGGTACCAAATTGTAAAGTTCACAAAATACAACACAGCAATTTATTTATTTGAATAAAACCGCCTATGTAAAACTGCTACATTTGAAACTGTTGTCCATTTTGTCTTCTTAAATGTTGCTATGTATAATTTTATAATGGTACCTCTCCCCCACAAACTACTAATGGCGGCTGTACACATATGGCCAACGGTTCCACCAACCCTTTGTGAAACCCATTGGCCAAGATAAGAGCCGCTGTTTACACATTGGCGAACCAATCACTTGGCATTGGCTCTTCATGAAAGATGGACGTGGAATGGAAAAGTCTAGGAAATTCTAGGTCATAGACGTTGTCAGAAACATTTCATTAAAAAATAATAACCCCGTCATTGAGGTATATGTACTACGTACTAGAGGCGACGTTGCCAAGCGAAAACTCTGCACATGCTGACAAATGCGCGGGGTGCGGGGAGCGGTTATTTACGCGTAGAGTAGGTCTACCACCAGATGTGACACATTATTATATTCTGCCTAACGGGAATTTTACATTATAGTTAAATAAAATACGGATATTCTAGTCAAACTTATTTATTTATTTACAACTTAAACAATACAAATTAATACAAAATAATTGTGCTGTATTTATCTTCTTCTTCTAATATAAATAATGAACATATATAGTGGTCAGTTGGTAACCAAGTTTCCTCAGCACGATTTTTTTGGACAAAGCGTATCAATTGTTCCCTTTTTTCATGACCAGGCCGAAGAAAACTGCAAAAAGTGAGCGTGCTAAAAATACAATTTTACTCAAAAACTATTAACTATATATATTAAACAAATAAACTTTTTTTATATTTTAGTAACATAATTAATGAAATAGTAAGTAGTTACTTAATAATTTTCCAAATAGAAATATTTATATTTCGTAACTCCATTAGAGGTGAAACACACTAGTAGGAACAGTGTAAATGGCACATCTGCGCGGTTAACTTTTTATAGTCTATGATTGCGTCACCAAAATGGCGGCAGTGTCGCTCCCGCTCGCGAGTTTGTAGAATATTCAATCTTAAAATATTATAGACGAGTTTTTTGTTTAATTTACCGATGAAATGTCACACCTTGGCTTTTATTTGATTTCCTCGAGTGATTAGTACAATTTTTAAGCACACAAGAAGGCATTATTCACGTGGAAAGTATGTGCATCACGGCACGTCACTGCACCGCAAGGACCTGGTAAGGACTGACAACGTTGCGGTCCATTGGACCGCAGTGGGGTGTGTAAAAATTCTCTTAGCAACGTCGCCTCTAGTACGTAGTACATATACCTCAATGAACCCCGTAGTAAAATTCAATTATTTGAAATATTAACAATTTTTTGAATATTCTGATAAGAACATTTATCTTTTTTAGGAAATACATTAAACATTTGCAAGGTTAATATTGTCTTCGGTTACCGCGATAGTTACTCATGAAATAAAACTATGGAAACGGATTAAATCGCGTATAATGAATTTAAAATACATCCCGACGTTTCGAACTCTTTACAGCGTTCGTGGTCAACGGGTGACTGAGGAAAAATTAAAATGTGCAAAAGCTACCCACTTACAAGAAATATTAACGAACCATGACCACAAATAATATAGATTTCTAAGGCAGGTTCACACACTATTAATAAAGCTAGTTATACAATATTCAAAAAAATTTACCATTACTCTGTTAAAAAATAATTAAGCAATTAATCTACACAAAATTGACAAAGAAACAAACTGCAAATGTCCCACACCATACAACACAAATGCCTCACAGCCTTCGTCGTGCTTGTTCCATTATCAGATGTACTACTGGATCCCAAGCCGGTGGTAAAGTAAAGCCATTCTCTCTATTAAAGTTTGGATATTTCTTGATCTCAATGGCCTCTCGCAACATTCTGGGTATATATCGCTTCTTCTTGCCTTAGAAATCTATATTATTTGTGGTCATGGTTCGTTAATATTTCTTGTAAGTGGGTAGCTTTTGCACATTTTAATTTTTCCTCAGTCACCCGTTGACCACGAACGCTGTAAAGAGTTCGAAACGTCGGGATGTATTTTAAATTCATTATACGCGATTTAATCCGTTTCCATAGTTTTATTTCATTTGCAAGGTTATTTTATTTCCTAAAATCTACACTATTATTGGCATAGATAAACTTATTATTTTCGTAAATATTTCACTACTGTCCTCTCTGACGGCTGACGACCAACTGAATGAAGCGCCAACGTGTAAACGCAGTTGGCCATTGGCGCCAAGATCCTTTGATGTGTGGACAAAAAACCGACACCAATCGGTTGGCCGGCAAGCGCAAGCGCCAACTGCCAACTTACGGCCAAGTAGCCCTCTACACGCTTGGCCAAGGGGGTTGGTGGAACCGCTGGCCATATGTGTACAGCGGCCATAAGAAGATACTATACTTCAGTTATATATCTTTACTCTTTGATACTACGTATCTCTCCCCACTTATTATAAAATGTTTGACGTAACATTGTGTCACATGGATAAGTATTTTCATTCTATAATTAAGAGCATTTAAAGATATCATAATAAGTAATATATTTAAGTAATTTTCCTTATAATACTTATAATCTAAGCGAACAATTTTGAAGATTTAAAGCTAGCTCCGTAAACATAAGGATTAAATTTTATTTTTTACTACAGCAACATTATGTTACGTAATCTCAAAGACCTTTACAGGGGACAGCTCAATCACATTTTTTGCCATACGAAATTAAACCTTATTACTGAAACAGAAAGTCGATCGTATCAGACTAGCGAAAACGGTCCACATGAGAGGGCATTGTTTGGGCTGGTGTCCCTCTCGCACGTGTTGCCAGTGTTAATGAGGTTCCCATATTAGTAGTATTTTTATCTGTATATTGCCTGACTTTATAACTTCTTATTTTATTTTAATGTTATATTCAAACTAGGGTTTCGATATATTTCAAAAAATTTGAAAATAATTATAATGTAATTATTTTGATGCCAGTAAATCAAAGATTTGTATAATTAAAAAATACTTTCAATTGGGTGTTAGTAGATTTAGTAGTTACTTTGAAAATTGACTGGTATTTCCAATTTATGACAGTGATGACGTCACTGAATAATGTTGACATTGTCAGCAAGTGCGAGAGGGACACCAGCCCAAACAAGTACCTCTCATGTGGACACACTTTTTGACCTAACTAAACAATCTAGTTTAATAGTTCTAAATCTATGCGTAATCTTTTTAATTTCCTTATTGAAATGTACATAAAATAATTATCTTCCAAAATGGTTTAGTCTCTGAATGTAGTGATTTATTGTTAGTCTTGTAATAATTTACACAGAAATCACACAATTTATTTCTAAGAAATCAGAAAAGTTTAAGCTTAAGTTATAAGCTTTTGACTTAATATTTTAAACTAGCCTGGCAACCCTGAAACTGTCAAATCTCGCATGAAATTGATTTGTTGATGGTTCTTGCAAGTTGCATTATTTAAATTTGCAGATAAAAATAATGCATACAATCACACTAATTCATTGAAAACACAGTACAAACTTATAATTACAGGAATAAAAATATAATCAGAATGGGTGACGGCCAAAACGGCTTCGGTAAGATTTGTACTTTGTTTATTTTTCGGATAAACTATCCTGCTGGGTGTGGATTACAGTAATTTGAGAAATAGAACATTAAAAATTGTTTACAGAGGACAATGAGATGCTCCAAGCATTGTATGACTTCGAAGCGACGTTGGCGAAAACCTTGAGCTTTACGGAGGGTGAATTTTTCTATCTTCAACAACAGAACGTGAAACAGAGGAACTGGTGGCATGTCGTTAATAGGAGAGGTCAAGTCGGCTTCGTGCCCTCCAATTACGTCGCTACAGTCAAGGTCTGACCCGTTCCTATTATGTTTTGCAATTAGAGTACTATTAGATCAGTAATTCAGTGTGTGTTTACTTTTAGGTGGAGCCAGAGTTCTTTATTGCGTTCCTTAGTAGTTGCATTAAGTCTCTGAATGAGGATAGTGCTATGTCGGGACAGAAGCAGGAGTTGTTAGCTAGGTTGAGTGAAAAGAAGAAGCAACTGCAGATGCTAACGAGGCCGCAGAACAAGAAGCCACCGGCACCGAAGCCTCCACCACGCTTAGATGATGCAACACCTCCTAACGGTGTCTCTCCATCTTTTGACTTGAGGCCTGTTGTGTCTCAGCAGTATATTAGTGAGGAAAGAGATAGTTCTTCACCTAAATCTGTTGTTGGTGAGTAATTTCTTCATTGTATTTGTCATTATAAATTTATAAAGTGCAATTATATAAACTCAGATAATGATAAAAATCTTGGTGCTAAATGTTATGTCCAAGGGGACCAGGTGATGCTACTATTGAATATGCTTGCATTGTCACTGTCAAGTTGGTTAGAGAGAGATAGAAAAACATGTTTAATTAAATTTTTCAGACAATGATGATCATAGCAAGAAAACCGGCATTACCAAAACCTCCTCAATCCAGTTATCGTCAGACACAGACAACCAAGACGACAGCCAGGACAGCAGTGAGAGCATCAAACCTAACGCCATCTATGACATAGTGCAGTCAGTACGGAAGGAGACACAGCTCAGCCATGAAATGTCTAAAGTTGCTGTGGAAACAGTTCTTATATCCTTGAGGGTACGTTTTGGCATTATTTTACATGAAAGAGTCTCCTGACAGGTGTAATTACTTCTTCTGATACAAACATTTGAATTAGACGGGTCCACACTGAGCGAGGCACGTCCTGAGGCAATTTCCTCGCGCGGAAAACGTGCTATGTAGTCATGCCTCAGCCAAAGCAGGGTGCGCGTTATGCTAGGCCGAGCAACTTGCCTCAGCCAAGGCACGTCTACATAGGCGACTGCCGTGCTAGCACATTTCCTCGCGACATGACTCGCTCTGTGTGGACCCGGCTATCCTCATTTTAAAACTATGCATTGTGATTTTATCCTAGAGCCATCAATGTAGCAAGCTCAGGCCCCGTAGTTGAATGGCACAAACGCTCAAAAAACGAAACGCTCGTAGATATCTATCTCTATCGCTCTTGCGTATTGGCGCGACAGAGCCAGACTACCTTTCGCGGCGTTTCGTTTTCATTTCGCGTCGCAGAAGTGCCATTCGGCTACGGCACCAGGTCAGACTGGTCATTATGTTTCATATATGCACCATTGTAACTACTAAAGTTATCTATTTAAGTACATAACTATGAGTAATCAAATAAGAAGCAGACTAAGGGCCATTGACACCGCACTATCTATTGTCAAAGTTCATCACAATCAGTCTGACTTGACTGTATGAATGTTACAATAGATTGTAAAATAATACATAGTGTGAGATTAATGAAAGGGAATTTGTTTGTTTACATTATTTGCATTTTCTATTAACGCCACACCAATTTGTACAAATATTTATATATTAGACTTTTTTTTTAATACATTACTAGAATTAATAATATTATAACTTACACATGGTGTATGATGAGGTAAACAAAAAAAAAAATAGACATGTGATAGGTTTATAAAATTTTCTGGATTTCGCTTTTAGAGTCAATACCAATTCATAAAAAACATCTTATTGCAACTTGGTGCACTTTGCGTCATATGTAACTTCAGTTGCAACGGACTTACTCAATAGTATATCTAATACTAAACCAAATCTCTGCTACAATTTTAAATAAACCGATTATGCTCATTTCCAGGAGTTCCTACCAGGTGGTGCCGCGCGTTCAATCATCGACGCGCTTCTCCGAGAAGCGAACAGCAACATAACCTGCCCCCGTAACGCTATGGACGCCGCGCCGGACGCTCTACGCATGCTGACGGCGCTCAACGCGCTCTCGAAGGCGGCTAATGACGCGCAGCAGCGCGGCTGGGCGCTGCACGACGACGCTCACGACATACAGACGCAGCTTCTCGAACTTATATCTGTTATGGTGAGTAGGTATAGTAAATAATATAATATATTACATAATAAGCCTTTATTTCCTTCACATACAAAAAAATTGCATTTTTTTACATGTACCTTGTTATTTTAGGTATATAAGTTTTATTTAAGCTAAGGCCCCAGCTAAGGTCAAATAATTGCCAGGCTTTTTGGTCTCCTGCCATTGTTTTCCAATCCCGTCCTGCTGTTCTTTCTGTATCGTCAGCCAACCATTCTTTTGGGCGACCTCTGCCCCTGTAGTTGATTGGGCCCGACCAGTGAGTATATTACAAGCTTTTATTTACTTTCACATGTCCCGTTGTCTGTCTGTAATCAAATATTGCAAGCAAAATTTTACCCACTTCCCGGTTGAGCTGAAATTTTGTACGCATACACCCTCTTTTAATTGAATTCCGTTAACTTTAAGGGATGGTTCTTTAGATCAAATACAATTAATTTCTCTGAAAAACTAGCGTCTTAACTCTTACGGTTATCGAGTTATTAAAAAAATAAAAATAATTTCTGAACACGTGTGTGACAGCCTTTACCACTTCCCAATGTTATTTGTTTTGACATGTGCCGTCAACCACTTGACACTAACTTGAATATTATTCGTAAGAGACACACTAATAATTTTTTTTTTTTGCGAATTTAACTAAAAGTGTGGTTGTCGAATTTAACAGAAAACAAAAAAAACGCGGTGTATAAATGATGTGATGATGGACCTGAGGAATAACAGTCGCTTTCGATAACCGTAAAACTCACTGCCAATGTTTGTTTCAGTCGAACGCTGACGTGAATATATCGCAACACGTGCTGAGCAGCCACAAATACTCTTACGTGACAACCCTAGTGCAGTACTACCAGATGGAGACGCGATGGCCGTTAAGACAACTACTCTTGCAGGTATCACTCAACTTCCAGCTTTGAGGCACTGGTCCCAAAGCGAGCAAGCGGTGAGCTATCGGCGATAGAGACAAAAGATAGTCGCAATCGTGTAAATAAAAGAGAGAGCTAGTGAGTTATAGCCCTCTGCCGCAAAATGTACAAAAAGCAAAATGTACACAACGCGCAAAATGTAACAACAGGCAAAATGCTAAATACGCAAAATGTGCAGAAGATAAAACGTACAATAAGCGGAACGTACAAAAGCACATTGTACAATAGCATAATGTACAAATCTGAAAATGCGCACTACTAGCAAAACGTACAATACGTAAAACGTGTAATATGCAGATAAAGTTGATAGCAAAATGTACTTTTATTCGCCTTTTGTGTGTCCCAGATCCATGGACAAAGATGACTTCTTACCATCAGGCAGGCCGTATGCTTGCTTGTCAATAGACGGCAGATCGATTTTCAACAAGTTGTCTTACAACAAACTTAATTATCAACTTTTGTGATGAACTTATCTAAAGTACATAAAGTGCAAGTTTGTTATCTCTGAGTTGACCCATTATATCTTTGACCTACAGAGAATGTTCAATAGTGATAAGTGCTTTAGGAATCCCCTTTCGAGTACAAAACTATGTTCAATGATCGTATTCTCGTTTATTCGATTACATTCCATATTTCCAAAAATACATACCTTTTTATAACTTATACAAATACGCATTATTGTGCTTCGAATTTTTATGTATACGAGTTTTTTTCCGGTTTTTCCATATATTAAATTATCTAAATTAATGAATATCTCATTTCCAGGCCTTCGGCGTAATGTGTGGCCTAGAGCGCACCGCACTGGCCACCTTAGCGCTATCGCAGCTCCGCCAGAGATCGCTCGTGATATGCGAGACAACCCTCGCGCTGTCAGCCGCCTGTCGCACTCCGCACTGCTACTATCCATGGTGTTGTCTATGGCCGACAAGCTGCCTGTCACACACTTCGGTAAATAGTCTGTAACTAAGCGTGACACTAGCAACAGTAGAACTAGCTGGCGTAATGTGTAGCCTAGAGCGTACCGCATTGGCCACCTTAGCGCTATCGCAGCTCCCGCCTGAGATCGCACGCGATATGCGAGACAACCCTAGCGCTGTCAGCCGCCTGTCGCACTCCGCACTTCTACTCTCCATGGTCTTGTCTATGGCAGACAAACTGCCTGTCACACACTTCGGTAAATACTATACCTATACGTGTCTGTCTATCTAGAATCGTACGAAAACCCGAATGGTTTGGACAAACAGATAGTTTTGTAGATTACGGTTGGTAACTCGTCAGGCCGTGAAATGGACACGCGCGACCAGCGGTGCGGCGAGCGGCATAACAATTTGTCTATAGGTACTTACTTACTTCACTAGCTCAGTGCCCCAAAAAGGATCTTGGCCTCCGACACAAAAGATCGCCACTCTACCCTATCCTGAGCCACTTCACGTTCACAAGTGCGGACAGGTCTTTTAGAGCGTCCTCGCACCAGCGATAACTGTCCTGTGAAAATGTCAATTTTTTGATTCACCGCTGCCGACGGTCGGGTTCTTGACCACGGTTTTATTAGTATTTTAGTCTTATTTATTTATTTATTTACTTACAGTATACAATTGTACCTTAACAGCTAAGGCCACAGCGGCACAAATTGTTATCGATAATACTTATACATCCAGTACACAAGTATATTTTACAAAATTATCTTAATTAATAGTGATACTACTTACAGGCATCTCTCTCTCAATCACCTTCTTACATTCAATCATCAATCGTCCAATTGCACTAGCGAACAAATCACACTCCGGGTATGCTTCTAGCACGGAGTTGAGCAGTGCGTGCGCGCGCGCGACCGGCGCCTGCGCGTGCGCCCGTGTGCGCGTGGCGCCCTCCGCCAGCAGCGGATGGCGCCGCGCGCGAGTGTACTGGTTAGGCACAAATAAGCGCATGAAGGCTTCGACCAGATCCACGCTATCTATTGTGCTTCTTATAACCCCGATCGTAAATTTCGCCAGAGAGAGTAACCTCCGTAACTGAAGCGAGTCGTATCCCAGATGTCCCTGCAAAAACAACGTGGGGTACATATACGGATAGCACGTGTGTATTTTTTTGTATAATGCTCTGAGATACGCCTTTTGAACTTGTTCCAGCATGAGGATATATTTACTCTCATGCGGACTCCACACCACTGCGTTCGTTTCGAGTATACTACGCACGAGTGCCGCATATAACACGCGTGTGGCTTCCACTGTCAGAGGCGCGGAATTGCGCAGGACGAAGCCCAATCTTCTGTACGCAGTGTTGGTCACGGCCTGGACATGCTCACGAAACGTGATATTTGAGTCAAAAAGAACCCCTAAATCGCGTACCTGTTCTGAACGCGACACGTCAACGCCGCCTATGGTATAATTAAACATTTGTACTGTGCGAGCCCGGGTGAATGACATCATTTCGCATTTACTGGCATTAAAATAGAGCTTATTTTCAACACTCCAGCGATGGACTGCCTCTAAGTCCCGTTGCAGCTCTTCACAATCCCCCCGCCTCCGAATCGATTTAATCAGCTTTACATCATCCGCGAACATTAGTACTGTGCAGTGATGCACGTCATCCGGAAGATCATTTATCAGCAGCACGAAAAGAAAAGGCCCCAAGTTAGATCCTTGACTAATGCCAGATCTCGTGGGGTAACTTTCAGAAACGTACGGACCATACTTTACGTACTGCTTCCGACCGGATAGATAATTCGCGAAAAGATTTAGGAGCCTGGGTGTGAACCCCATGGCTCCAAGTTTTAACAGCAGAACGTCATTATCTACCCGATCGAATGCTTTTTGAAAGTCCAGGTAAACTACGTCCACCTGAGCTTTCCCGTCTAGCTCTCTTGACAGAGTGTGGGTCAAAGTTAGCAGGTTTGTAGCTACTGATCTTCTGGGAAGAAATGCATGCTGTGTACTGGTGATGTGCGACTGACATTGCGGTAGTAGTTTGCAATGTGTCGCCGACTCAAAGACTTTAGCCAGGACGTTCAGAATTGCAACGGGACGATAGTTCTCAACCTTAAGTCTAGATCCCTTCTTCGGGATCGGCGTCACTCTAGATTCTTTCCAGTCTGTTGGGTACACCCCCGAATGAAGAATGAGGTTGAAAATAAACTCTATCGGACCCACAAGACTATCGATACACCCCTTTATCACATAAGCCGGTATCGCATCAGGTCCAGGCGCCGATCTAGGTTTTAATTTCTTTACTGCTCTCCTCACGTCGCTCTCTGTAAAGCCTCGAATGTCAATGCTCCTAGCATCGACAGGTAGGCTTTCACTGGCGACCTTTGGATCCAGAACTGGTTCCTCGCGTAGAAAAACGGAGGCGAAGTGAGATGCAAACGCCGCGGCCGCGTCAGCGCCGAGTGCTCTACATCGCCACGCGTAACTCTCGGCTCCACGCCGCCTTTGCAACGCAAGGAATTGACGTGGGACCAGAATTGAGTTGGGTTACGATATACGCGCTCAGACACTTGCTCCATATAATCACGTTGGGCTTCGACTATCTCATTTTTTATTTTTGAACGAAGCTGACTAAACTGTTCATAAAATACCTTATTTCTTGAACGTTTCCATTGTTTGTGAAGGCGTGCTTTACGTTCTATGTCCCTAATGATTGTTGTCGTATAGAACACTGGATAGGTACGGCTACATACGCGCCTTCTTATTTTCTTTGGGACGCAGTGTTGGAAGGCATTATACAAGGTCTCTTTAAAGAACTGGACAGCATCATCGGTGCAACCATAACTGTATAGTTGCTCCCAATTAGCATCTCTAATTTCACAATATAATTGGTAGAAGTCCCCCTTTGCGAAATTCCAATCATTGTCTTCCCCTATATTGGACGGTTCCACTAATACCCCACCGGATACCAGCACATATTGGGCTTGGATTATGATGGGCGGATGGTGCCCGTCGATTTTAGATAGCACTTCATGAGAATCTGCCTGCCGCACACGCAACGCACCCCTCACCTCCTTGCTTGCTAACACTACATCCAACATTCGGCCATTTACATTGGTTACTGTGTTGTACTGATACATATTACAAATATTAGTGAAACAGTGGAAATATCTTTCTACACTTGCACTAGCACTGTACAGATTTAGGTCTCCCAGTACCATAACTTTTGAACTGCCGTGAATCGAACACACTCTCTCTACCGAATCAAACCATTGAAAGTACACTTCGTCATTAGATCCAGGAGGTATGTACACTACACACACATACATATATTGTCCGGATACAGAAAATCTCACCCATAGGTCTTCGCCCTGATCGGTTTCATAGGATGTCAACCTTTCTAGACACAATGGCGCACGCGATATCAGTAGAACCCCGCCGCCTCCTCGTCCAATACGGTCCCGCCGAAGCATGTTCCAATCTGAACCTGCGCCGCACACTTCTGCATCATACACCGACTCGTCTAAATTAGACTCAGTAACGGCCACCAGGTTTATCTCGTCAGAAGACATGAGATTATTACGCCAGGATTGCAGTTTTGTCTTTAGCCATCTTACGTTTTGGTAATATATATTGAGGGAAAAAGGTTTAGGCGCCCGCTTTATACCCTGCTTTCTGGTTTTGCTGTGGCCCCCGAAATAACCACGCCTTAACTCGAGCGTTATCGGGCCAACATTCCGCAGACATGCATCTGTCGTACATTTCCGAAGGAACTCCTATTTTATACGACTTATAGTCGCCCTTTGGCTTCAGTTCTTCGACAGTAAACGTTTTATCCGGTCCTAGTGTTTGCAAATAACTCCGTATTTCGTCCGCTCCCGATAACATGTTCCACAGGTGAATGAATTTGCGGCGTTCGACTGCCCTGAGCGACGTCACGCCGGGGCCCGCAGTACACCTTACCGAGGCGGAGCGTCGTTTTTTACGCTGCACTTCCCAATCCCCCAACGGTTCTTCATCTCTATCTGCAGTTAGTTCCCGGGTAGCTTCGTTATTGTTTGCAAGTGTCACTTTCACTCCAGGGACAGCCAGCTCAACCGGAGTTCCTTCTCCAGCCTCGCTCGAAGCTTCCCTTATCTCTTCCACTTCTGAGACTGACGGTTCCGGCTTGGCTGTAGTCGTTGCATCAGTTATCGCTGACTTACCCCTACCACGTTGACGACCCTTATTCTTCCTTGATTTCGAACTTGGTTTATTACCTTGTACTGGCGTAGACGCAGTATTATGATGGCAAGGGCAGCCTGAAGCAAGCTCCAGATTCATCAGTCTCTCGTTTGTTGCCTCGAACTTTGCAGCACAGTCTTCAATAACTGCTTGATAACGCGTAATAGTGCTAACCGCGTTAGCTAGTTCTCCTTTCAACTGACCAATCTGAACGCGCAGCTGTTGCAATTCATTCATCATCTGCGTCCCGTCAGCCCCCGATGACTGCGTGGAAAATGAGACGTCACTTCTATTCCTCACCATCACGTTCTTCATAGTGGTAGGCGTACCCACTGGGGTCTCACAGTTGCGCCCTACCTGCTTATACTTGATGCAGCACTCTGGGCAGACCCAGTTATCTCTCTCCTCCAGCATTATGGTTTTACCAGAACATCCGTGATGATATAGTTTACGGCACATTTCTACTCTACACTGTAGGTACTCCTCGCCGACTTTGAACTCGTCCTGGCACGCCTGACATATCAATTCACCGCTATCGGCCCTGCTCATAAGAAACTTATCGTTGACGGCCATTGTAACTATTTACGGTAATAAATATAGCGCGTACCTTATAACTTAGAGATAGGAAGGCAACGGCTGTCGTAGCACCGGCGTAGCACTAGTCGTAGCCACAGCGCACGCACAGGCACCGCGTAGCGGAATGTCGTAGTCGATGCGCCCGGCCTCGATGACGTCACCGTACCTTGCCGTCCGTAGTTTCGCCGATTGTACCTCAACGATCTTGGTCTAGCGGTGAGTGCGGCCGCCTGCTAATCCGTCGACCCGGGTTCGATCCTCAGCTGCGCAAGTGGCGAACTCTTGCCGTCCTCTTCTAAGACCGCCCACTGGGTGGAGTCCCCGGGTAACAGCTCCTCAAGAGTAATAAGGAATCGGAATTGACCAATCACAATTTAAATAGCGATTTAAATTGCGACAAGCTCCCGCAACAATAAATGCGTCCACTCACGACGAGCGCGGGAAGATCTTAAATTCAGATCTTCGTTTTCTTTCAACCCCTTATTTGCCAAGAGTGGTACTGAAGCTTTAGTAGTTTCATGTGTTCTGCCTACCCCTTTATGGGATACAGGCGTGATTGTATGTATGTGTATGTAAATTCAGATCTATTCGGAATATTGATATTTAAAAGGACGAATAACGCCGTGGCTTGCGTGGGCGACGGTCGCGCGATGGTCGCGCGACGGCGATGCGACGCATACGAAATCAAACCTTATCGACATGGAAGTATGAGACGCGACGGCGACGGTCGCGCGACCGTCGCCCACGCAAGACACGGCGTTAGAAGGAAGGAGATATTTGCTTACCAGGGGCATTCTACGAGATTGTGGCTTACGACATGCAATTCTTCTAATACTTCTGAAGACGCTAAGAAAGCGAAGTTGTGTCTGACAACCTTTCGTGACTTGGTTGACCAATTGGCAGTATTTTCTCGAGCTTTACGGATTTGATTGAAATAGCTGCCATACAAGGCAAAAGTATGTCGTAAGCGACTTTCTCTACAATAGAGATATATATAATAGAGAAACTTTGTAAATATTTTTTGAATTACTTATAAGAAACCTGTTTTATCCGTTGCAGAAATACTGGGCGTGGAATTCGCAGAATTTCTCCTAGAGCTCATCGAGAACCCGCCAGAGACGGATGTTGACGAGCAAATACCTGATCTTTTCCTGACACTGCTCTTGGCCTACAATCTACAGTTCGATACGCCGGTGGATAACCTACTGCTCAATGCGCTGGAGAACCGGGACAATGCCAAGACTTTCTGTGAAAAGGTGTTGCTGCTGCTTAATCGTGAAGGTATGTTACTTGTAATTAAGTTGGCTTTATGTAGCTTTTTTGACACTGCTCTTGGCCTATAATCTACACAATACAATTCGATGACCTGGTAGATTATCAACACCTCAATGCGCTGGAGAATCAGGACAATGCTAAGACTTTCTGTGAGAAAGTGTTGCTGTTGCTGAATCGTGAAGTCATGATACACGTAGCTATTTAAAGTTTTATGGCACAGCTCTTGGCCTACAATCTACAGTTCGATACCCTGGTAGAGCTGCATAAAATATGATTGCCTTAAGAGGTTAGGTGATCTTTTTCGAGGACATATTTTCAGTTATAATACAAACTAACTTTAGTACAGTAAAAAAGTAAAAATGCAATCTCTAAAACGTCATATTGTATGCTATTATTTTGTAGATATCCTTAGAAATAATGTTTTTAGCAGATTCTGTAAACCAAATATATATTATACATAATCCTATTTTCATATAGAGGTGCTTAAATGTCATTATCATTGGGTTCTATGGCTAAACTAATTTAGTTTTTCAAATTATACCTACTAAAATCCATACTAATATATTACAAATGGGAAAGTGTGTGTGTCTGTTTGTTTGTCCGTCTTCCACAGCAAAACGGAGCGACAAATTGACGAGATTTTTTAAGTGGAGATAGTTGAAGGGATGGAGAGTGACATATGCTACTTTTTGTCTCTTTCTAACGCGATCGAAGCCGTGGGCAAAAACTAGTTTGTAATAAACTTAACTCATTACAGATGATCCAGTCCACATCTTCGATCATGAGCCAGCCCCAGCTCACTCAGTACTAAAGTTGGTTACCGACCTGTTCTCACGCAAGAAGACGGCTGAACACTTCTACACCAACGACGTCAAAGTAGCCATCGATATTATCGTGAGACAGCTGGCAGATCTCTCGCCGGGAGAAACGGTAACTATTTCAATATAGCCAACAATCTTAATAGTCCTATGACTGTCAAAAATACCTCCGTCAACTGATGCGCGCGGCAAAAATTGGCATTTGTAAGTCCCTATAAGATTCGCAAATATGCACTGCGCACGATATTGGTTGCGTTATCGAACGGTATGACTGAGAGAGTTAATAGAACTATTTTCAACCAAAAACTTTTCGCTTCTTTACCGAGTTATACCACCAGTAGAACCTAGCGCATTCAATACTAAACGTTATCGGATTGCGCACATTCTATCCGCAGAAATAGCTGACTTGGCTTTTCGGTCTCTGGCAGAAATAACCGTTTGACCCATTTAAATCCTATCTTTAGAATAAATCCAATACATTGAACCAGATAGATAAAAGTTTTTTTTTAAGTTTTTTATTGCTATTTTCCATACTTCCTTTCAGCGGCGTCAAGAATATCTAAAAATTCTCCAAGGCATCATCCGGAACACCGACTACGGTTCCCACCTGCACCGCCGAGACGACCTTCTCCGTTGCTTCGCGCGCATCTTCTGCGAAGAAGGAGACTCAGCCGGGACGACCAGGCCCTCGTCAGGGCCATCTCCAACGAGTTCCCGCAGTACTTTAAGGCCTAATGTCCAGCTGGCTACCAAGGTTAGTACAGCAGGGCATTTGTCACCATGTCACGTTCTAACAAGTATGTAAGTGCGAAAGTGACGAATGATATGACAAGATACGGCTACTGAACCTTGAACGGTTGCAGGGTCGCGGAGGCCTAAGTGTTCCAATACGCTTTTGAGACGACGTGAATTCTGCTTTGTCTTCTAGAATAGACATTCCGATGTTAGAAACTTATAAAGGAGTCGCTAGAGATAGATAGAAAATTATGGCATGTTTTTGCCAGTTTAAAGGGATAGTTACTGCACTTTTAATTGTAATCCCTATACTCGAGCGCACTTAATACCATTTTCCATACGATATGTAAGATGTTTTAAGTCGAGTTTAAAGCAAAAATAAAGTTAAATTTGTCAGAATGAACACTAAAGATAAAAAACTATTCCATACAAAAGTACCTAGTCGCAAATTGATATAATTATGTCTATCAGTTGAAATGGTACATAAAGATAAAATTCCTAGTTACGTAATTGGTTAACAATAATCCATATTATTTAAAAATACCTATATCCGGAGGAGGAAATATTGAAAAATATAGAGAGTATTGTCGATGTCTTCATCGCCTATTTTTTGGGTACCCCTCAGAAGGTCGACTATGCTAAGGTCGTATAAAACCCTTTCCTGTCTTCGGGCCAGAAAGCGTCAAATTTCAGACCGCTGCGCTAAACGAAATTATTAAATAAAAATAAAAAACCTTTCGTGACCTCCGCTCCACCTCAACGGACAATTACATTGAAGGAAACTAAATAAATAATGAGCTGGAAGAAAACTACCACGATACGTTTCGCCATTTATTCCTAGAGTGACATACAGAAGAACATAACAATCAATAAGAAAACATAAATTCAAATATTTTGACATTTAACTTGACCACAAACACTAAAAGAGTTCGTAACATTCTCCCACCTTTTGGGGCAGAGGCCCAAAACTCTTCCTTATATTGTGTCTGATGGCACTTCAAGTGGGTACAAACGTTGAACTGCTCGTGTATACTCTCCATCAGCAGTGCGTACCTTGGCTACTCTTATGTAACCGTCAGTACCAGCAAAGGTTTCTACAATCCTCCCTAAAGGCCACTTAATACGCTTAGAGTCTGTCTCTATTAAAACTACATCACCTACCCTTAAATGAGAGTCCCTCTCCTTGCCCTTCTGGATGAGCATCCCAATGTACTCGTTCCTGAACCTTTCTCGTAGATCTTCCCTCAACTTATGAAGATACCTGAGGCGCCTGTTGAGTGAGTCATGATCGAGCTGGTCTAAGTCCGGTATCTCGCTCGAAGGAAGCCCTTGTGTGAAGCACGCGGGAGTGATGGGTTTTAGCTTATCGGAGTTGTCCGCGACGTAGGTTAAAGGTCTTGAATTGATCAAAGCCTCACAATCGTGCATCAAAGTCATCAGCTCTTCGTATGCTAATATCTTCTGGCCTAAGTTTCGTCTAAGGAGGTCTTTGAGAGAACGAGCAATTTAACGTATTAAACGCTCCCAAATTATCCATACCTCCCCTCCCGACCGCAGAAAAAGAAGACCGGCTAGGTTTATACTTGTCAATTCGAAGGCGGTAGCCGGTTATATTCTGTCATGAGGTAAAGGTGGTGGTAAAGCAATATCAGCATGCTGTAATAACTACGTAATAGCTTCTCGCTTATCTACGTTTAATTGAGAGTTAGGCCATTCACTTTCTTTTGCTTTTAGCCAGGCAGGTCCCTCCCACCATTTGCTTTTCAGCAGTTGTTTGGCGTTGCAGCCTCTAGATGGTAAGTCGGCAGGGTCCATTATGCCTGGTAAGTGACGCCAATCTTCCACGTTTGTATGTCGTCGGATTTCTTTAATCCTGTTCTTGACAAATATGTTCCAATCACCTTCAGTAGTAATCCAGGTAAAAGCTACACTTGCGTCAGTCCAGAAAAAAACGCGGCAGTTTGACATATCTAAGGCTTGTTTAACCTGAAGATATAACCGTGTAGCAATCAATGCTGCCATCAGTTCCAAACGCGGTATGCTGACCTCATGGATTGGGGACACGCGCGATTTGGCTTGGACTAGTTGTACAGTGACTTCTCCTTCATAACCACTTCGTAAGAAGATAGCAGTTGCAAATGAAACCTTGCTTGCGTCACAAAAGACATGCAGACTGTTATCACATTTGTCTATAGGCTTACAAGTAAGTCGACATGGGATTCGGCAGTCGTTCAGCAAGTGAATATGTTTAGACCACTCCAAAAAATCCTTTTGTAAATTATCAGGTAGCTCACTGTCCCAACTCAGGCGTAAATTCCAAGTTTTCTGTAATATTAGCTTAGGCACAAGTGTCACTGGACATGCCAAGCCGACAGGATCAAAAACTTTCTGAGTTATAGAGAGCAAACTCCTTTTTGTAACGTTTTCTTTTATGCCAGTACCATGTGCGAAGTTGACGTTACAGAATAATTGGTCAATATTGACGTCCCACATAAGGCCGAGTACAGACAAGTTATTTTCATTTGAAATAGTTTCTATACATTTGGACATGGGAGTAGTCACCCAACCTCTTAAATCAAATTTCGCATCTGACATAACTCTTTTTGCCTCTTCTATGAAGGTTTCGGCTTCTTCTTCCGATTCTAAACTGATGACACAGTTGTCAACATAGAATGAGTCTCTTAGTCGTTTGGCTGTATCCTTAAACTCTTCGGTGTACTTCTCTAAGTGGTAGTTTATTGTCGCACTTAGAAGAAATGGACTACAAGTTACACCAAATACGACTCGACAATGGCGGTAGGTTATAAACTCTTTCCTTTCATTATTCTTCCACCACAGGAATGACAGATATTGTCTATCTTCTTTTTTCAATGATATCTGCAGGAATGCTTTTTTAATATCGGACGTTATCCCAATAGCATGTTTTCTGAACTTTATCAATAGTTTTGGAATCAATTCCAGACAATTAAAGCCTTTTTCTAGAAACGAGTTAAGCGAATTCCCGTTGTAATCTCGCGCTGACGCGTCAAAGACCGGACGAACTCGTGTAGTGAGGCTGGTATTCTTAATGACAGCGTGATGGCACAGGTAGTGTTTAGGCTTCGATGCGTCATCAACTTCTTCGATTATGCCGTCGTTTAACCAATCTTCGAAGACATGTCCATAGTTATCAAACTCTTTTAGCTTTTCTAGCTTCTGCGTTGTTGACATCAGTCTCTTTTCAGCTAAATGTTTGTCATCAAGGAGTTCTCCAAGATTTGGTTTCCACGGTAAGTCAACTTCGTACCGTCCTTCGTCATTAATCTTGATCGAGTCTCTAAACTGATCCATTATGACTGTATCTGTCTTCGCCTTATTCGCAACTTCCGCTGGATCTCGTATTCCAAGAGTTTCTAAGTCCCAAAGCTCTGATATCTGCAAATTATTCACCAATACTACGTTCGTCAAGACACTGCATGCGTTTGTAATAATGGGTCCTTGAAGAGTCCAACCGAATTTGGTTTTAATCGCAACGAGGTTATTGTTCAGTTCCAGAAAACTTTTAGTGAGCAAGGCGCCTGCGTGATCCGCGCCGATCAGTAGCCCGATGTCGGGTGCGGCCGCGTCGCCGACGTCGCTCAACGTGATGTTATTCCTTTGCAACTCTTTGAACATCTCGTGATTTATATTTAAACGAGGAACATGCCCACAGAGCGTTGACTTCCCTCGCGCGGTCATTGTACATTGAAACTTTTTATCAAGGCTTCCTAAAGTAATCGCGTATGTATGAAACAGTTCCTTTTCAGTTTCTATTCCTCCAAAAAGGCAATTTGACACGATTTCGTTACCGATAGGTTTCAAGCCTAAGCTTTCAATAATGTCGCGACGTAAGTATGTCTTCTGCGCTCCCGAGTCGATAAAACATCGTACCTGTATACATTTATTATCGCTGACAATATTTGCCATAAACGTTTGCAACAGTGTGGTACTAGCCTTATATTGAGTTACGTTGTTACTTAAGTTTGACGTTCCAACATTCGAATTTTTCACGTTTTCAATTTGACTTGACGTTTTAATGTCAGGGCACATCAATACAGAATGACGTTTGGAGCAGAAAAGGCATTTTGTAAAATTCTTGCATTTTTTCGCATTATGTCCCGGTTTCAAACAAATTAGGCATGCTCCTTTTTTATTTAACACTTCCTTCCTAGCCTCATACGACATTTTATTAGCCTTGTAGCACTCGAAGCTGCTATGTGATGCCTTTTCACACCAAACGCAACAAATTCTCTTACCTGCGTCTTCCGTGGACACAAAGCATGCCGCGGTAGGTTGTTGAGTAGGAACGCTATGCAAACTGTCACCCGATGCTATCCCGCTGCGCGCGAGCTGGATCCGCTCCTCCGACTCGACTTCGCGTTTCAGGAACTTCATAAGCCGGTTCAGATGATCGTCGCCTTTCTCCTCGGTTGCATGGGATCTCTGCCATGCTCGTAAAACAGATTCGGGCAAGGCGGACTCAACTAAAGGGAAAAGTAAAGCAGCATATTTATCTATAGTGACACCTAAGCTTTGCAGTGCTAATAATTGCGTATTTAATTTATCGTATAAGTGGCCTAATTTATAAGAAGTATTACCTTTTGCTTGTGCTAGTACAAGGTTAAGGAGCTCACGCACATAAATGTCGATCAACATTTCATCACGCGCAAACCTGGACTTCAGTTGCTCAATAGCCTTCTTGTAGTTAGCTCCCGACGGCGGAAAGCTCTCGACGATCTCTCGTGCTGGAGTATCTGGAACAGTGCACTGGTAGAGGTACTGAAACTTATCTCCGTCGTCAATTGTTTCGTCGTCGTGGATTTTCTGAAATTGACACCAAAAACCAATCCAATTTTTAGAATTTCCGTCGAACTTGCGTAACTCAAATTTTGGTAGGCGAAATCTTCTTGTATGACATGCTGTACTGCATGTCGACTTCTCACAACATTGATGAGACTTATCTGTATTATTCGACACATCGCTGCCGCTAGACTTGCGAGACCTCTTCACGCGTTCATTCTTCCGGGAAACGCTGTCGTACATGACTTTTATACGCTCCCAGTCGGTGATATACTTATCGCTGGTCATGCAATCCTCGTAAATTTCGTCTTCAGTCATCTCGTCCGTTTTTAGCCACTGTTCTTTTATACGCTGGTCAACGTTGAACAGGGAATCGGCTCGAAGCTGGAGTTTATTGAAGGCCGCGGTGATATCGTCGATATTTGCCGACTCTAGAATAGCGTTAATTTCACTTTTCGCGATTGTAAAAAGCCTCCTGGCTACACTACGTTCTTTTTTTAGTATTTCCATCTTATTTAACGGTCGCCAGATGAAGGAAACTAAATAAATAATGAGCCGGTAAAGGGTCATGGCGAAACGTTTCGCCATTTATTCCTAGATTTCGCCTACCAAAATTTGAGGTACGCAAGTTCGACGGAAATTCTAAAAATTGGATTGGTTTTTGGTGTCAATTTCAGAAAATCCACGACGACGAAACAATTGACGACGGAGATAAGTTTCAGTACCTCTACCAGTGCACTGTTCCAGATACTCCAGCACGAGAGATCGTCGAGAGCTTTCCGCCGTCGGGAGCTAACTACAAGAAGGCTATTGAGCAACTGAAGTCCAGGTTTGCGCGTGATGAAATGTTGATCGACATTTATGTGCGTGAGCTCCTTAACCTTGTACTAGCACAAGCAAAAGGTAATACTTCTTATAAATTAGGCCACTTATACGATAAATTAAATACGCAATTATTAGCACTGCAAAGCTTAGGTGTCACTATAGATAAATATGCTGCTTTACTTTTCCCTTTAGTTGAGTCCGCCTTGCCCGAATCTGTTTTACGAGCATGGCAGAGATCCCATGCAACCGAGGAGAAAGGCGACGATCATCTGAACCGGCTTATGAAGTTCCTGAAACGCGAAGTCGAGTCGGAGGAGCGGATCCAGCTCGCGCGCAGCGGGATAGCATCGGGTGACAGTTTGCATAGCGTTCCTACTCAACAACCTACCGCGGCATGCTTTGTGTCCACGGAAGACGCAGGTAAGAAAATTTGTTGCGTTTGGTGTGAAAAGGCATCACATAGCAGCTTCGAGTGCTACAAGGCTAATAAAATGTCGTATGAGGCTAGGAAGGAAGTGTTAAATAAAAAAGGAGCATGCCTAATTTGTTTGAAACCGGGACATAATGCGAAAAAATGCAAGAATTTTACAAAATGCCTTTTCTGCTCCAAACGTCATTCTGTATTGATGTGCCCTGACATTAAAACGTCAAGTCAAATTGAAAACGTGAAAAATTCGAATGTTGGAACGTCAAACTTAAGTAACAACGTAACTCAATATAAGGCTAGTACTACACTGTTGCAAACGTTTATGGCAAATATTGTCAGCGATAATAAATGTATACAGGTACGATGTTTTATCGACTCGGGAGCGCAGAAGACATACTTACGTCGCGACATTATTGAAAGCTTAGGCTTGAAACCTATCGGTAACGAAATCGTGTCAAATTGCCTTTTTGGAGGAATAGAAACTGAAAAGGAACTGTTTCATACATACGCGATTACTTTAGGAAGCCTTGATAAAAAGTTTCAATGTACAATGACCGCGCGAGGGAAGTCAACGCTCTGTGGGTATGTTCCTCGTTTAAATATAAATCACGAGATGTTCAAAGAGTTGCAAAGGAATAACATCACGTTGAGCGACGTCGGCGACGCGGCCGCACCCGACATCGGGCTACTGATCGGCGCGGATCACGCAGGCGCCTTGCTCACTAAAAGTTTTCTGGAACTGAACAATAACCTCGTTGCGATTAAAACCAAATTCGGTTGGACTCTTCAAGGACCCATTATTACAAACGCATGCAGTGTCTTGACGAACGTAGTATTGGTGAATAATTTGCAGATATCAGAGCTTTGGGACTTAGAAACTCTTGGAATACGAGATCCAGCGGAAGTTGCGAATAAGGCGAAGACAGATACAGTCATAATGGATCAGTTTAGAGACTCGATCAAGATTAATGACGAAGGACGGTACGAAGTTGACTTACCGTGGAAACCAAATCTTGGAGAACTCCTTGATGACAAACATTTAGCTGAAAAGAGACTGATGTCAACAACGCAGAAGCTAGAAAAGCTAAAAGAGTTTGATAACTATGGACATGTCTTCGAAGATTGGTTAAACGACGGCATAATCGAAGAAGTTGATGACGCATCGAAGCCTAAACACTACCTGTGCCATCACGCTGTCATTAAGAATACCAGCCTCACTACACGAGTTCGTCCGGTCTTTGACGCGTCAGCGCGAGATTACAACGGGAATTCGCTTAACTCGTTTCTAGAAAAAGGCTTTAATTGTCTGGAATTGATTCCAAAACTATTGATAAAGTTCAGAAAACATGCTATTGGGATAACGTCCGATATTAAAAAAGCATTCCTGCAGATATCATTGAAAAAAGAAGATAGACAATATCTGTCATTCCTGTGGTGGAAGAATAATGAAAGGAAAGAGTTTATAACCTACCGCCATTGTCGAGTCGTATTTGGTGTAACTTGTAGTCCATTTCTTCTAAGTGCGACAATAAACTACCACTTAGAGAAGTACACCGAAGAGTTTAAGGATACAGCCAAACGACTAAGAGACTCATTCTATGTTGACAACTGTGTCATCAGTTTAGAATCGGAAGAAGAAGCCGAAACCTTCATAGAAGAGGCAAAAAGAGTTATGTCAGATGCGAAATTTCATTTAAGAGGTTGGGTGACTACTCCCATGTCCAAATGTATAGAAACTATTTCAAATGAAAATAACTTGTCTGTACTCGGCCTTATGTGGGACGTCAATATTGACCAATTATTCTGTAACGTCAACTTCGCACATGGTACTGGCATAAAAGAAAACGTTACAAAAAGGAGTTTGCTCTCTATAACTCAGAAAGTTTTTGATCCTGTCGGCTTGGCATGTCCAGTGACACTTGTGCCTAAGCTAATATTACAGAAAACTTGGAATTTACGCCTGAGTTGGGACAGTGAGCTACCTGATAATTTACAAAAAGAATTTTTGGAGTGGTCTAAACATATTCACTTGCTGAACGACTGCCGAATCCCACGTCGACTTACTTGTAAGCCTATAGACAAATGTGAAAACAGTCTGCATGTCTTTTGTGACGCAAGCAAGGTTTCATTTGCAACTGCTATCTTCTTACGAAGTGATTATGAAGGAGAAGTCACTGTACAACTAGTCCAAGCCAAATCGCGCGTGTCCCCAATCCATGAGGTCAGCATACCGCGTTTGGAACTGATGGCAGCATTGATTGCTACACGGTTATATCTTCAGGTTAAACAAGCCTTAGATATGTCAAACTGCCGCGTTTTTTTCTGGACTGACGCAAGTGTAGCTTTTACCTGGATTACTACTGAAGGTGATTGGAACATATTTGTCAAGAACAGGGTTAAAGAAATCCGACGACATACAAACGTGGAAGATTGGCGTCACTTACCAGGCATAATGGACCCTGCCGACTTACCATCTAGAGGCTGCAACGCCAAACAACTGCTGAAAAGCAAATGGTGGGAGGGACCTGCCTGGCTAAAAGCAAAAGAAAGTGAATGGCCTAACTCTCAATTAAACGTAGATAAGCGAGAAGCTAGATGAAGGAAACTAAATAATTAATGAGCTGGAAGAAAACTACCACGATACGTTTCGCCATTTATTCCTAGAGTGACATACAGAAGAACATAACAATCAATAAGAAAACATAAATTTAAATATTTTGACATTTAACTTGACCACAAACACTAAAAGAGTTCGTAACATTCTCCCACCTTTTGGGGCAGAGGCCCAAAACTCTTCCTTATATTGTGTCTGATGGCACTTCAAGTGGGTACAAACGTTGAACTGCTCGTGTATACTCTCCATCAGCAGTGCGTACCTTGGCTACTCTTATGTAACCGTCAGCACCAGCAAAGGTTTCTACAATCCTCCCTAAAGGCCACTTAATACGCTTAGAGTCTGTCTCTATTAAAACTACATCACCTACCCTTAAATGAGAGTCCCTCTCCTTGCCCTTCTGGATGAGCATCCCAATGTACTCGTTCCTGAACCTTTCTCGTAGATCTTCCCTCAACTTATGAAGATACCTGAGCTGTCACGGTCGCCAGATGAAGGAAACTAAATAAATAATGAGCTGGAAGAAAACTACCACGATACGTTTCGCCATTTATTCCTAGAGTGACATACAGAAGAACATAACAATCAATAAGAAAACATAAATTCAAATATTTTGACATTTAACTTGACCACAAACACTAAAAGAGTTCGTAACATACATTTCTTACTTTACTGGCCTAGGTGTTTTTGTATGTATAATCTACTATACAAAGTCGACCAAAATTACGGGGATATCGTCAGTACTCCAAAAGCGGCTGAATTTAAGACAATACCTATAGAAAAAACTTTGTGGCGAAATCCACCCTAACCGAGGGCGACGAATGGCAGGTGAAATCGGCTTCTGTATCGTCCCAGCCAGGAGTGGACCCAATTACAAGTAACAGTAGAAATATGGAGGGGATAGCTACGCATGGGGACGCATACCCTTCACCCCCTTAACCCCCCGAGAGACCTGTTTTTGACTTCTGCGCAATAACGGTCAGTGCTAGTCTCCTGCCGCTACTTTTATACTTTGTTTTAAAATATATTGTTATAATATTATGTTCTGCGGGCCTACCATACTAGTGTGATAAACCTTGTCGCGTCGGTGCACCCTATCTCACTTACAAATCGTGCGAAAAGAACGGCCTGACGTGATAGCCTTCATCACGCAAGCGTGCTTGCCCGCCTGATCTCTGTCTATAACTTCTGGTCCCTGTTATATTATTTAGTGGAGATAATAAGATGTAGTTTATGAAAAAACGTTATTACCTTAAAATAACTGTTGCTATTTACTTATAACAGTAAAATTGGATTTCAATGGAAAAAATCGATAGTCGTATTTATTGGTATCAAAAAATGTTTATTTAACCTTGTTATATTTCAATATGTGTATCTAACAATGTTATAAATGTGCATGTGTGTGTAAATGTGAATTGCTGGCATCTAAATAATGTGAACAAAATGTAATAGATACGTAAATATTATACTATTACTTTAGCGAATGTTAAAAAAATGTATTCCTTTATGTCAATATAATTTCTTAACTTTCATTCGAAAGTTTCCTACTAAATTCATAGATTCATTATATAAAAACGTTACTAAAATAACAATTTCTGAAGTAATTATGTATATCGGTGCTCTATTGAACAACTGAATTTTTTTCATGGTTGTTTCGTGATTTCGTGTTATTGCCTTTAGGGGTTCTGACAGCTCTTGGCCTTCAGAAAATTGTCATATCTGAACCAGCCCTGAACTTTGGAGCCCTTGGAATTTTTCCTTTGTAGAATAGTGTTTAATTATATGTGTACCAATACTCTGCGACTCTTCTCTTTCCGTACAAACTCTACATGACATTTATTTCGATTTACATCTATAAATATTAGAGGTAAATTAGTACCCTTACGTCCCAGCCACGACATTGGTCTAAGCGCGACAGCGGTGAGCGGCAACCATACGTGCGAATGAAAAGTCCCATCGCTGTGTCTCGCTCCAATGTATGGCCGCCGCTCACCGCTGTCGCGCATAGACCAATGTCGTGGCTGAGCCGTTAGTGCACGCTCATATTGGGCGTACAGCGGGGTGGGACATGCGGCGTGCATGTGAAACAATTGAAGCTCATACGTCCTGAGTCGACTCTGCATAGTTTGCACGCTCATCCGCCCCGCCGACCGAGCGGCCACTCACGGCCCAGCCACGACATTGGTCTAAGCGCGACAGTGGTGAGCGGCGGCCATGCATTGGAGCGAGACACAGCGATGGGACTTTTCATTCGCACGAGGCTGCCGCTCACCGCTGTCGCGCTTAGTCCAATGTCGTGGCTGGGCCGTTACGGCACTGGTCCCACCGCGAGCTAGTAAGCTATGAGCTACCGTCTATAAATCCGTGTTACCGTTTATTTGCACGGGAGCGCTTATCATTTGTTAGTTTTTATAGCCGATAGCTCGTAGCTTACTAGCGGTGGACCAGTGCCTACACAGAGGTCATAGCCATACTGTCACCAAAGAGTTGTTTTTGTGATTATTAGTACAATATTAGTATGTCAATTAAGAAGATGCTTTAAAACTGTCCAACCACAATTAGTCGCACCGGTAACACAAAAAAAAACACCCTCACTACCGGCCTAAGTATTTTTATATTGTTTAATTTTAAGTGTAACATTAGTAAGAGTTAGAGATTTCAGTAAACTACCCAGGCCCCGTAGCCGAATGGCATTTCTCCGACGCCAAACGAAAGCGATACGCCGCTGGCTCTGTCGCGCCAATACGCAAGCGCGATAGAGATAGATATCTACTAGCGCTTCGTTTCGTGAGCGTTTCGTGAGCGATTGTGCCATTCGGCTAGCCACCCAGTTCTTTGATTGATTTTAAAGGCTGATTTGAACGGTATGAGACCTCTCATGCGAGTGTCATTACAGTGCGGCATTTGATCGCCTGGCAGAATAGAATAGTTTGACCTTTTGAGTGACTCACGCTGAGTCCTGGCAGGCAAGTATAGTCGCGCGATAAATGATAAAAGATCAGGCCGTACTTACAAATAGTGGTAAGTGCGATAGGGACGGCCTGATGTTTTATCATTTATCGCGCGACCATACTTGCCTGCCTGGAATCATTAGTTTTGTTTTTGAATTTGGAACCTTTTGTTACTCAATAAAAGTTCAAAATAAGTGTTGGAATATGTACAAAAAATTGTACACGAGGACTGAGGCGGTTAAAATGAGACAAATATATTTGAGTTGTGTTGATTTTTGTAATGGATTATATTAATTCCTGCTAGACTAGCCAAGGTGACAATCGCCAGCGCTACGAGAACGAAATACATTGTGTATTGTGTGTATCAGTTCCCTATTCGTGCAACAGCGACAGTTCCGTTTTCGTGCGCTACCGTAAACGATTGGCACGCTGGCTACGCACATTGTTGTGGTTATACAATATCTTAAATTAAAATAGCATAGATTCAGAAATGTACCCGTTCATTTCTCTTATCATGTAATGCCATATTATATTTACCACATTTATTTTATGTAATTATGTACTTAATATAAAGCAAAGCAATATTTTTGCTAGTCATTGATCATTTAGGTACTTATACACGACTCATTCGATGGTATTATAAATAAATAAATATAGAACACATAGCTCTCTATCTTACTGTTCAAATATTTCATCAAATCTGTTCAAATCTTTGCACTTAGAGCTGGCACGAATGGAACAAATGACATAATTAAAATAAGCATGTACGAGTAAGTGACAAATTAACCAATAAAATGGTAGCTCTTGACAGTACGAGTGTATGTATATCGATAGAGGTCTCACTCAACAATAAAATATTTATACACCGTGTTTTTTTTTGTTTTCCGTTAAATTCGACATGTCGTTAGGTTCGTTATCAGTAGGCCTAGCACATGATGGCCGCGAGAGTATGTCGCCGCGAGATAGACTACCCGTCCTTATGTCATTAATACAGTTAGAAGAAGACGTGTCATCTATCTCGCGGCGAAATACTCCCGCGGCCATCATGTGCTAGGCCTACAGGAACCAGCCTGTTTATCACTTTTAGTTAAATTAGCAAATCTTTTTCATCGTTTTCATACATAATTAATGAATTAATTAGTGTGAGAGACCCTTAAGAATACTATTCAAGTTAGTGTCAAGTGATTGACGGCACATGTCAAAACAAATAACATTAGGAAGTGGTAAAGGCTGTCACACACGTGTTCAGTAATTATTTTAATTTTTTTAATAACTCGGTAACCGTAAAAGTTAAGACGCTACTTTCTTAGAGAAATTAATTGTATTTGATCTAGAAACCCTTCCCTTAAAGTTAACGGAAATCAATAAAAACACGGTGTATATACAGATGGAATACTGTTGTGTTCCTGCCGGTGAGTAAGGCTGCCAGAGGTCAACGAGGGTGCGGTGTGCTGGTGACGGAAGGACCCACGGAACTAAATTTGTTCCGTCTATTGTCCTTTGAGTCGTCGGCTACCCCAACCCTCCTTGGAACTTGTACATGTACACTCCTTTTTGCTGTGTACCTACTTAACGCAGCAAAGGGGAGTGTACAAGTTTCTAATGGGTTAGCAACGCGCATGCGACACTTCTTGAGTTGCAGGCGTCTATATGTTACGGTGACCGCTTTCCATCAGGCGGACTGTATACTTGTTTGCCACCGACGTAGTATTAAAAAAACTCTTTATTGGCAAAAGATACAGCAGAGACAAAACAATTGATTATAAATAGAGGCAGACAATAGGCAGTCTTATCGCTATAGACCGACCTCTTTCAGACAACCTTTCAACAATCAAAGTTCTGTCCGTTCCATTCCTACCAGCTTTCGTGACACTATCTGTATAATAAATCCTTAATTAGGAAATTACTTATCCATTTCCTTATACTAACTTCTCACAGCAATCGAAAATAAATGCAGGCAGTTATATTTTTCGCAGGTACTTATAGGATATTAATAGTTGCACTATTCGCAGACTTATTGTTAACACTTTCAAATAACTACCAGTCTTATAAGGAATAGATTTTCTAGTTAGCTAGGTACCTACATTATTCTACATTTAACTGATAAGGCGTGATAAATGGGTAGTTCGATACACAAACAAATTTATTGCGCACATCTGATGAAATAGTTCCCACCACTCCCATTCTCACTATACTGGATAGATTGTGTATTAGAGCATTTTCAGAATTTTCCCCCCCCCCCAATTAGCGAAAGTTGTTAACAAAAATTAACTCACTGTCAGTTATGTGACGATAATTAAGCTTGAAATTTCAATAAAAAGATTGTTTTTGTGTTAATGACATAAACTTTAAGCGGTAATCTACAATGCCGAAATAACCGCTAAAATACCGAAAATTTGCGATTTTTAACGCTATTTTCGCAACTTTTGGTAGTTTCTTGTAATAATATGTATCAATAATGTATACTGAACATAATACTGCCGAAAGTTTTTTTAAATCTGAAAGTGGAATTTTCAGGTTTGTATGAGATTTTCAAAATTTCAAACCGAAGATGTTGATTAAAAAAGCTGAAATTTTGCACAAAGGCTTCATAGACTACGGTTCATTGATTGATAACTATTAGGTTTCCTAATTCCAAAAAAGTGTTTTTTTGATCCACCCTAATCTACATTCAGAATGTGAAAAAAATAATTTTTAATACAGAGTTTATCCTTAATTGTCACAAAACTGACAGCGAGTTAATTTTTGTTAACAACTTACGCAAATTAGGGGGACCCAAATTCTGAAAATGCTACTTCGAGATTTATCATAATAAGTATCTTCATTTCTTTCCGAACATAGGTATCGGCACAGAGTTGAAACAAAGTAATATCAGTGAGATTATGAAGTCATTGTTTTAATAGTGCTATACAGTACAGAAAATAATCTGGCAACAAAACTGGAGACTTGACAGCGAATTGAGCTTTATGGCACTATGCCTTTCGGCTGTTTAGGTTGATTTAAATTTAAATAATTATTTCCTCTGTAGTACTAATTATTGCTCGTAGCGACACTGGGAGTCGAACTGGTCCAATCAGTTTCATTCCCACCGCTGCTAGCTAGTTGAATGGCCAACTACAAGATGTACCAAAAGTTTCGTCACGGATTATGTTTATATTAGTTTAGTATAACCTAACCACAAAATAAAAATTTTGAAAAAAAAAACCCCGACCGCGACATGTAGACCGGTTTTCATGAAACATGACTAAGAACACTCCCGACTAAATCAGCTTTCAAACAAAAAACACACAGACACAGACAGACATACACGTCAAACTTATGAGCTCCGCTTAGGTACCATTCAATCGCTCATTTAATATTGTTTCTGCAGCCAGAAAACGCATTGTGTCTATCTCCTAATAGTGCAATAGTGACATGTTTTCATCTACCTTTAGGTATGTAGCTCTTGCCGATACCTATAGTATCTATATACGTTCCAATCATTTGTCATAATTATACTCAAACTTGTATCTTTTCTATATTGTAAGGTTAAAAGGCTAACAGCGTCACCTTCTCCATTTCATTGGATCTTTACATATTTTCAATGGCGAAATTCAATGCTGTACAACGCAATTATTTATTGTTTAGGTAACTAAAATGGTTGTTGAGTATTTCGATTAGTAGGTATTAAGTATTTCTAAAACGTCGCATTTTATTGCATGTAATATAATTATCAATGAAAAGCATCAACTTAGTTTTCCAGTCTTTCCAATTCTAAAAGCGATTTATTATATGATTAGGTGCTCAAGTTTGAAGCCAAATTTTAGTAGGAAGTATGTATATTTTAGTGTATTTATAAGATTCATTTACTGTGTAGCTGCTTTTACGAGTATTTTTGTGAAGTCAGCAGAATGTACTGTTGATAAAAATTAAACTTGCATGTTCTCTGACTAATATCTATTTTTGCAAGCTACTTTGCCAAGTCTGAGAAATCACATTACTTTGCATTATCAAGTAAATGGGTGAATCAACTTTTTATTGCCTGTTATTTCCATGGTCACGGTCATACATTTTTCTTGTGTCAACAAGCCCTTAATTTGCCACCTACAGACATAGACGACATTGTATGCTTGCATAATTTCAGTAGCATAATTTTGCACAAAGCCAGCGTGACTCAGGGGACCGTAACCATGGCAATAAAGTTGATTCAACCAAATGCACACTTTATCTATGTATAATATTTATTTAAAAATGTGTAAAGTTAATCTGTACTCTGTATCTGGTCGACTATAAGAAATATTCTATAGTATTTTTTGACGTTAACTTTGAAAATAATTTATATAAGATGAATAATACATTCTTACTTATTGATATTAACACTCATAGTGATGCACAGTCGCGTTTAATTACATCTATATAGTTACGCGAGCAAAAATATCTGAACACACTTTTATGCTTATAATATTAGAGTCGTGTTCTATAATATCTTAGAATATTTATGATGTATCTGTATGTCAAACTTTACATAGTGGTTTTTGAGGTCATAATGAACAACTTTTATTATGATACCAATGCTGTAATCGCAAAAAAAATTTGGCTTTTTCATACATTTCGACTGTCATAATGCGGCTCATTTCTATGGAACAGTAAATTTTTTTTTCGCGATTTCAGCATTGGTCATCACATAGTAAAAATTGTTCATTATGACCTCAAGAGTCACTATGCAAAGTTTGGTCGGTCCTTTTTATTTCACCCTGTATAGACGTAACTGAACGCGTGTCTGTAAAGTTATTCGTATTGTTAATCACGAGTTCGAAGGAGCTTGCAAAAATAATCTTAATTATGGTCTTGTTAATAGGTATTAATATCGACCAATCATCGCAGAGCTTGAACTTGTTCTGTTTCATCAAATTCTATTCAAAACATGAAATGTATTTACTAAATTCTACTCATAGATTGTATTGTTAGTTTTCTTGCGCAACTTTAATTATTATATGACACTATCTAATCTTTATTGAAATGGTCTAATTTACCTTATTATGAAATAAAGACAATGTTCTATCATCTTTGATTTTTTTATTTATTAAGATTTTTTACCTTACGCGGTGTCTTTCGTATAAACAAAGACATATGTAACTCCCCATAGACAGATAAAGTCTAAGAAAAAAACGTACCTCAAAACCATAAAGAAAAAGGTACTGTTACTAAGATGGCGATTTTGGCGATACACCTTTGGGGAACGCTCAGCTAGATGGCGTTAATAAAAATATTTGACATTTTAACACATATCAAGCTAAGAATGTGAGCCAAATTGTCAAAACTGAGGTTCAAAAGTTTAATGCCTGTGTACACATTTACTTTGACAGTAACTCTCTATAATGTACACTAACAACTATGGACTGTAATTGTCTGAAAATAAACAATTTTTATTTTATTTTATTTATAATACTCGTTCCTCTTTGGTATAAAACTACACCACGAATCGATATTGCAACTTGTTTGTAGGTATTAGCTACCTACCTTTAGCTACTTACCTAGATACTTACTCAGCTTTCCATTTGGTCCAAACACCTTGTAGATTGTCGAATACACGGACATTTTTATGATGATAGGAGTTAATATTCTGGTCGTGTTATCCATACGTGAAGTTATCTCAACCCCATCATTAAAAAGATGTCAAACGAGACACTACAGCCCAATATCAACCTTCGCGCATTACACTAAAGTCCACGATAGGTGTGGCGTTCAGAGGGTTAGTTAAGTTTTATCTTGAACAGGATATGTGGGACTAGGGAAGAATAATAAAAACAACATGTTAATACAAGTATTTAATGTACCATACGATTGCCGTATAAATATTTCAAAATGTAAAACAGTGATAAAATTCATAGTAACCAATATAACTGTCGCCAACGCAACTAAGCGAAATAATTGTTATCAATTACTCAATAGTAACATAATGCAATATTTCAAATCAATCTAGACTACGCAACTTATGGGAACACTTTCAAACTATTATAATTCTACTTTTACATTAATAAGCAGGTACTGCATTTAATTCTCTTGGTGCGTTAATATAGAAACCAATGATTCAAAAATCTATTTCAACTGCAGCTTTTGCGTTTTATATTAAAAGGGTGCATAACATAAACTGTACAAATGGGATGCTATAACAATATCAAAATTTGGCCCCAATATTACAAAGGGATCCACAAAAACTGGAATATTTAAAATTTGTAAATACGTCTTTATCCAAGCAAAAAACGATCGCAAATCCTGTAATATAATACAAGAGGACCTACTTATGAATGCAGTCTTTGTACGGATTGTATATTTTCAGAAAGAACGTCAAAAGCCCATCAAATGCTTCATTGGAATGCAAATTTACAAAATGGAATATAGATAAAACTTTATCTAAGTAATAGATAAATTACTCAATTTCTACAAAAGGAAAGAATATGTACCCTCCGTAAATACCTTGAGCATTATCCTACATTATTGATAAACACGCTACACGTAGGTATTATGTGAATAGCACATTAATAATTGATTAACAAATTATATTACCGCACATTACCACTTTACAACAAATTTGGCAACTTGGATGAACACTTATACATAATGTTCTACCACAAACAGCTGAATGCGACCCCGACGGAGTCTCGCTCGCATCAAGTATACACTTATCTGTACCTTAAAGTTACACAATGTAATAAATAAACATCACATAAAATACTGGATAGCCAATCTCCGTGGTAGGATGGATCAATAAATATTTACCCCCTTATTCATAAACGTACACTAAAGTTACCAAGCCGATATAGTTCGTTTGTCCCTTTCTGTCACACCAATACGTCGGAAAGGGACAAACGAACTTTATATTTTTGATAACTTTAGTGAACGTTTATGAATCAGAGGGTTAGACTGTAAACTTTCACTACGAAACTACAACTATCGAACACTCGCACATTACATTAATTAGAATAAAATTTATATACAATTACATCTAAGATAACCTAACTATTCGTCATAAAACATACCGACATATTATTAGCATGAATTTATGAAAACCTATATGTATGTATGGCATCTAAAAACAAAATATATAATTGCATATTACACCCGGAGCTATGTCAACGCCAATCTAGTAAATATACATCGATTTCTTGTCCTTGGTTATCTACCCTTACCCTCGTTAACGTACCTACATACTATATGTTCTAATAATTAAGATAATTATTTACCACAGAACAGCGAGTACAAGGAAGTTAATCAAGTTTTAAATTGTCAAATCTTTGACTTTTTATAGTTACATTGCATTCCTTTCCATTTTAATTTCAATTTAACTGCGGTCCTTACGATTAAACTACGCATCTTAAAATAGTTATGGGATATATTGTGTAAATAATATTCAAAGAAATGATCTAATTCCAATATCAGTCGAATTAATTTTGCCTAAGACGGAATAACTCACAATAAAGGTAGATTTTCACAATAGAACAACGCACAACCGCCGAACAAGTGGTGTCACCAACCGAGATAGAATTTGTAAACCTAAAGTTAACAAATTGAGCTAAACGATATAATTTTCAGGGTTTAATTTTCGAAGTATAACGGTAATCTCAAAATCGAAAACCTTCTAGAGATATTGCTTAAAATAAGTTTGTTCCATTTTGAAGTTACAAAGAGGAGAGGGCTTCTAAAGATTTTGAAGGACTGATATTTTAAAGTCGAATGAGCGGAGTCTTGAAGCCTTGAATTAATCTAACTTACACGATGTACCTCCGCCAACCCTACTGCTTACCCTTTCGGTTATCACTAATACAGAGTACGGTGTTACCTCATTAAGCATAACATCAAACTTACAAAATGTTTAAAAAATTGCAATTAGAAAACTTCGTTTGGAGACAAATTGGAGTTTGCATGTGAAACATCGATGTATAAACAAACGTTGCTCAGAACTACATGAACGTTATAAAAATTTACTCGTAGCTTTTGCAATCTCTTAATATTATTGCTAATGCATTCTAAAGAACTTGCCTCACGAATGTTTACCAACTTAGTTCAAATATTAGCGCAAATTAGATAGTAAACTACAAGATCGCAAAAGCTACGAATTACTAAATCATAAAGACAGGAATCTAAGTAACAAAAACCAATAGTTTCTATAAAAAATTATGCGTTTAAGCGAGATCTCAGCCACATAATGGTTCTTACAAAACCATAGATAGGTATTTTCTTCTCAATGAAATTTTCTAACAGGCGTAGTGCAAAAAGAGTTGCCTTCGTATTGTTACGGAAACGTACGAACGTGTCATGCTATTTCAGTCAGTCTCAGTACAAGATGGATTGACATTGACTGAACTGGCATGACAAATACGAACGTTTCCGAAGGAAACCCTTTTCGCACTACATCTGTACATTTCATTACGAAATGTGGACATAGACCTAAAGATCTCGTTGATATCAACACGCTTATTTCTACAAAAACTACCAGCTTTTATCATTCACATGTCTCAAAACAAACCCGGCTACAAACTCAGGTTTGTCGCCAAACGTCTGGATGGCTGCGCGGGCGCTTAGCTCGGATGGTGTGCCGCGACCTTGCGTAGGCGGTACCCGCCGGTGCCGCGCACGGTGTAGAGTACCACGATGGCAACGGCTACGATGGAGACGCCGATGGCATTCATCACGATCGACTCTTCGGACATTGTCGCGTAGACCGGGGCCCTGGGGATGTACCACGTGCCCCGAGGTTAGTGGGCTGTACATTGAGGGCCGCTTGCGCGGGTAGACAATACTTTGAGTTAGCCGTTTGTACAGTACAATTAAACTGAGTTACTAGTGTAGCCCTAAAAGGGATACAAGTCTCATGCAGTTCTGGTTTAGCACAAGCTTTGCTAGCCCGCCAGGTATAAAAAGGCATGAGTTATGTTGAACTTACACTATTTGACACAACTATTTCATCCTGCAGGTACAAATGGCTAGCTCCAAGTTACTTAGTTAACCCTTGAAAGCGCTGGCCCTTAGAAGATATAGACGTGCTAAATTGGATTTAATTGTGGGGACATAATGAGACAACAGGCGGTTTAGCACAACTTGCGCTCTCGCGCGCGAGTTCATACTTCAATTTGCGCTAGATGTTTGGACTCGCGCGTGACAACGCAAGATATGCTAGTCCGCCTGAGAAATACACTTCAAGTAAAAAATCTCAGTGTTTGTGCCATTTTATGTGCCATATTTCGGACGTAGCACGTCTATACTATAAAATGTCTATGGTTAGTACTATATATATACATAAACCCGTTTCTCTAATCAAAATTTCTAGAATTTGTTATCATAGGGGACTTTTTTAAACTTTTCATAGCTTTTTTCAGGGTATCGTTTCATACCAGGTTAACACTGTACAAACTTACAGGTAATGTTACTCTTAAAGCTCGGCCACACATGCACGTTTTGAGAGCGTAGCGTTATCGGAGCGCAATGATAGCGGTGCGCCGGACGCTGGCGGTTGCGCTAAGCGGACGCCGGCGGGAAGTAACGACCGTGGATTGCGCGCTCTGCTAACGCTAAGCTATCAAAACGCTTTGTGTGGCGGACGCTTTAATGTTAAATATTAAGTGCAAAATGCTTTGAAGATATATCAGGCAACGAGCACTTAATAAACTAAATAGACAACATGCATTTAATATTAATGAAAACAGGCCGTGCAAGAAATACTATACATGGGGATCTATAATACAAGCAAGCATACAAGATTAAATAAAACATGATCTTATGTAGTATGTTTAATCATATAATCTGTAGATTTATTTGTAAACAATGTCTAAATTACGTTTTAATAATTAAACCTAAACAATACAGTACTTTGGTCTGATACAGACCAAAATAAATGTAAATAAAACTAGATTTTTTACAATAGAGCCTCCTTAATACGTATAAGTTTTTTTTTAAATATACCTCTAGAAAAATATAATTCTCATATAATATACTGAAATCTGGCGTGAGATTCTGATCTGTAACTTTACACATATAGATAAGTGTATATCAGTCGTAAGAATATAAAATACCAAAGTAATAATTATGTAGACTTTACGTAAATTAGGTTACTTATACCTATTTTTAAATGTAAATGCTACTATATAAAAATATATCAATTCCTGGACTTTTCCACGCAACACTTCGAAAATGCGTGTTTATGATAAACCTACTTAACGATGTTAACCACACGTTCGTTCTGGTATTTCTAAATTTAGATTTTATATTGTCCATGGCATAACAGTAATAAAACGTTAGTCAACAATCGAATCTATGGAATGGATTATAAGTTTTTTATTGGTTCGTTATAGAGGTTAACGCATTCTTGGATATCAAAAACAGAATCTGTTGATTAATCATTGATGATTGGAACAATATGCACATGCAACGATATTTTTGTAAATCGATATTCGATATCGAAAGTCAAATAATTCAGTTTTGAATACTAGATAATGAATAGCTATCTTCATGTACATACTTAACATTTGTTTATAAACGTTTTTAACAAATCAATATTGCAATAACTAATCTTAACCTCATTGATCTATCCGTCAGGAAGGCACATGTTAAGTTAATCATTTACAATTGTAGTCCTGTAACGTAAGAAATACTAATACGGAATTTCGCACATATTTACTCTACATCATCGGCAATGATAGCAATAAAGAAATAGACGACGATTCCACGTATCGGCATGCTCACAATCTTGGCCGCCACTTCTTTTATATTTGAATAAAACTGACAAAATGGCGATTTCATCGTGAGCCACTGTATTTAGGCCTATTATTGCCAATGGTGTAGGTATAGGCTCGCGCGGTCACACATAACACAGCGCGCGTTGTAAGCGGACTTGTCTGAATATGTTGTTTTATTCCAAATTGTTGTTTTGATTTCTTTTGTGTCATTCAATACTTATTAGAAGTTTACAGTTGCAAAATATAGGCTTAAAAGTTACCATGTGCAGAATACGCTCGCAATCTGCTCCGACCAGCGCACCGCCATGATTCCGCTCCGCTAACGCTGCGCTCTCACAACGCGCATGTGTGGCCGAGCTTTAAATCGTCTAAAACTAAATTAAATTCTCTAAATCTACAAATCAACCGACGCTCTTATGAGCCCGTCTCTCGTCTCTGGCGCTCTGAACTTGTCCCTCGACGCGATATACATGACGGTGGCCAGGATCGCGATGAGAGCTGCCCCGACGGCGTTCATGATGATCCCCTCGTCTGGCATGCTGCTGTACCGTTCCGCGCTGGAATACGCACACAGGCTACACTACACATAAGCGGTGGACATGCGGCTACGTGCAACATTCACTAATGAAGATGATATTGAAGCCTAGAAGATGTGTACGGACGTCCCAAAAACCGCTGTTCAAGCGGAATTTCGATCCTGTGCGATCACCCGCCCGTTATCGAATAAGGATGGTTTACTGTCACGCTGAGCGGCCGCGCGGAGCGATCCGCACCGGACTAGGTATTACAACATGTATCAAGTTCAGGGAGCGTTTTAGAGTAAAGCGGACCGGCCCGCGCGGACGTCTACATCAACTTCATACCTACAAATTGGTCGTGCGGATCGCTCCGCGCGGTTGGTCCGCGTGAAATTCAAGCCAGCCTTATTCCCGATAAACGTTTATTATTGATAAACGTTTACTAAAGTTAATAAGCCCCTAATAACCGTTTGTCCCGTTCCATCTATATTTGATGAAAAGGGACAGACGATTTCCATCGGCTTGTCAACTTTAGTAAACGTTTATGAATAAGGTGTCCTCTGGTGTCTAACCCAGACATCGCTCAGGATCGAGACAAATTGGCATAGACGGGCCGATCGGTTAGGCCAGTCAATTAAAACTAAAAACTGAAGGTTGTAGTAAGACATTTACGGAATTGATTTTGTCGACAGAGAAGTCGAAAGTTGTGTTTTATTTGACTTCTACGTATATCACATTACATCGAGAAAGATGGAGTAAGCAACCGAGATGTGATAAGTTGGTTTTACTAGCTAAGTGCTTACGTGCTGAGACTCACCTTCTAGGCTTTAATATTCTAAGTGAAGTCGTGTGAACAATCACGTTGCTTTAAGGTGTTGAAAATGAGTATCTAATTCTTCTTTAAAGAGCTGCATAAAATCTTGCAGGCGTAAAAATACTTTCATGTTATGGTTACTAAACATCGTGATCGTTAAATTGCAACGGATATTTTAAAAGCAAAAGTTATGTCATTGCAAAAAATGTAATAACAAAAGACAATCAGATCATAACGGCATTTTATACGGCATAACATTGTTATACAGTGTGTATTTTTGTGTATCTCGCAAATCGCTGTTGAGGTCACGAAAATATTTGGAAAAGTGCTATGCATATTGTGAGGATGTGAATATCGCATTATTAGAAACGATGCACGATAAAATATCATAATGTGCTGTTTTGTTACTTTTTCAGTCAAAGAAATGTTATAAAAGAATGAAATAAATATGTGGAAATGCTTAATTAGAGGTAAATTCACTAAATATAGGTAATAAAGTGATAGATAGCTGGCATCTATAGTTATTTGTTATACAAGGGGGCAAAATTGTATTTTAACGCCGAGTGTGGAATTGAAAAACGAGCAAGTGAAAGGATTCTATAGTTGAACCACGAGCGAAGCGAGTGGTTCGATAATAGAATCCTGAACTTGCGAGTTTTTTAACACACGAGAAGTAAAATACATTTGCACCCGAGTGTAACACAAAACTTTTCCCCTCACTGTAGCGAGGAAACAACAACGCAAAAAATGCGTTTATCACTGCTTCTAGTAGTTCCACAGGTGGTAAATCATCTTTATTACTAGATTCACCTACTTTTATCAATTTTAATGCAGTTAATTTGACTTTATTCAAGGTCAAATTACTTTACCCACTAGTGGATAAAATGCGTTTTTACCCGTTGGTATTAAAGGACAAAACACGTGTTTCCGAGCTAGTGAGGGGAAAAATACTTTTCAACATACCGACATTAATTGAAAATGTTTTGCTCGGTAGATGTGTCTAAATCATTTATCATAACGGCACACTATCAGCAACGCAACTTGAAATATATTTAGCTTTTTAGCATTAGAAAGAACTGCATAAGTAAGAATTAAGCTTTATAATTTCTTTGAAAATATCACCGCCAAAAGGTCCCGATTTGGAACATCAAGTTCACTTCAACGAAGTTCTTACTAATCCTAAAAAATCGTTATACCAAAGTAACTGGCAACGACTTTCATAGCCCCGCCTGTGCACGATTAAGGGCCAGTTGCATCAACCACATTTGACAGACACATCATCGTCACGCAGCAGACGTCTATGGAACTTCCCATACATAAAATTTAACGAACGCTTTAACGGTGACAGACGGTTTGATGCAACCGGTTTAAGTCAAATTCATCGAAGTTTGACGTTTAGATAGCATTAGCACTCGCGAGGCTGTGAAGATCACTGTCAAATCACCTTGGTATCATTCTATACTTATATATCTTTCTAATATGCAATCTAAAGGAATCAACGTACGTAATAGTGAAGAGAGCTTTCTCAGTGAGTCCGGTGAGGCAGGCGCAGACGCCAAGCACGAAGGTCAGGATCCCGAAGGCGGCGTGGACTGGCACGAGGGAGGCACGGAACCCGGCGGTGCCCTTGTTGCAGATCAGGAGGAGGAGGAAGCTGAAGAAACCGACGGCGTACTGGAATTTGAGGTAAGATTTATTAAATACCTTTCAAATATATATATTTATTTGGAGATCTAACAGCTATGACATAAGTAGATACGGGAAGCCAATTACAGGAACTCACTGGTAGTGACAATTTATATAAAATAGGTACTAAGGTTGCGCGCTATCGCAACCACAAGTGAACAAAACTGTCGTACATATCAAATTATACACTAACATAATAAGGCACTGAAATATAAAATGAGATCAAACTGTCGTACATATCAACTTTATACACTAACATAAACACAACTTATACAATAATAAAATGAGATCACAAAAGTAAGTATTAAATATGCAGTAGGAAGGCAACGACACAAAGTATTTCTACACTAATTTACGCCTCACGTTTGGTATTTTACAGTTGAATGTCAGTTACTTTAGATGATTCATTTAGTTTGCGACTTGCTCGTGGTATGAAACTATTTTGCTATATGAATATCTATTTCTCAGAATGACCCTTTTCAGAATGAGACTTTTCTCCCAACCGCCTACGGAGTACAATACTATAACCCTCCGCCTCGTGTAGTGTCATGTAAAACTGAGATCAGTTATGTACGTATTGTTTCTGGTTGAAGTTGACGTGGTTTGGCTCAGCTAAATAATTCCTCTATCTCTAAGTAATAACAATTTGCCTACATACTTCGTTATAAGTAGGTATTATGTTATGTCATCAGGACTATTATGCACAAATAGAAGATGCCTGAATATTTTTTTTTAAAATAGCAGCATTTTGATACTTTTCACAATACCTTTTTATAAATTATAATTCCTAATGAAGCATGAAGTATAAATAATAGTGACACAGGAAATCACTGCTCGTCTGTGCTAGCCAAAGCCACAAGAACTAGTTCTAAATAATGGCGGCATGTAACTTTTTTTTTGCTTCATTTGCACCTTCCAAAGGAAGCAAATAACACATGAATTGCGAATGAATCTATGTCTCCAGGCAGGCAATTATGGTCGCGCGATAAATGATAAAACATCTGGCCGTCCCTATCGCACTTAGTTACTAATAGTGCGATAGGGACGACCTGATATTTTATCGTCTATCGCGCGACCATGCTACCTGTGCAGGCTGCTTATGTAATTGAAGAGATAATGAACTCTTATCACGCGATGTTAAACAAATTCACAAATACATATTGTCACTACTTTTAAAAAATCTCGTATCTTCGTCTGTCAATGAAAAGAAAATTGTAGTAAGTATGTATGGAATGCATATAAACTTACTGCGTTTTAACTTTGAGAAGCAGCGTGAGATACGAGATTTTTTAAAAGTAGTGACGATATGTGGACACGTACAGTCGGCAGTCTAATGACCTATTTCGACGCCGGCGATATAATTACCAGACTCAATTGGCTACGCTCGTGACGAGAGAAACTGAACTAAACTAAACTACTAAACCACTCGCACGAACGCGACATGTATAGAAGCTTAACTACGTGTAACTACATATAAGTTGCGTCCTGAACAGCTCCATAAGCCCGCTTAACGGCTTAAAGCAAAGATGCTATGTTTCCACAGTTTTCTTTTCACACACGTTAAATCACAGAAGAACCTACGCTTTAAAGATTAAGGATGTTTTTGCAATGATCGGTGCATCCGAGTGCAAGTAGGGAGATGATGTTAAGTACTCTTCGGCACGGGAAAGTTGATAATAGCTAAATTGTGTCTGCATAACTGTGCGTCACATTCAAGTACGGGAGTTAGGATATTGAGGGTGAATGTTTACCTACTGACAGTAAATGATTTTGATGTTTCTTTGGACAACGTTGTCACCTTATCGGTAGCTATTCTGATGGTTTAATATGGCATCATTTGGTACCTGTCCTGTGTGGTTTCGGAATCTTTATTGAGGCTACCTATGTACCTACTTTATAGAACATCTAATCTGTAACCGTGGACAAGGGTCAGTTGATCCAGTTGAGCAACGTCACTCAGTATTCAACTGAAATTTCCGATACGATGCAATTTTGTGAACGCAAACAACCCTAAATCGCTTTAGGAATGTACCTGTATTCCAAACAGTCCCATGGCAGTGAGGCCGATTCAGCTATGCAGCGAGTAGAAGTTGTTGATTCCCTTCTTGTTGTGGTAGTCCAGGACAGCCAGGAATCCAATGACGATGCAGAGGAACGCGAGCGCATGGAAGATCGCGTGTAGCAGCTTTGGCATAATATACCACACAGCTGAACAGCTTTTAAATACAGTTATAAGGAATGTACCTGTATTCCAAACAGTCCCATGGCAGTAAGGCCGATCCAGCTATGCAGCGAGTAGAAGTTGTTGATGCCCTTCTTGTTGTGGTAGTCCAGGACAGCCAGGAAGCCGATGACGATGCAGGGGAACGCCAGAGCGTGGAAGATCGCGTGCAGCAGCTTCACGTAGATGCGGCGGAAGCATCGGCAGATGCGGTACAGCAGGACGGCTGGAAATAATAAAAACCTAAGTAAATAAAATGATCGATTTCTCATGTGGAAAAGACTTCTTATAAACATTTGTGTCATGTCTCGCTTATGGAGTAAGTAGCTCTCATTTTACTCGTACAAGATGATAGCAGATGAAGATATGCTTATATTCGGTTCGATAAATTGATTAAATGTTAGGTATGTATGAAGCATAGAGTTAACAACCCAACATCTTGAAAATGGATTAATGCTAGCTTATGTAACGATTTAGGAAACCTACGGAAATAAAATTACTCCATGCAGAGTTCATTTACTCGCTTAGTCATCAGTGGAGAATTATTCTTCTTAATTTCACTTGATCAGAATCATAGAAATTCACTTCACTTTCTAGTTGAAACTACTCTTGGAACATAAACAATTTATGTGTTCCATCTGATGCTTACTCGCCACCCACTACTTTTCTCCAAAATGATTCCAAAATGATGAAATGATTGTTGATATCTCCATGTCGGTAGCTTTGAACGTCTAAACTTGAGATTATCTACGTCTTCTATCATAATCATAACCATAAAATTTACCGTAATGTAGTGCCGTTTGCTATAAACGTTGATTGGTACTATTATGTAGCCACCTAAGTTTTGCATGAGGTATCCTATTATATAATGTAAAACAATAAATGTCCTCATGAATGAGTTGCATAAGATTTAATTAACCCTATTTATCTCTAAGAGTGCCAAGAAATTATGAAAACCAAAGGTCAGAATCAAAATGATTGACTTATTTTTGTTTAACACAGCTTCAATGTCAGCCTCGTCAAAATTTGAATTAATCAATCATTGTCGGCTCCATACATTACAGTCGTGAAGTTTAGTGGCAACTTATGGACAAACTTACTGTTCAAAAGCCACCGACTGACAAAGTGATTACTTGGAATAACCTTAGTGGGCGGTGAAGTAAAATGAAATAGATTAGCACATCCACATAGGCACAGGCGTGATTATATATGTATGTATGTATTTAGGTATTTATGAAACTACTTACACTTCGATGTCCCGTGTTTAATGCACTAATCGCTACTTTAGACGTGAAAGTTTTCCAGCCGTTTTACCCTTGTTACACGACTGTTGCTCAAAGATTCATTATTCAGTCAAATTTGGTAGTGACTAACACTACTGAGAAGAAAATTGAATATACATGATATACACTTAACTTTCCAATAGAGTAGGTAGATCAAATGGAAGCTTTGCTGGTTAGCCTCCCGGTCTCGATCTATATCTATTTCCCGCCAGTTAACAATGACAGGCTGGCAATGACGTTAATCAAAAGATCCGATCTGGATAATCGCATAAAACTGGCATATAGATCTGAAGATTGGCCACATCCAGATACATAAAGTAAACAAGCTTTAGATACAGCTAAATCAAATAACCAAGTACTAATGAGAGGTAAGAAATACTTACAGAATCCGCTGAACGTAACGAAACCAATGACCATAAGCGTGGGATGCAGGTAGAATTGCTTCTCCGGGATATCGTCTACCCAGGCGTAGCCCTCGCGATAGAACCGCGTCCAGAAGATGGTCAGCGCGGAGACGCCGATCAGCAGGATGGTAGTCAGCATGATGAAGTCAATCTTACAAATGTTTTACGTAAGAAGCAAGTATTGATGAGAAAGAAGTACTTACAGAACCCGCTGAACGTAACGAAGCCAGCGACCATAAGCGTGGGATGCAGGTTGAATTGCTTCTCCGAGATATCGTCTACCCAGGCATAGCCCTCGCGGTAGAACAGCGTCCAGAAGATAGTCAGCGCCGAGACGCCGATCAGCAAGATGGTGGTCAGCATGATGAAGTCATTCTTACAGATGATTTACATATAGAAGCAAGTATTGAAGAAAAAGAAGTACTTACAGAACCCGCTGAAGGTAACGAAGCCAGCGACCATAAGCGTGGGATGCAGGTTAAACTGCTTCTCCGGGATATCGTCTACCCAGGCGTAGCCCTCGCGATAGAACAGCGTCCAGAAGATGGTCAGCGCGGAGACGCCGATCAGCAGGATGGTGGCGAGGGTGATAACGAGTGCGTACTCGCACCACTCGCACGCGCCTCGTTCATTGTCGTCGGAGTCGTACGAACGGCTCCGTTGGCTAGAAGAGAAAAGGAAAAATCAGCAAGAGTTCCTGGAATCACTCGTCAGTTGGGTACACTTTCGGCAGGCAGAAGCACACTATAGGTATTTTCTTTTATTTTTATTGTTCGATTACTAGGTACAAGTGTTTTCTAGGTTTGCCAGACTACTGTGGAAGCCAAAATTTTGTAAATACTTAAATCACTTTTTCCTAAAATATCACTGCCTACTGTGTATTTTTAATTCTTGAGAAAGTCATAGTGTGAAAACGTATAGCGCCTAAATTTATGTGAAAAGCTAACGTGTTGCATATGGTAATAACTTAAAACAGCACAGGCTAAATATAAAAGGACGTTTCTCTAGCGTGGGTTAACATTATGCATAAGTTGTAAACTTTCGTGAAACTACGCTATAACAAAATATTGCTAATAATTGCGTACAAATTAGTCATAAGTGTACAAAAGCTTAGGTATACTTACTACATGCATTTCATTTTACTGTCGTTATCAATTTACCAATCATCAAACACACTTTTCTGGTCACTTGCACGATAAAATGTATTGTAATAACGAAACGATCCCCCCATAATTCGCAGTCCAACAAAAGATGAAATTTAATTTAAAAGTTGTTTCAAACGTAGCAAATACTTCGTTTCAAAGGCCTGGGATGCTTTTGTTCTAACGGACAACTAGCAAACTGAACATAATGAAACCCGTTTGATTGAATAGATCGAACCATTTGTGAAGCAACGTCGGATGTTCAGACGAAGGCAATGGGAACATATTACGTTGTTTCACTGGGAGCGTTAGATGTATCCGAGCGCTGGGAAGCGCGGCAGGAAACCACATCGCTGGGAGATGTCGAGGGATAAGTTTCGCAACTCGTATGCGACATCTCTGTTTGTTCAAATCTAAACTTTAACTTCATACAGAATGGTTGAATGCACATGTGTACTTTCTGTACAGATATGAGCTTACGGAAGTTTAGTCTCATTATAAATAAATGCGTTAGTAATGTAAAACGTAGGTAGATGGCCGACCGCACGAGGGTGTCAGGTGGCTTGAGATCACTGATAGTGATATAACGCCGGATGTTCGAATGAAGTCACTTATTGGAACGACAAGGTGTACTAAGACTTCGAACAAGTTTTTTTTTATGACATGACAAAGCTATTACATTGTAAATTAACAAATTACAAAAGGGTATTTATTTTCAGACGTTCAACTTTATTGCTTTGTTTAACAACATATATCTCGGATTCGCTTTGATTGGCGAGAGTTGCAAGTACTTTGCTTATCTTTCGAGTAATATCGACTCAGCGGCTTAACTTTTCTTGCGTAAACATTACTTTAGAGGAACTGTTTGTTTTCGCTCAAAGCTACGCCGGCCTAATTTCGCAGTCTGAATTTCGTACGGCTCATTGGTCACGATATTTTTTTCACGTATCCTTCTACATATTCATTGTTACCGATGTTGAGTAGCACGTTACCTGAATACGAATTAGATGAACTAGTAAGCGATTTGTGAAGTATCCTGTCTTCGCCGAACGAAAAGTTTGGAGAAATAAAACGGGAAAAGCGAAGTGAACGTTACAAGGAGCTCAAACCAAATGCCTAGAGTGATGTGATATGCATGAGGTCGATCTAAATTGTGTATCGCAACTCGCGCGTCGAATGCATCGCATCACTTCAATGGACTTCATGATTGTATTGTCCGTGAACCATTTTGCGAAACAACTGTTACTGAGCAAGATAAAATTGTATGAGTTACTTTGGGAAAACAAGGGCCGTGTTTTGAATTTAGAGGGCTCGGTTTAGTTAGGTACTCATATGTGTGTGGAAACCGATGAAATTTAATGCTTTTAATACAAGCTGTAAAAAATTACAACAAAATCGTCCCTATTAGTGATATGATGAAACTCAAAGAAGAATAATCTTGAAGGTTACTTCAGGTTATTGGAATCATTAAAAGTTCTGAATAGTTTACATAGCACTGTCTGGCGCTCCAGAAAAGGAGAAATAAAGGGAAAGAGCGAAGCACCCATTCGGGACGAGTCGCGGTTCGCTTAGTACGCCGGCGTTCCGATAATACTAATGTAAAAAGAGAAAAGGAATTTACTAAAAAGCTCACAAAATAATATTCAATGTTTACGAGACAAAAATATATATATAATATTTAAAACAAAGATACGGATGCCGTGTGGCTAGACAAAGTTTGGGGGAATCACTTCATTTTGTCACTATTTAGTAGCACCTAAATGTGAACCTAGTGTTGGTTGGTTACAAATTTTCATAGGTGCCATTTCCATACCTATATTTCGCAGGATGTCCCAGAATTTAATATTATCCCACGATTACGAATTACTGATGAAATACGAAGAATTATCAACGTCAGCACTAGGGCTTGCAATATTGGACGATTTTCAATTCCGGAACTGGTTTTCGAGATTGGACTTCAATTCCGGAATTCCGGAACTAGTTCCGGAATTAAACAATTTTTTTTGGTTTGGTTTTCTGGTGGGTTTTTGATGAAATAATACAATTTTAAATTGAAATTTATTATAAACCGACGTTTAAGACAATAACTCCGTACCTGAAAGGCATATAACACTGAAATTTTCATTTTAGTCATTTTACAGGAAAGCCCATTTTGTGTCAAAATCGGTCTTGCAAGGTATTTCGAACTACAGTTAACGATACAAACGAGGTTTTAGTGCCAGTTTTCTGATAGTGGTCAACGTTAAAGTTATTTTTTTATCCATTGACCATCGAAATAATATAAAAGTAATAATTTACTAGAATGGCATAGCGTCTTGTTCAAATAACTGTAATAAAAGAATTATTGAATTACCTTTATCAGATTCGAGTAGGGACAAAAGATATCCAAGCTAGCCCAAAAAGACAGATTTTATGATTTATTCCTAGGTACCTACATGTAGGTACACCTTAATTTTTTGTAAAAAAATAAATCATTCTTTTCGTATTCATCATTTTCCATACATTTGCTTCTCAAATCTTTTGATTTTGAGGTAAGTGGTAAATAGACTTAGATAGAGTTTAGTAAAATATGCACACGTCTTTGTGAAAAGTGTATAAAGTAACTACGACTTGCTTGTGCTTGTGCTTGTGAATGAATGTAATACCAAATACTACGATTTGCGTCTGAACTTAAGACTTTATGCCTAAAATGTTCAGTGCTATGAGAAAAGAAGTAAAATTTTGAGTTTATGCCGCTTTAATACCGATTAATTTAGATTATTACTGAAATTTAAGTTCGATCTAATAAATTGAGCATAAATAACGCTAATAAAATAATAATGTACCTAATGTTATTTATTTATATTTAATTGTCCTTCAGTATTCGAGCATAACACTCAACTCCCGGCTAGTAATTTTAAATTATCACAAAACACAATTTTCTATAACAAATATTTACTTTAAACTGATTATATATTTCACTCATTAGCTAAAACAATTGAGAGCAAAACCAGAAAGTGACAATGGTATAATATTAGCGGGTTAAAACTACACTATCTCGCTCTAACTAGCCCTGGATGCAACCCTTTGGTCATAAAATAGGCACTACCTGAATCCGAGCAGTGTCTAACTTAATGAATTTACATATCTTTTATAGACGCGGTGGTAGTTTTGTAAAATAACCAGGCTGATATTACACGTTTTCGTCCAAAAATATATCTTTTTTCAACTCCGGAATTTTCGAGATTATGTGTTTTAATTCCGGAACTATAATATCGGAAAAATTGTCCGAAATTCCGGAATTTCGAGATTCCGGAATTCCGGAATGCAAGCCCTAGTCAGCACTACAGCTCAGGAAGTTATGTACAGAACGTCATCCTCTGTAGGAGGTACAATACAGACAATGCATACTCATATTTCGTTCCACACATAACTACGAGTATTTTGAATTTAGTTGTAAACGTTATTTGCTTCGAAATAAAAGTAGGTACGTACTTATAATATCTAGTCTGTGCTTTCAACTGCGTCCAATTTTGCTTCTGGTATTTCAGAAATATGTCGTCGGCCAATTTGCACATCGGATACCAAGTGACCGCCGCTCGTGATAGGTCAGTCGTGAACATTGAGTAATTATTACTTCGTATAGAGGAGCTATAGCAAACAACGAACGTGTCACAGCCTGTAAGCTGAAGGCGGGGCGAGGGGGCGGGGTGTGAACCAATGGCCTGCTTCCGTAACGTCGCAAGCGCTACGATTTTACTCGGCGTTTACGACCTTTCGGTCGCGATGATGAGCCCTGCATAGAGTGCATAGATTAGAAGTCGTAGTATAGAAGTGACATGGGTTTACATGGGCATTTTTTTTAATTTATAACTCTCAATTAGCGTGAGTTGTTAACAAAAAACATAAATCGCTGTTAGTTTTGTAACGACAATCAAGCTTGAAATCTGTATTTAAAACTAAACTTTTTTCACGTTCTGAATTTAGATTATAGCTTAGTGTAATTTACATAATTAAATCAAAAACGATGTTTTTATTGAAATTCTATGCTTAATTATCGTTGCAAAACTGACAAACTGATAGCGATTTAACTTTTTTTAACAACTCTGCGAGTCCCAATTTTTTTAAATGCCCACATATAAAGCTGCATACGGACTGAGCGTACATGTGTACACGTAGCCGCAACTGGATATTAGTTATTTATGTGACATTTGCATAATGGTAGGCATTGAAGCATGAGTGTTGTTTTTGTTGTGTTAATCAGATAATATGTTTTAATGCCTAATTATGTATAGTCGCATACATAACTTTATATACATCCATGTATGTATGGGCGCGGGTTTATCGTCCCAGAGAAAATTTGAATTTCGCGCGTTTTTATACTCATAATTTGCTTGACCGTCTACCTACCCAAATTCATTCAGGCAGGTTAGGTACTGCACTTACATTTACATACTCACATGAAATTCGACACGCGTATTGAGAATCTGTTATAGACCGACATGTCGGAAAACTGTGCAATTCTGACAATAATAATTAAATAACCTTTTTTGCGTCGATAAATATATATAATTTAATGTATGATAGGAAACTTGAACTAACTTGCAATATTGTCACGTCTGCTTTTGTTGCATTTTTTACTCTTTGGTTTCAACGAAACATGGCCGCCGCAACATGGCGCTTCGGCATGAGTTTATATTGATACATTTTTTTAAAAGTAAGCGTGTTTAAACAAAAATGCAGTACACCTACGTATGAAAAGTCACTCCTTGGCTTTTGTTAGATTTTCCTGAGCAGTTTGTACGGTACCTCACTAAACATGACGGCATTATTTCGACGAAATATTTTTCATTGCGATACGTCAATCTACCACAGCCGTTCGGCACAGACTAAGCGCGTTTGTGCCGATCGGCTCTAAGTGTTGTTACACAAAATCAAGTTGAGGTGCCCTCTCTAGTTAACATAATTACTCAAAGGTCGTGAAAGTGGATGGAACGCGGCAGCCACCTTGCGTCAAGTATTTGTGTTGGAGAAATGTCTTTGTATTCAAATAAGCCATAAGCTGTGCAATGATGAGCAATGTCGTGGTCACTTGGTCAGACTTACTTTCGAATCGATTTGTCATTTTCTACATTTTATACGGTATATAAATCTAATCTGCATACATTGAGCTTTCAAATAGGACTTTAGATTTTAGAGCGATAATACGGGAATACCTAGTCAAGTCATGACCATTTGAAATTTCACGGGCTGTAAGCATACAGGGCAGGTTTAAGGTACCTACCTACTTAATATTGATCGTGAATATTTTGTTCGCAAAAATATCGTCGTATATCGGTACTATCGGTAGTCTAAATTGCAAGTGAAGACTAAAACCCAATACTGTAGGTAGGTGTACGGTGTAGCATATTACGAATAATTCATTACTTGATTCCAAAACCCTGAGTTCATCCTACAATTGCAACTGTAAATGTCTCAATTAGATATCTGTGTGCGCAGCCGAATGCAAAACAAACGCTCACGATAATATCTCCTTCGTAGCTATCTCTCTCTATCGCTCTTCTGCGGCGTTTCGGTGGCGTTTCGCGTCGCAGAAATGCCATTCGGCTACGGGGCGTGGTGCATAATACCCAGAAACGCGGAGCCTGTTAATATTTGTTTGCATATGCAACGAACTGAACGCTACACAGATGTATCCCATTTCATTCCATATGAACATTACAGAATTGCGGATCACAAGAGATTAGAGATGATAATAATATAAATTTTGGTTAAACTCAAATTTCAATTTCTAGTTAGTCACAATAGTTACGTATGTATTTCTTCATCAGTCTCATTTAATAAACACTGAAAACACTCTTAATTTAAATAAGCCTAGCGCCGGCATTTGTCTTCATTAAATGACGTTTGCGTTATTTTGCTGTCTCACACCTCACCGTAACGAGAAACAAACGAGTGTTGATCAATGATCCTCGAGAATACAAGTAGGTACTTAGTTGAATCTTATTTCACAAGTTTCGATTTATGAAATACTTTTGTTAGAAATCGATTATCCAACCAATATGTTTGGCATGTCAGCAAAAAAATTGTATTCGAAATGGACGATTTACACGTTTTTCTAAATCTAAGGTTACATGCCTGTTTTATTTATGAAAGCAATAAGAAAATGAAAAGTATATATGTCGCAGGGAAATGGCCAAAACAGAGATTTCATCAAATCACTAAGGGATATGATCAAATCACGCAGGATGTCAAAATGGCCAATCCATTTTATCATTTCCCTAGAAAATTTCAGTCATTTGACTAAATACCTGACTCTGTTTAGCGAAATCACAAAATCGACCAATAGACCCGCCACGTTTTGTGATTTCACTAGATTTGTTTAGGGATTTGATAAAATCCCTGAACCGCGTCAGTAAGTTGACGAAACGAGCTTATAAAGTCAACTAGTTTTATCATTTCGCTAAACAAGTTCAGTGAAAAGACAAAATGTTTTAATAAATATGCAAATAATTTAAAATGAAACTTTTTTAGCTTTATTTCTTCACTTATTCTATATTTTTTTCTTATTTATAGAAAATCAAAAACTCTTAAAAACGGATTCAATTTTACCATTTCACTAGTCTAGTTAAGGATTCAATCAAATCAAGTGACAAAGAAGGGTCTAATAAATCTAATTGGGTATATTAGTTTCTTGGTTTTGTCATTTCACGAAACCAGTTCAGACATTTGATCAAATCACCAGTTGAGACTTTATCATTTCCCTAAATTTGTTTAGGGAAATGTTAAAACTAGCAGACTTTTTGAATTCGTTTCGTCAACTCACTGTCGTGGTTCAGGGATTTTATCAAATCCCTAAACAAATCTAGTGAAATGACAAAACGTGGCATGTCTATTGGCCGATTTTGTGATCGCACTAAACAGGGTCAGGGATTTAGTCAAACGACTGAAATATTCTAGAGAAATGATGAAATGGATTCGCCATTTTGACATCCTGCGTGATTTGATCAAATCTCTTGGAGATTTGACCAAATCTCTGTTTTGGCCATTTCCCTGCGACATATATATTTATACATAGGTATAAATAAGTTATTGTTTTGCTGCATGCACTAATTCCCGAACCCAGTGTACCGATTCTTCCTAACATATTCTAAAGATAATTTGTATCTTCAAAGATGGTTCAAAGTACTGTCATTTTGAAGGAAGTCATAAAGCTACGCAGACTAAAGTATTAACAGTTAAATATTCTTGGACTAGCTAGTATTATGTAGACTATTTCTTTTGTTGGAACTTTCAATGTAATTAAAATAGTGGCCGGATTACAAGTAATTTAAAACGTGTTAAGAATACTTAGTTCCTTCACATACTCTAAACATGCTCCACCGAGGAAACAGCCAATCATTAAAACCACATTGGCAGACCGTTCTCAGATAAACCGATTAATCTGACTCGATTCTGACCGCGAAACAAGCAACCGATACTATGCTACAAACTCATGATCCTGGATAGATAAGTACCTTGGTAGATGTCGTGTACAGAAAAATCGACACTTACACGAGTGTGCCTGAACAATATGTAATTTGACACGATTTAGAACAACTCATACGTTCTATTTTATCTACCATACCTTGGTCTCATATTCGTTGAAATTAAGTATGTCAAGTTAAACAAATTATATCGACCATTTCATAATATTATGTCAATTTTCACGCTCAGGTTAATTTAAATGCACTCAAGCGGTCGCAACCAAAACTAATGTAACAATTTATTGGATTGTATAACAGAACAGTTGTGTTAACAGTACCGTGACTTATGATTACGAATACTATCCGGAAATAGAAATGGTATAAACGACCCTAAACATGATAAAACTAAAGATAATCATAACGTTGTAGCCATGTTGGGCAAACCTTGAGAAATTGTTACATGTCAGTAAAAGCACATTTTGAAACTCGACTCTACGGGCATTTTCGTAACAAGCATTGAGAAAAGAACGATAAACCCCAGAATTACTTTCTCCAGCTATTCAGAGTTCAGACAAGATTCACACATGCTTTGTATGCGGTTTTAAAGCAATTTGGACCACTTTGGCAATAGACAGGTTTACACATTTAATTGCACGTGTTCTTCTTTATGGCCTCAGCGTTTTCTTACAGTGTACAGGCATAGCCAAATTGACAATCGTTGGCGCAGTCTGGCTTTGTCACGTCACTACAGAAGAGCGATAGGGATAGCTATCTACGAAGTATAAGCGATTGTGAAGGTGGCTAGGTACCTACCCAGAGAATGCAGTCTGCTGCGCCAGAGTGGAGAAATGTAGTAGGACAAGCCGTAGTTAAAGGGAAGGGGAGTCGCGGTCAACGACCCGTCCGACCATGGTACTGGTGGCCTACTTTGAGCGATGGTCGAACGATCACTTTACCATAACTGGTATTCACAGCATCAAATTTTATGCATCAGTTTAACCATAATAACAGTGCAGCGGTGAAAGATGCTTATAACCGAAATTGATGATGGGAATCGTTTAATTATAAAAATAATAAGTTTAGTCGCTTCCCGTAGTTTTTTGCCAACAAGAAACAATGAAAATGAAAGAAACCTATTACTCGTCGAGACATTTACTTACAAAATACCCAAATACAATCTTGTTTTTACGCAAGATATAAGGATACGAGATAATTAAAGATTCGAGTATTCTAATGACTATGACCACTTCTGGTGTCAATCATCAAATTTCTGATATATTCCTATTACATTATCACCTAACTAAATGAATATTGTATGTAAAGGTTCAGCGCCAAGAGTGATCCAATTAGGAACACGTATACTTAAGTCAAATTAAAGTAGATTGCTCGATTAGTCCTGAACAAACACATTACAAACATTGCAAGTTAAATTAAAGCCAACGAAAAGATACAAGATCTTCAACAAACGCTGATTCCCAGTGGTTCCCTTAATCCTTTGCAAGAAGCTTTAAGAATTGTGTAACGATGTTGCCAAGACCCCTTAAATTAACCACATTCGTTTGGTAACTTCTTGGAACTTGCTTCCCCTTCGTCTAGAGCCTCCGAGTAATTAACCACGAACTAATAAGGACTTAACTAAGAAAGAGCGCTTTCAACTTAGCACTTTGTTATGGAAGTAATAAGGGCATTGCATCGCTTTAGTTCAATAATGCCGCTGGCTAATTGAAAGCGGAGTAAAAAGTACAAGATTTGCAGTTTCAATGTATTTTGCTGAAGTGAAAGGGCCGAAAGGAAAGGCGGAGCTAGGAACTACTTATTGGCGGTACATTTCTGCAAGAATGCGGTTTATGTCTGTTCAATTTCTGAAATCTTAACATTTATGAACAGTTCAGTAAAACGAGAATTTACTTTACTAATTTCGTAACTATTTTATAATTTATCATTTGAGTAGCTAAGGAATGTTTTGTGCTGCATATGTAGGTAGGTATGGCAATGCTGTTTGCACATATGATAGCCTACATCCCGCGAAGGTCGGGATTACAATACCAAAAAACATTATATTTAATTAAAGATATGAACATTATTTTGAGATAAAAGATGCAGTGCTTAGAAAAATAAAACAAGCCTAGAAAGATAACACAATCATTAAATTTAGGCTAGTTGAGAGTATTTTTGACATTATCATATCACATTAGGTTCTCTGTGCATAAATAGTAGTATTAGAAGAGGAAATTATTAGAACCGATCCAAAACCTTATAAAACAACAACATAAATCTGTCTCTATTATTATTCCAGGAATTATTAGTGGGAGAGGAACAATAGCGATACGTTTGCTATGACTCGAAGGATTGGTTTCTCGGCAGGTTGCCTAAACCTGCAGTGTAAACAATTTCTCTTAGTATTTCCAAAGAGGATCGAGTATTATAGAGAGTTACTGTCGAAGTAAAATGTGTCATCACAGTGCATAGACTGCCATCTCTTGACACAGGCTTAAAACTTTTGAACCTCAAGCGCCATCTAGCTGAGCGTACCCCAAAGGTGTAACGCCATCTAGGCCACCGTACCTTTGTATGGTACTAAGGCACGTTTTTTCTTAGACTTTATCTGTCTATACGGAGTTATATATGTATTTGGTATTTCACACACAAGTTGCTAGGACACCATATTAAGGATATTAAGGAGTGGATGTGAAATAAAAGAAGGCATGCGATGTCTCTCCTTGCGATGTACAAAACCTGATGTACACACGAGAAAGCTAAGCCACGGTGAAACTTAGAAAAGTACACGATCCACTTTTAAAGCAACACATTCACATAAAGCTAATTGATATGAATGTACAGACTCCTCTTAAGAGGATAGAGGACGATTGCTTCTTTATACAAACGAAGTCATTTTTTTCCTCTCTGAATATTGGCATCATAGACAAAATTTGATATATGTGCCAATGATGCACGTGCCAATATTGATACCTGAGCAAGCGAAAGATTCCAATATTGAACCGCGAGCGTAGCGAGTTGAGCGTTGCGAGGGTATCAAGACACGAAGGTTAAACAAACTTTGCCACCGAGTGAAACACAAAATTTTTCACCACACCAACACGAACAAAATACTGACTAAAACATCAAAATAAACGAAATCCATCAATTTATTCAATATTTATGATTCAAAACCATCATTTATAGGTAAATTCTACCAGCCAGCTTAAGACATCAAGTTAAAATTTGTATGAAATTACTTTGCACTCTTGTGGATAAAATGCAATTTTACTATCTGTTTTCGAATAGCAAAATAAGCCTTTAACAGTTGGTGTGGCAAAAACTAAATTATCAAACAAGTTTCCTTTCGTCTAAATGTTGCCGAAACGTGAGAGGTACCACATTTATAATCTAGTAAAAGCGGACTAATTCTGTTTCTATAATTTATTGGACCAATTATAAAGTACTATATTCACACACGAACTCCTTTGTCTCGTAAGAAACTATTGGATTGGACAAACAGAATTAAACGCTTTAATAAGGAAATGCTCCAGAAAAACTACATACCAAATACAGTTACGAAACGACCACTGTTCGCTGGTCTGTCATTTAAATAGGCTCAGTCACATACAATTTATAGCAAAGTCTGACTGGACAAAACTTAAGTATTGGACAAGCAAATACGTTATAGTGGACCGTAGCGAATTGAGCTACCAATAGGTTTTTTAAATAGTCAGTCGCATCCATTCATACGTGTACTGTAGTACTTACCTAATAGAAACATGGTAAATAAATATTTTTTTCTAGACTTACTTTGGTTCATAATTGTCGTCTCTAGTGGTAGTGGACGAGAAGCTAACTATCAAATATACAAATTTAAAATATAAATATTAAGTTACGTACATGTTTCTTTTCAGCCGGCCTCATGCCGGCCTAGCCAAAGTGTCAATCGTTGAATGACACTACGTGGCGGTCGGAACGCAGTCTGGCTCTGTCGTGCCACTACAAAGGAACAATAGGGAGACCGAACTATTACGAATTAATTACTTTCTGTCTTGTTGTTATTATGTGTATTTTGTCTTGCCTGTGTTCACGAATAAATGTTTATTATTCTATTCTATTCTATTCTAAACTATTGTGACGTTTTTGGTACCCAGGCCTATATTTTCTGCGCAAAATAGCGTATCAAAGTTGTTCTATATGAGCCCGTATGAGCATCGTACAATGCAAACTACGTCATTGCGCATTCTCGCAACTGGCAGATAACAAAGAATGCCGATTCTGTTTAGCTTCGTTTCCTTTATAAGTACTCATATATAATACTGCCTCTTCAATAGTCGGTGCTATTTTTAAAACACGTTATACTTTTTCATGATATCGGTATATCATGTTAGTATTTTTTATCTCATCTCCCGTTTCCGTATGTTGAGGTAGGATTTATGGCCCGATCCGTATCTCTTATAAGTGAAATAGGTACTATACAAATACTATATGGATTGGATAGGTTACGTAGTGTCAATAATGACGTTTTTCCTGAAGAAATGTCTCCTTTGTCTACTGACAGATCGGTAGCTACCACATTTTACACACATCTTAGAAGCATTGTTTGAATACGGCGATTATGTTTCTGAAACACATTTCTTATACTTAAATACATATCTTGTTGGTGAGTATTGAATTAAGTATAAATAAAGTAAAAGGAACTATATTAAGTCACCCCAATATTATCCCTACCAGCGGTATAATTTTCAAGGATCGTTTTACCACTCAGTGTGTAAAACTGGCACTCACATTAGTGTGAATAACATGAGTATTTGACGTCGAAATTAAGCGTATTATTGGTACAAATCACTCCAGTAATGGAGTCATTATATTGCCGATTGAATCATTGGTTCATTGAGCCAGGCTGAATATCGGAACTCATGCGGGCGCACGATTCGTATGTACTCAAGGATAAACGCATTATGGGATATCATGTTCGGGATGAGGGTTTGTTCGAGAACAGCGTTAGATAAAATGAAAATTATTATAAACCAGGACACAAGCCCTCAAGGTAAGACAAATTGCAATTTTTCGGAAACTAAACGGTTAGAAATAGCGTTCAGTATCGTATCTGCCTTTAGCGTCCTTATAAAATCGTCATTAATAAAATTTTATGGTCGCGCGATAAATGATAAAACATCTGGCCGTTCCTATCACACTTACTCATAGTGCGATAAGGACGACCTGATATTTTATCGTCTATCGTGCGACCATGCTACCCGTGCTGCATTAGAACCAGTTTTCTACAAATCGACTAGCTAAAGGCATAGTCATTAGTCTATGATATAAATTATACGAGTAGAGTTGTGCTTTGCGTAAAATATTTACAATATCAATTGCATGTTTAAAAACAATTACTTAAGTATGCAAATCTCCATCTCTTCATGTGATTGTGTCTAATTGTTTCCTCATTCTCAGAGAAACTATTATGCGTGCGGAAACTAACAATCCAATGATTACTCCTTGATAGGAAAAATAATGGGTAATTTACGTATGTGCATAGATTAATGCATCATGGTGATTGTGTCAAATGCTAGTGTCTCTATCATGATTAGATAAATGTTACCTAAATATGAAAGTACGACGATTAAAATGACTTCTATATTCTGTGCTATCTCTAATACTGATGTAGAATAAGTTATCTGTTAAAGACAAATTATGACAAATTCTATCGATAAAGTCTGATTAAGTAAAGTATGCAAATAACACTGCTTCTATTAAGTATTTCTTGAACATGTAAGTATATCATATATTTTTATCTTAACATTCGTCTATACTTAACTTTATAATCGAGTCTTAGTCAAATTGCTATTCAACCTTACCACATCTACGCTTTGATTAATGATCCCATCAGACCTATTAATAATTCCATACTTTTCTTTTGTTTTCATTGTCTCAGCCAATCCATTAAAAGCGGTAGCACTACTTATGAATAAAGCGCTACTTAAGTAGCTTTCTTTAGCCCTTGCAATATTAATTAATCCTCATAGGCCAATTTAAACGTACACTGACATAAGAACGATATCCTAAACATGCTCTTCAGTCATCTCTCTCGCACTAATACAGTTACGGGCAAGCACGAGCGATGCACGATATCCGAATGAAATCTTTCCCATGTCCTAAAGATATCAGCGTACGAATTGGCTCGTCAGTCCCGTTATAAAAGCTGCCTACGCACCTTTTAATTAAGATTGAGCGTAGGCACTTGAGCTTTAGAGCTAATGAAGATGTTAGATGCAATGATTGTCTTGGGATGCAGTTATGTTGCAAAACGTAGGTGTCACCTTAAAACATGGATGGAGACAGTTTAGCCTTTCTGTGCTTCATATAAGTAAGAGCAAAGACATATGTAACTCCGTATAGACGGATAAAGTCTAAGAAAAAAACGTACCTCAAAGCCCTAGAGAAAAAGGTACGGTGGCCTAGATGGCGTTACACCTTTGGGGAACGCTCGGCTAGATTGGCGCTAATATTAATATTTGACATTTTAACACATATCATGCTAACAATATGGGCCAAATTGTCAAAACTAAGGTTCAAAAGTTTTAAGCTTGTGTCGAGAGATGGCAGTCTATGCACTGTGATTACACATTTTACTTTGACAGTAACTCTCTAATAATACTCGATCCTCTTTCGTAATTCTTTTGTCTAATAGGTATAGATACTTTGTCTATTACGATTAATTATATGCTTTGGGATACCAGATAAATCATTGTACAACAATTTACAGGTATGAATCGACCTTACATGGCTCTAAAGGACGCTCGTGTTGTGACAATTTGTGAACCACTATCGATGCCACGATCTCTGCGCGCACTACGCCGATTCTTATTCTACGAGTATGCGCAAGCGTTCGGAATGCTGCCCATTTTATTCCGTTACTTGTTTAACATGACATTTTATGATGTTCAAAAATTGGATGCGTACACCTACTTACATAATTTTCAGTAGTAGGTAGTTGAAATACATCCCAATTTTAATTGCATTAATTTCCACTTTGATTCATAGGTTTTTCCACAAATGAGAATCTGTATCTATTAGCCTGCCCCTTCAAGTCCTAGCGATATCATATGTGTGTATGAACGGGAAAACGTCCAACTTTGTAGATTGCTATAAAGCCGCTTTGTCAGTTTTTCATATAAAGATACAAGTAAATCTCGCCTTAATGGTAACCGGCGACAAAGTGGGACGTTTTACTAAACACACTTACATATGAAGTCAGTAAAACATAAATAAATATAAGTAAATGCTTGGGACTCGAAGGGTTATTTTTTTTCCATTCGTTCCATAGTTCGCATCACAGGTAACTGCTTAAAAAAACCCTCCGAATGCGATGATATGTCTAAAAAACTTTTTTTATACATCGCACCAATACCACATCCGCTGAACTGATGAGCCATTTTCCGGATTCTCACACTTGTAATGGCAACTATTTATGCAGTAACGTAATTTTACACTCGCACGCCACATTGCCGTCTAACGAGCCGGCGTGCACAAGTGCACAAGTGTTGGGCGGGACGCGTTAAATTGAATACTCAGGCCGCGAACATCGATATCCCACGCTTGGATGCCTATACGGCTAGGGATTTCAATGCGGTCCGGTCCGGTAACCAAGCCGGATCTGGGACTTTTTAGGCGCCTGGATCCGGTCACCAGAGCTGGTAATGTAAAAAATACACTTAACCACAGCACGTTATGCGTTTTAAATGACGTAAAAACAACGAATGGGAGGTATTAGTAGATCAGATCAGAACAAAGAACGAATGTTTTTTTTTTTTAAATTTAGATTGATTTTTTGTGATAACAAATGTCTTAGATTTCAAATTTTATTTTCACAGTGACGTGACGTTTAATTTTACACGTTTTGCTACCAAGTTTTATTTCGTTTTTAATATAGTCAAAGTCGTCAAAGATATCTCTTAACATGCCAAAAACTTGTTTTTTTTTAATTATTTAATTTTCTTTGATGTCCCTTATACAAAACCGGATCCGGTCCGGCCAGATCCGACCGGACCAGGGCCATATTTCGGCTAGATTGAAAACCGATCCGGATTGCAATCCCTAAACATGGCCATAGAAACAAACTCCAGTTAATTACGAAGATCTTAAGTCGGCGGATTATGAGTTATATTTGAATATGCGCTGAAGCGGTTGCGTGCAGTGATTGTACTTTTTGTGGCAAAACGTTATTGCTCCATGTGAACGCATCTTTTTTTTTCAGAGTGCTATTTCAACAATATACTCAATGAAGCATAAAAATAAATTGAATCAACTCCTAGGGGTCTGATGGCACGTTGCCCTATAGTACCTTATGTTACATGTTATAATGACCATAATCCATATCCATACTAATATTATAAATGGGAAAGTGTGTGTGTCCGTCTTTCACGGCAAAACGGAACGACAAATTGACGTGATATTTTCAGAGGAGATAGTTGAAGGGATGGAGAGAGACATAGGCTACTTTTTGTCTCTTTCTAACCCCCCCCCCCCCCCCTCTCTGAAATGGGTGGTGGAAGTTTGTATGGAGAATTCCGCAATTTTCGAATTTAATGCGAGCGAAGCTGCGGGCAAAAGCTAGTTTGGATATAAATACATTATGTTTCCGGGAAAAATGTAGTCATTATCTTTAGAGCCTTTAGAGCAATAACTAAAGCCACTTGCCTCAAAATCGGAGTGAACCAGTTCAGCATTTCCCAAACTATGGGTCATGGCCCACTTGCGAATATTTAAGTGGGCTCTGAAACATGAAATCGATTCTGCTTCATTGACGGACAACAAGTGGGGTTCCAAAATAAGCAGTTTTTCTTAGGAGAGTCGAAGCCCAGTCAACTTTGGGATTCCCAGAGATAAAAATGACCGTGGGAATTCATCGGACGCATTAGAAACACGATACTGTAATTGGGGTGTTTGTTTATAGTAGGTAATTGTATAAATAATGAGACAGTTCCTGTCTGGTCAAGATAAGATACAGGATCTCGTTTGTAATTACATTTAGGGTGTTCAAATGACGTTTCCAAATGATTAACTGGAAATATATAATGAAATAATAATATAAAATAGTTTTATCATTTATTTCTTTTAGGAAAAAAAAACATAACGATATAATATGCTCTAAATAATTCACAATAATTAGAGTTTCGCGATACCTATTTAATAAAATTATGCATATAATCGAACACTATATTCTCACTATCCGGGACAGGATAGACTAGTACTAAAAATCACGAACTATTCAGACTCATTAATGGATCCTAAATTATGGTTGTTTTCAAAATGGCGGGCATTTTTCCGAGTCTTGTTTACGGTATGCGATTTGTGCTTGCGCAGCATTCTGGCGGCAAAACATTGCAATAATGCTCCTCCATTGTGTATAGCGTCATGCAATATACAATTATATTCAGTTTAACACTGATCTACATTCCCCTCACAAACCCATTTGTATTCGATCACGTAAAGGTATGACAAGAACTTTACACGAAGCAATAAATGGTAAAAAGTGGCCCACTGACCGCCGCTTAACGGTTATACGCTACGCAGTTTAACTGTGGATTTGACTATCGTATTGGTTGACTAGGTAAGAAAAGGTCACTTATACTTGTAAAAAGCACTTAAAGGGTATTGGAAGGTACCTTTTGGTGGAAAGGTTAGGGAGCATGTCCCTAAATATTATCAGCGCGGGATGTTGTTGGTTTTTATGACGTATATCGAGGGAGATAAAATGTATTGGAATTTTTGTCGTATCATAGTAACGACCTGGTGATAATGGACAAAATTGCACACCTTTTTAGTTTTAGGAAAATCCCTAAAAGCAAACACATTAAAATGCAAAGTTTTTTTAGAATATTGGCTGTGTGACGTGATTACAACAATTAGTTACTTCCTGTCGCTAGTATGTGAGACTATTCGACTATTTTTTGATACTAGTGGATGACTTCTAATTAGATAATAGATATTGGTCTAAATTGACCAACACGATTTTTGGAGTACTGTAAGTAGGTATATTTTGTTTCGAGCATTTATTAAAATAAAATACCTATATTTGCCATGGAAAACAGAATAAAAACAAGTCCGTAACCTTAGCAAAAACTGGGAGACTTGTTAGAGTAAGCAGCAAAAACTTTCTCATTCATCTTGCTTAGCAATCTTTTCCCGTTGAGAAGGCAATGAGAGTCAACCCGAAAGTTAGACGAGTCCCGTAGAAACTACTATAAAGTCTTGTAACTAAGCCATTGGAGTTAAAAGGAAATCGGGATTTTGGATATCTTGGCTACATTCTAAAGAAACGTGTACGAATTGGTCTCAGAGCAAACAGGAGAACCTAACAATATCGTTTCTTATAGAATTTACTGATTGTATAGTAGAAATACCTCCATATTAGGTTATTCGTTTATTCTCGATTTCTTTGCATGATCTGGGGGATAGTTTACACTTTTACAGTTTACTGAAAAAACGTCTGTGTCTGTTTGTTTTCTAAAACTGCCTATGTAAAATAAAACATACATTTTGTTGGTACTTACAGTTTATATTTTCTGTGGCTATAAGTGCAATTTCAAATAAACATCAAGATAATTAAGATCGATAAAATGGCGTGTGGTCTGCGGCCATGCATGGATGCTTTTGTATGTTAAGCTTTATTGACAAGAAACAGGTTGTGGGTTTCGGTCAATTTCCTATCAGACCTCGTACATGCTTATTATTATGCACGTCAAACCGACTTGCACTATAATCGGGAAGAATAACATTCGCAAATTCGAACCATATTTTTCTAACACTTTGAAGATGCCTCTGCGGGAGTGTAAGAAAATTGACAAGCTTCGATTTCCGCAGTTCTATTCCCACAAATAATGTAATTTTCTTTTATTGTATCATTGTTTTGTGATTTTTATTATATTTATCCGAGAAAGTAGGTACAGAAAAATTCATCGAAATTAAAATCTTCAATATCGATTCAGCGGTTCTTGAGTTTTGACTGAATTAAAACTGATATGCGCATTTTCATGGAAAATCGCAGATAAAGCTCGAAGATTAAACTGCTAACTGTTCTAACTATAGTAATTCTGACGTTCTACATATTCATACACATTTATATTGTTTGAAGTCGTTCTCTAAACCATACCATAGTAGAAATTACTTAGCGGATAAGTGAAAAGTCGTTGAGCAAACGAAAAGTGTTAAGTGGCCTACGTAGCGGTATGTACTGTTACTTGTAAAGGCAATACGCGTTGTTTTCCATACGAATACGGGCTGCCCTTAATACCTCATTCTATTCACATGTGCTCAAAAATATATACAGGCCCTTTTGTTTATTCATAAAAGTAAAAATTGAACCGTTACTGTGCAGAAGTCTAGTCGAAAATCCCATGTCGCTTATCTGAAGGACAAGAATGGCCCGAATGATAACAATAACATGCCAAAACTGCCAAATCTTCGTTATGGGAATCGACAAAATGGCACTTTTCCCTTGGAAACGACATAAAATAAGTATGCCTTTGTAATAAATTTGTACTATCTAGAAATAAAACTCAAGTGCTGCAAAAATACGTTGTAATCCATCAAGATCAATATAAATACATCTCGTGTAAGCAATATCGCGAAAAACTTCCTACTGATAAAACGAGGTCGTTCATCACCGCGAGAAACTGATAACGTTGAGATAGCAGAGATAATTTATCGCGGCCTTGGACACGACAAAATATTTAAGTAGCATCGTGTAGGATACCTTAGAATAACATCGCACGGTCATGGTGGAATACACGTGACTTTTGACACATTTTTCAATCTTGATCACTTACTTCATACACGTTACACATACACCTTGTAAAACAAATTCCCCACCTGTGTAGGTATCTGTTTGTATATGCGCGATAAACTCAAAGACACCGAATGGATTTTCATTCGGTTTTCACCTATGAATAGAGCAATTCTCGAGGAAGTTAATGAGGTTTAGATATTTGTTAAGGTTTTGTACAAATTGCTTGAAATATGATGATATTTTCTAATTTAGTCGTAAAAATTCACGCTGATTGCTTTTATCTAATTCGAAAACCGTGCACAAGCTGTTTGAGATATAACATCACGAAGTATGGTGAAATTGAGTGGGCTTGTATTGGTCTACAAAAAAGTCTGTGATAATAGCATAATAATACCTATATCACACATCGGACACTGGCGATCAAGAAGTATATGAAAGAGGCGCGTTCCTAGCACACAGTCTAAGCTCGTGTAGGTGTACGTACGCGTACTACATTTGAACGAGTGAAATATAGCAGGTCGACTATTTGCGTTTTTGACAGGCGGTAACTGTGAGGTAACCGAGAGGGGGTGGGCGGCACTTTCAACGGGGAGCGGGAGTGGCCATACTGTACGATAGTACTCTTTATTATACATACTGTGCCTATATGTCGATCTTTTAAGAAATTATCTTCATCACCATTATTATCTAACATCCCATTAGGTAAAGATCTATTACCTAATTCAGATGTCATTATGAGTATCTTTTAACTTCACACATATCGCAATCATATTCTCAGGCTACTGTAATAACACCTTATCGAATTAACTCCCTTACGCTCTCATACAAAGCTGTATTTAGTAGTAGTTCTCGTAATAAATAACGTAATAGTAGCCTCAGTGTTCCGAGATGGAAGCTGGATAAGATGATATCGGTACCTTTAAGCCTAATTTGAGAGTAACAACGTACAGTTCGCAACATGAGTGCTTTTACTCTTCGCTATTATTTTTACTACGTATTTTAAGTGATGAAAGTATCATAATGGTTGACTGTAGGTATACCATAATATAGTTTAAAGCTGAAAATTGTGACCTACATCACCTACATGCACCATACGTGTCATAAATGTAAGGTAACACTACAATAATAGGTAAACATTGAATTGATCTATTGACGGACAGAAAGTGGCCATAAGAACTGTTATAAAAACACCATACTCATTGCAGTTATAATAGTGTTAGTTGGCTGTATTAAAAAAAAATTCAACGATTAAATTATAGTAATTGGTAGTAATTATAGTTAAAAATGTCAAAATATCAATACATTATCAAACGAAATCAATGAATATTAATATTAAAATGAAATGAATACAGTAATTTAAATAATGTAAAATTCAGTTCACTATCGTAACCATTGTAACGTTAACTGGTTTTTTAAAGTACGTATGAATTATTTAAAGATTCTATGGAGGTAACATAAGAACTGTGATAAAAACACCACCCAATAGTGCAGTTGGCAAAGAGTGTTAAGTCAACGATAACTTCTTAAATCAAAAACGAAATCTTTGTCAAAACTCAAAAACTTAAGCTTATAAGAGAGAATTATGTTGAAATGGAAGAGCCTCATCGCGAAAAGTCTGAACATTCAGGCCTTTGAGATAGGATTTGTTCCGTAACATTATACAAATTGAAAGGCTCAACCAAAGAGCAAATTGAGTTTCAAAGAATCGTTTACTCCGAAGAATCAGGAACTCTCCTGCGCCTATTGTACTTCATGCATAATAAAACACTCAAGGAGGGATAGAAATTATATACCAAAGTTATCCATTGTTATTTAGCTAATCGTAGCTTTGCCACACATATAATAATAATATAGTGTTTGTTATTTTTGGTGATACAATAAATTGTTTATTAGTGAGTTCTTTTGAAAGCCCATTTTTTTACAATAAATAACATCTACAACTTCACTCTCATTGTTATGATAATCCTTACATTTGGAATATTTTCTTACGGCTATCGAAGGGTTTGTCATGTTTAAAACTTGTTTGAATAACCCATGCAAAGAATAAACTACAAGATAATAAAAAGATAACACTATCGGAGATTTTGCTAAAAATAAAGAAAATTTTCCGGCAGCGTTGCTAACCAAGTTCGACAGCGTAACGACGTTTTGAAGACACATTCGTTGCGCCGTCTATTGCTGTACAAGAATACATTACTGGAAAAATTTTGAACATGCTATACACCATTTTAAAATAGGTACTTGTGAAAATTTGTAATGACTAATGAGTACAAAATTAACTGTTGAGAGTACGTAAGTAAATCCGAAAAAGATATTGAATGGAGAATATTTGCATAATTATGTAGACCCGACGATTAAATGACTTGATAAAAAGAAAAAATGCAATAAACCAAGGTACGAGTCTCAATTATGTAATTCGTTCGATTTTATCTATCTACTGTCAAACGTTTCAACCGCATGCCTCGGCATCTGTATTCTCAATTTGAATATTACCACAATGAAAGGTCAATACGAGTACAATACAGAACTAAGTTGATCGAAGTGACTCAGCTTCTAAAGCATATGTCCTTTACATTAAGTCTGATTAAGGCCGGTAAGAGTTCTCGCATGCGCGGCATGCGACATTTGATCGACCAACTGAATTACGGTCCTATACCCTCAATCAATAAAAAGTCATTTCAGGGGGCCGATTTTTGAATCTCACGGCGTTCGAATTCAGAAAATTGTCACCGAAATTGCCTACTATTTTCAATGACAATTTTCTGAATTCGAACGAAGTGAGATTCAAAAATCGGCCCCCAGAGCGGACCCCACCCCAGGCTCTCATGAGCCGTGGCGAATGCGGGGATAACACAAAGAGCATGATGACCCTCAATAGTCTGCAATGTGTCTAAAAATCGTATTGGACGCGCGCCGTCTAAATAGCCTCAAGAGATGACTCAAAGCATCATCTACTCGTACATTCCTAAAAAACCTTGACTAATAGCTACATAGATTCGCCTAGTACGTGCACCGAAGCTAATGCTGTAATCATGCACGTGACAACAACACTGGGCGTTCCCCGTCCCTGAGTTGCCTTTGTCGAGTAACGTATGCGCATACATCAACGCGCCAGATGTCCGAATTATGAAACTGTTGTGGGAGGAATGTGAATCCCAGCAACTTGTTGCAAGGCGAACAGCCTGCGTAGGAGTGTGGGGATCTAGATTCTAGATCTAGGGTTGTACAAGTGCATGTATATTTTACTGTCTCGTATGTAATTTTAATAATAAAAGCTGCTAATGAAAATGCTCCTCGTTACGGAACGAAACATGTCGAATCATCTTCGACAATTTTACCCGTTTTAACATGTTTAATATGTCGTAGGTATGTAATTGTTTGCGTGCACTTGTTTCTAAAGATTAAGTGGGTGAAATAACTTTTGTGAAAAACAAATGCTTCGAGGCTGTTAATTCTGATCAAGGACAATGTCTGTTGTAGTATTAAAGTAATAAAAAATAGCTTTTTGGAATAAATAAACAAATAATAATTACAATGTAAAAATCACTCGTAGTGAATACAGTTATACAAAAATTCTGCTCTAACATTGTGTTCCATATTACTTATTGGGTCGTTTTTAACTAAAAAAGAATAAGGTTCGCGGTTCGCTTTCATATTTTCGACCAAAATAGATAACTATCGAAATAAGTACCGTACATTTTTATAGAGCCGAACGCGGTCAATTATAATTACCCATGTCTCGTTTCTATCGAGGAAACAAGACCGGTTTCTGTGCAATCACAACATTGACACACTTCCGACAATTTAGGAAATGCCCTTGAGGAATGAATTATTGAAGTATTCATAATAACGAATTATTTATTTAATTATTAAACCTACAAGTCTTAAAATATTCCACGGCTTTCCCATTCAGGGTTTTGAGCTCTTCGAAGTTGCCATCGAATTTGGTATTAGGGCATTCTAATACCATGGGGCGGCCACCATTTTTGAATGTCGGCCATTCGATTTCGTGAAATCCTTTCAATAATATCTCCACTACTAGCGATTTAAATTCTACTAACAGAATCGGAAACGAGTGGTCCTTACCACTAGTTTTAAAATTACTAGCCGTCCTTTTTCAAAATTAGCATTACGTCGTTTTCCACAGACTTCAGACCACAGAATTCGTGCGTTCGAAACTCAAAAATCGATACCACTTGCTCTGATTTCCCACATTCTCATGCTGCCGACTCGCACCGACTTCGTTAATGAACCTATAGAATTACCTACTGCAACAAGTATTTTGATTCGTGGCTTTTAAGTAGTCTCACTACTATAAACTTTATTTAGAAAATAAGATGGATGCCAGTGATAACGCCGTGAACCCCTGGACCACTCTGTCACAGTTTATTATTTCATAAAGGGTTGGAAGAAACGAAATCACACCACAACAGAACCCAATTTCAACAGTCAGCTTGCTACGAGACCTATGGAAGGAAAGGGTGGTGAAATTTTTAACCCACACGGAAAATAAGGTACAGCGGGACAAATCTGGACTGGGGGCAATTGTAACTGATCCATTTTTGATGTTGAGTTCTACATGTATCCACTGAACACGCCTACCATATATAACAGGACACTCTATTTGTTACAGCTGTACCTTATCATGAGTTGACAGTAGAGATGGGTAGGGGTGAGTAAATACTGAGTATTTACCCGTAATTTACTCAAAGCACCGAGTAAATACTCGTATTTACTCATTTGGGTGAGTAGAAACTGTTGCCTAAAAATAATTTAAAAAATGACATTTAAGTACTTAGTCGTGTTTATTTTAACTGTGTGGATATGTTTAAATGATATTTATATTATAAGAAGCTTATGGGAGTCTTAGTTTGTCGAAAAAGAGGTAATCATTGTGAGAAAAAAATAGTGATAATGTTTAGTTAGCAGTTCTGTTTTAAAAAAGCAGGTATTTACAGTAAAATTATGAGACTTAAATTAAATTGATGTTCTAGTTAACGGCATGACGTTCGGAAGTGATTGTTAATGTGGCACTTACGACCTTTTATTAAGGGTTTTCTAAAGAAAACTCAAAAATGGCTCAGCTGTTGACATTTAAAGTACTAGTTTTGTGTTAAGTATGTGTTATATGGGAAATAATTTGACGGTTTCTGGATATTTTTCCAACAACGAATTCGAAAGTTATAAAGGTATAAACATTATTTCGCCCTTAATTATCGTTTTATTCCAAAACTGTTCATATTATTAAAAAACTTTTTTAGAAACATTCAATTAATTTTTAAAGACCTATCAAATGATGTTTGACACACTGGTAATTTCTGAATTTTATTTTTGTGAAAAATAGTTACATGTATGGAGAGCACGTCTTTAAAATAAAATTCATATAAATTTGATTACTTAACTTAGTAGCCGATAACAAAATACACCAATATTTCTAATTTGTATTTCCATTTCAGCACGCTAAATAGTTTATACCCACCAATTTGAGTAAAAACGAGTAAATACGGGTATTTTGAGTAAATACTGAGTATTTACTCGATATTTACTCTTGAGTATTTACTCACTACCCATCTCTAGTTGACAGCCCTAGCTGGGCGGGGGCTTCGACCCCGAACGTACTTGACCGACGACAAGTGTGTGCTTTCTATTGTGATATAACGCTCCGATTGGGGAACAAAGCTATCACTTGAGCGATTCAACGATTGCTCTACAATTGGCTAATCGATCACTGCGTCGCGTGGGCGCTGTGATCACAATGAATCTTGATTTGGTGTAGTTAGAAAAGTTTATGTGTGAAAATGAGAGTGTGAAAGCTATTATGTGGCAATTTAAGAAACGATGGCATTAATTGCGTACGGTAACTTCAATTACCAACATAGCCAACACTGTATTTAGGACATTTCCTACGAGAGTATAAGCTTTTTGCCCTCAGCTTCGCTCGCGTTATATTCGAAAATTGCGGAATGCTCTATACAAACACCCCTCCTCCTATTGTAGGAAAGTGGGGGGTTAGAAAGAGACAAAAAGGAGCCTATGTCACTCTCCATCCCTCCGTTTTGCCGTGAAAGACGGACATAGAAAATACTTAATTTTTTTGGTTGATCACTTGAGTTTTTTGCAAAGCTAATTCCATCAGCTTTTATATCGAAAACTGCTATCGAGGTCGTTGAAACTTCAACTGCCCGCTGCAAACCGGTAACAGGAACCTGCAAACTAATGTTAGTACTAGCTTTTACGCTTATTAAACCAACTTGGAAAGTGAAAATGGGAAGGCTATGGGATCGGTAACGTGGTGTAATTATGGAGTGCATCGGCCGTGGCCAGTCAGTCACCATGGCAACGCTCTAATACTTCAAGAAAGTGAAACTGAGGTCGGTGACCCGCTATATGGGGTTTGGTGTCCAGGGTGCGTAGCCGAATGGCACAAACGCTCACGAAACGAAACGCTCTTAGATATCTATCTCTATCGCTCTTGCGTATTGGCGTGACAGAGCCAGACTGTCGCAAAAATGCCATTCGGCTACGGCACCTGTACGTGCCAATGACTTGCGAAATAAGATGTGCGAGAGGAAAAGTGGATGTGTCACGAGGCGGTGATACGTGTTTAATGAAATGGAGCCGACGTGGTGTGGAGTAATCAGATAATGTCAAGACAGGTACCAGAGAAAAACAATTTAGTATCGTATTAATACTTTCCGTTTTACTGTCATACTTAGTTCAATGGATGACGACTACATAAAAAAATGCATTCTGTTTAGTCCGTCAGTTAGATCGTCCAAAAATACTGAACACATATTTTTCGCTTTTTCTAATTAATGAAAAAATACAAAGATATAGAGATTATAGAGCATCAAAGTTCCGGAGTAGGGGCTTGTGACGTCACTTCTAAGTAAAAATTGTACCTAGGCGTGACGTCACGCGAAAATTCAACGCACTATACCGTCGTCGTCATTTTTCATTTAAGACTAAAAAAACGTGTCTAAAATTCTTTGATAATCTAACTGACGGACTAATTAGTTTTTTTTAGTCGTCTCGCCTATTAGTGATAACTTTACGAGTATAAAGTACAGTTGGAAAAACACAAAAATACATTATGTACTTATATCAGAAAATCTATTTGTCATGGCTATAACCTACTAACCTAAATTTCATGTTAGGAAAAAATCTTTGTACCCTTTATCATTTGACATAATCTATGATTTCTTCATTAGGAAAATTTGACCTTATAAAACTATAAATCTCCATATGATCTCTATTTTTTGTCGCAAGCCAGTGAATGGGAACCAACAAAACTCGAAATAGCCGCAATCAGCCTGTCGCAACGCACTGCGCAACGTCACGACGCGTCTTTGTCTTGCGCGTGAGTTGTTAAAACTCGCTTTTCTATAATTGAACTGTATTCATGGAAATATTAGCGCAGACCACGAACGGTGTTTGCCTAGAGAAATCTGTGCAGTTTGAAATTTAGAAGAAAATACCACCCATTGTGTTCCAGCGGTAACCTGTCATAGCTCAGCAGTTCCCGAAAAGTTTGTACATTTGGATCACGTCTCCGATTTTGATAAAAATTGGTAGGTTGATAGAGTCCATGATGCTGAGCAAGATCTCTTTGTTACCAGATTTCTATACCTTTTCGGTATCAAAAAAATAAAGTTTCATACAAACTACCTGGGACATTTTGGCAAACCTAGTGGATCTTGGTTCTAGGGCGTCATCCATATATTACGTCACAGTGTAAGGGGGGGGGGGGGGGGGGGGTCATACTAAATGTGACAATCCCTGTCAAAGGGATACAAAAAAGCGTGACATAGGGGGGGGGGGGGTCCAAAAACCTGAAATTTGGTGTGATGTAATATGTGGATGATCCCTAGCTTGCGTGGGAAAATATGATTTTGGCCACTTCCAGGCTGCGAACAGCCGACAGCGCCATCTATTTTTAAGCCTCATCATCATCATCATCATATCAGCCCTTTATCGCCCACTGCTGAGCATAGGCCTCTCTTCTAGTACGCCACTTGTCCCGGTCCTGAGCTAGTCTCATCCAGTTGTGGCCCGCAATTTTCCGGATGTCGTCCACCCAACGAGCCAACGGATGCCAAGCGCTTCTTACATCTGTGAGCGGCCACCATTCTGTTAACATTTTAGTCTATCTGCCATCACTCTGCCTAGCAACATGTCCCGCCCAACTCCATTGTAGTTTGGTAATGACGAAACCCACGTCTAGCACCTTGGTGCGACGACGGATCTCGGAATTCCTCACCCGATCTTGAATCTTGATACCGAGCATGGCGCGCTCCATGGCTCTCTGTGCAACTCGGGTCTTATGCACAGCCTTTTTAGTGAGCGTCCATGTTTCGGCACCGTAGGTCATGGTGGGCAGGACACATTGGTTAAAGAGGCGAGTCTTCAGGCATTGTGGAATGTTAACAGGTTTGAGGATGTCCGCCAACTTGTTGAATGCCGCCCAACCCAGCTGGCCTAAAAGACCCATACATTTCATAGGTACGCTTTTTTCTATGGGATTTGTCAGTCCAGTATTAAATCGTTCTTGATCTCATAAGTTTTTCATTTCACAAATGTGACACACATGCCTATGGGTTTGACGACCGGTCTGGTGCAGTCGGTAGTGACCCTGCCTGCTACGCCGCGGTCACGGGTTCGAATCTCGGTAAGGGCATTTATTTGTGTGATGAACACAGATATTTGTTCCTGAGTCATGGATGTTTTCTATGTATATAAGTATTTACTTATATATTATGTATATCGTTGTCTGAGTACCCACAACACAAGCCTTCTTGAGCTTACCGTGGGCCTCAGTCAATCTGTGTAAGAATGTCCTAAAATATTTATTTATTTATTATTTATTTATTTATGCCTGAGAATTTTGCAAAATGATGTACCAAGAGTCAAGACTATTACAACAATACATCATTAAACGTCGTATTCCCACCGTACTTAAGTACATGTAAAGTAAGTGTGTTGGATTGTTTTTGTTTTCTTCATAATCATATAAGTTTGGGAATAAGCCAAAGGCTATTTTGACTAGAACCAGGTCCACTACGTAACGCCATTTTATGCACTTTCTCTAACTGCAAAACCTGCGCCAGCCGCCGATTATAATGCAAATCATGCTTATGTTCTTACAAAGTTTACCGCAAGCGATTTAATGATCGGTAAAATTGACAAGCTTACATAAAATTATGAATATAAATTGCAAATAGTAAATACATGTAAAAGTGCTTACATTAATTATTGAACTCATGGCCTCTGGATAACCATTCCAGCGCTATGTCGCCTTTTAAACCACCTTTCCAGTGCTGTGTCGCCAAAACCACCTTATTACCATCTAGATTCTAGACCTTACAGAGATTCTAGCGACATCTACTGTAAGTGATTCATTCACCAGTGTTTTTCAACTTATAAATGTATTCTGCTTAAAACCATATTTGGGTGACGTTACTCCGTATTAAAAACCAATTATAAGTACTTAATGTTAATACGTTTTGAGGCCTGAAATTTTAAATTCCAACACACAGGTACGCGTCACATAAAAGCCGGCTAGCGACAGAAGAAGATATATTCCATTCTAATAGCAAAAGATTGTCTGATCCCATAGTACAGTGAATTGTTCATAAAACCTATCCTCATACATCTTGTAAGGCCCGGGCGGCCGCCACGGAGAAATTTAATTTGCACTTTTAAGCTCTCTCAGCGTAATAACAACGGTGAGGGATATTTTCACTAAAGTGTGATTAAATTCTAACCTCGCAACGGAGCTCACGTTTCTACTAGTTTACAGATGCCGTTAATGTTTACTTCTGCTGTAGAAGTTAGAACTAGTGGACTATGCAGCTCTAGAGGTAGTTGAGTATCTGGATTAGGTTTGAGTACGTATTAGATATATTTGTTGATTCAACGGACCTAGGACTTTCTTTTCAGACAAATATTTATACCTACATAGAAACACGTACGTAGTCTTTTACTTAATTACTATAAATTAATTAACTAAATAAGTATATTGTGGTTTAGCACAACTTACGCCCTCGCACGCGAGTCCATAGGTAGGTAGGTACCTACACTACCTACTTCAAGCTCTCGCGCTTCACGATTGGACTCGCGAGAAGAACGCAGCTGTGCTAGTCGGCAACCGCAAGTCTGTGTATAAAATACAAAATAATATTCCTATTTACCAGCACAACTCAGTGTAAGGTTTGTAAAAATAGCTAAAAGCAAACAGGGTCGAGTTTTAACACAATCGGTTGGAGCGAAAGGGTAAAAGTTTGTGTGTTTGGAAAGCTGGGAATACGTCCATTGTGAGCCACGGGGAAAATCAACAACTGCGAAAACGCAAATCCAGTCCTTACCAAACAGATGCCGAAATAATCAGAAAAATAATGTGTATATTGAGGGTTCCCAAACAGTGCGGCGTACAGACCGTACACCGCAATAGGCAATCCTCCTCACCATGTTTGCTATGTATTTCCTACGCCTACGAGTAGGTTAGGAAAACATTTGGAAACCCCTGTGTTAAACATAAATATATGTATGATATTATGTTTTGCACATACAAAGTTAAATTGACTGAGATACGTTACAAAGGAACCGGGCGTGCTTCGTCTGGTCCTCCAGGGATCAAGGGTCAGTCATAATTGAGCAGGGCGATACTCTTCAAAGAGCTAATGCTACAGCCGACGATTGGCTTTGACGCTCTTTTATACAATTACAAAAGGTACCGTCGTTTGTCGAATATTCCGAGCAGCGTAACAGATGGGGACGTCAATTATAGAATGCAAATATGACAGCGACTGTATTGGTTCTTGCGCATTTTCAAGTGAATTTGATGTAAATCAGAATGGTATTGAATATGAATTAGAGCAAACATTTCATTTCGTCGTTTAATACTCTAAAAACGACGTAATTAAAGTCAGGTTGAGTGAGACTCTCACTCTTAATAGTTTATTTTTTTAGGTAAGTACAAGTATTAGTTTTGTCACAGTGCTATATTTAAGTTTTCTTGTCAGACTATTCTAGCAAAACGAGAATTGTATACAATGACGTAGTTCAACTCCGCTAACTTAATATTAAAGCGTTTCGTTTTACGCCGAGAAAGTTGATACAATTTGCTGAAGCTTCGAGTCAAAGCCAGCATTCAGAAAGACAAAGTTTACAAAACCACCCTAATGCTAGTCGGATTCGCGTTCGAAGGGTTCAGTACAAAAAATCATCACCGTTGTATTTAAGCTCAACTTAAATATAAATAAATAAATATTATAGGACATTCTTACACAGATTGACTGAGGCCCACGGTAAACTCAAGAAGGCTTGTGTTGTGGGTACCCAGACAACGATATATATAATATATAAATACTTATATACATAGAAAACATCCATGACTCAGGAACAAATATCTGTGCTCCTCACACAAATAACTGCGCCAGACCGGTCGTCAAAATATCAATTTTATTCCGTTTTTAGTATTTGTTGTTATAGCGGCAACAGACACATGTATATCAAAAGTGAAAATTTTAATATGGTTCATGAGATACAGCCTGGTAGCAGACAGACAGATTGACAGACGGACGGATGAAAAGCGGAGTCTTAGCTATACGGTTCCGTTTTACCTTATGACTACAGAACCCTAAAAGGAGCTTCTGTTCTCGAATAGATAGGTACTCTCAGATACATATAAAATGGCCGCCTTGAGAATACAACGGAGATTTAAACGGGGTCGTCCAGGCAGGCAATTATGGTCGCGCGATAAATGATAAAACATCTGGCCGTCCCTATCGCACTTACTAATAGTGTGATAGGGACGGCCTGATATTTTATCGTCTATCGCGCGACCATGCTACCCGTGCTGAATATTGCAACTTCGTTGGACCTACCCACAGGTCGTATAGTACATTATACGTACATTATTGCCTGTAGCTTTATCTCTGCGCTGCAGATGCCCATTACTCCATGCTATTGGGCACGGTTGCAAACGCGTTTCAAATTGGTTGTGTGAAAATGCATGACTGGGTAGTACCTAGCCAACGTCAAAAAGGAAAAATTTATAGCGCAGATATGCACATGAACAAGGTTCGCCCATATCCTTCGCCCCCCCTTGCTTACGAAAACTGTGCAAGCTGCCACCAAATATTTAATTATACCTACCTAGATATTTTTCTGGCACAAACGCCAATTTTTTAGTGCTTGACAAAATAAAAGCTTCGACAATCCTTTTATCGATAAATAGTCGTACATATGGTTATTAATTACCCCTAATATTAATCTCTGAAATCTTGAATAATCATGTAAGAAAGTATGTAAACTATTAAAATATGGTTCGTTTTATTATTATCGGCCATTTCTTTTCAAACATGTGACATTTGTATAAAACATTAATGTAATAGACACATAAATTCAAGCCTATGTTCCCTAAACGGAGTAGGCAGAGCACATGAAACTACTCAAGACTTAGTGCCACGGCAATAATTAATGACATAATTATAATAATTAATGACATATTATAATGTAAGTTATCGATGAACTAAATATCGGAAGGAAGTGACTAGTGTCACTTCGTTCGTGCCAGAAAAATATCTAGGTATACAAATAAAACATATGCTTCTTAAGGGTATTGTAGCTAGCCCTGCCTGTGCCTGTGCCTTCTGTATTGGCGCGACAGAGGCAGACTGCGTTTCAACGTTAACGATTGTCACTTCGGCTAGGCTAGCTGAAATTGTTTTTGCATTATGTGATGATATAGTAGTAATATGTGAAAGTTGTTTAGTGCATATGTCCCAGTCTGATATAATCATAGTCTAACACATCTGTGGCCCGCGGGTCCTAATAAGCACAGAATAAAATTCGCTATGTAAAGTTGCACTTATCTACCTGAAATTATTTTCGCATTATTTGATGACATAATAGTGGACTTGTGAAAGTTTTAATGTCAGCCTTATTGAGCATCTCCACGGATTGTTTCAGCCTGATAAAATCACGTACTAAAACATCTGCAGCCCGCGGCGCTTAATAAGCACAGATGCATGTTATTGCGAAAGTGTGGCATAGCTCTTCTAGAGGAAAAAGGTATTATGAGTGTAGGATATTATATAATTTAAGCTTTTGTATCATATGGCGATCTATAGGCGCTCCGGTCAGCGGCTTCTGACCTTTACTTTCAGCACTTGGAAGCCGCACCTTGCATCGCCAAACAACCAAGTACTTTAGCCTCGTAGCCTCAAGCAATGCATTGTACAATTTTGCGGAGACTTCATATTACGACAGTTGTTACGACACGAACCTAAACCTACACTTCGAAATTTGAATTTTAGCTTAAGCTTTTAGTTCACAGATTAATGAACCATAAGTATAATGAAATCAAACAGCAAGGTCTGAGGTACTGCATTCTTCCTGCCTTCACTGGGCTGCCTTGAGTGCGTCTCGTCGGTTTCTACTTGCATTCTTTCGATTCGATGGACAAATTGAATATCAACGTTATAATTTTGATATTATCTCTCTAATGGTGTTGAGACATTTCACGAATTGAGTATTAATGATCAGGCTAAGCTGGTTTTGATACAGCTATTAGTTTAAATTTTTTACAAGGATAATAACTTTGTTCAATGAAGCACTTTTATGAAGTATAGGTAATGTATCTGTTCAATATGCAAAAATATGTTTAATATACTCATATCTCCACTCAAATGTCATAGAGAAAAATACAAACGGATAAATCCTAAATATTTAGAGATGTGGTACCTAATCTCTAATTTGTAGTAAAGTAGATAAGTTGCTCTTAACTTCAGGACTTCATAACTGGCTATAAAGTAATATTACAGCACAAATCATTGTTAAACAGAATTTGCATCCACCAACCACTCCATTACCCCGCGAGGTAACCAAGGGGAAAATAAACAGGGCTCTACAAATACTCCAATAATCTTACTTATTTACTTACAAGGTTCTTAACGATGCTCACTTGGCGTTGAAAGAGATGTTAAAAAGTTCCGAGGGATTCCGTTTAGATTACCCCGAGATTAATAAAGTTGGAGCTTTGAGGTTCTATCGGACCTTAATATTAGACTGTAACTTATTGCAGAAAATTCATAATGATTTCAGGGATGGGATTGAGAAAAGTGCTTTTATCTCTTTTTATTAGCTGTAATTTTCAAAGCTCAGAAAATCACTCGTTTTCGTCATGTAAAATATAATTTAGGAACCATTTACGAGTCGATAATGTTCGCTCACAGTTTACGGACGTAGTTAATTAGGGCATATTTAATCGTTGACATTGATATTAGTATAAGGAAAACCCTATTGTAATGAAGCAGAGTTTTATTCTAAATGAATGAATGAAAGTTCATTCACAAGAACATATGGTGCGTTACAGTAGATGTTATAAAGTGTTTACATTGGAGATCCTTAATATGCTCTGCCACAGGGCATGTGGAAATTTCCATGTTCACTACATGTCAAAGCTATGTATGTGAATATTAATTGCGTACATGCAATGTCTTCCTTACAAACTAAGAATATTAGACTAAAAACACCGAATGCTTAGTGCTATATAATAAACTAGCGACCCGCCCCGGCTTCGCACGGGTACTTTACCTACATGTAAACCTTCCTCTAGAATCACTCTATCTATTAAAAAAAAGCCGCATCAAAATCCGTTGCGTAGTTTTAAAGATTTAAGCATACATAGGGACATAGGGACAGAGAAAGCGACTTAGTTTTATACTATGTAGTGATGTTGAAAGGCATGCATGTTATCGTTACAATTATATTTAAATCATAAATTTATACTTAGTATTGAATGTCAAAGGATGTAAATTTCAAATGTTATCAACTAAAACTTATAATTAAAATATTCGTCAATCGTGTAGAAGCATGCATTAAATAATATGTTTTTAAACTTGTTCTTAAACTCGGCATCGGAAAGTGTCTTAATAGCGGCGGGAATGTGATTGAAAATTCTTATACACATATAGTATGCACTTTTAAAATGATGGAAAGGGTTGAAAAATCGAGCCTTGGCAATTTTATAACTATTAGCACAGTCTAGTCGACTCATCAAAACCAAAATCAAAAATTATCTATCTGTATCGAAATCTAATTCAAATAATATTATTGACTGAAGCTTATGTCACACAAAAGGTGTCGTGGCAAGGTGTTTTCTTGAATAAATTACACGGCACTTTAAATCGACACCTGTGCCCACACTGACTCCGCTGACATTGAAATCGTTACATTCCTGTTCTATCATTAATGCATATGTGCAATCTGCCGTAACAAGAATGAATAACGTGATCCTGCATTTATAAAACAGTTATACGATTAAAAGTAGTGTTTAAATGCCCCAGTCTGACAGGCAAAGCATGGTCCCGCGATAAACGATAAAATGTCAAGCCGTCCTTTTCCGCACTGTTTGTAAGTGCGATTGGGACGCACCGATGCGATAAAGTTTATCGGACTAATGTGCTACGCCCGCTGATTTTAGTTCAGATAAAATAATTGACTTTTCTTTATACTTAGTCATTTTGAAAAACTTTGATGGCATGAGAATAATCCTGATTAAAAAAGATACAGTGTCACGGAGTAGGTATTTTTTTTCGGAGTGGTAAAATGCGTTATCCTGGCCTGACTATGAATCAACCTATTTGATTCGAAACGTATCGCTAATGGCTTATATAAAGTGAGTTGCCTACACCATTTTGTCAATATTTAAATTTTACAGTATATAATACATACTTTGCCTACTTCATCAAGTTACTCAATGTTTGCAATACTTTCTATTGACTGACATAAGACCATATTGTACATAATACAATTGAATGCACTACATTTTTGTAACATATTCATGCATCTATTTATAAATGTAAACAATGCGCCGTGAAAAATGCTTCCAGCCTCTTCCTAATGTAGTGATTTTTCATTCTTATTGCCTGAATCCATACGGCGCGTGTACTCTTAAGCTAGATAAAGTAGTGCTCTTAGTTTTAACTGCCATATTAAGGCCACTGTTTGCTTTCAACGAAAACAAATTGCTACATAACGTTGGATATCCGCTCCGCACGTGAATGTTGCTTCGCTTGTGGGAGTCACAGTGATATTTTATTACCAGTGCCCGTGTATTCAATAGCTTAAATAAAGAGAAAAGGCGAGAAATGTTAATTTGAACTTAGTTAAATTGAACTCAGGTACAATCAGATATTAATAGCTGAAGCATCCTGCACTGTGTTGGGTGTGATTGGGAGGGAGGACGTCCCACTATCCATGTAACTGAAGCTACATAGACATTCGAGATGTATATCATGTAGGTACTATCAGCTGCAAAAGTACATGGAAAGAAATTATGAATGAATTCATTGAGTACATATGCTGGTAAGTATGACCGATTCTCAAACATGCAATGAAATATTGTCTTTACGTTCCTTAAAATGGGCTGGGAAGTATCGCTTTTTGGGCGCAACAACTCGAGAGGACTGTAAAGGGATTTCATATTATTTTTTAGGCCTAGGCCTGCAAAGTAACTTTTTTTTTTTAAATTTCGACAACATTTTTTATTTCATTGTATGTTTGAGAAAAGCACTATACATGCCTCGGCGTGAATATACCCACCCAGTATATACCCACTAGGCCGGAAATCCTCATTTTCCCGGCCTCTGATGTAATGTACTATTGTACGAATATTGCGTACTAGTTTGGAACTCTTACCTCTTACTCGTACCTACGATTTTTTTATTCAAAAGTTATTTATTATCATTTTAATACCACCACTTAAGCTTTTCCAACATTATAACTATCATTAAACCTATGCACTTAGCCATGTAAGTACTCTAATGGCAGGTTCAAACAGTCGAAATATTTGATAATTCCGATTCGTTTCGCGCAACCTTGTCGCAACCTTTCACGGTTGTTAAACACACATGTCAGTCTAATGCAACTGGCTAAACTACACAGTATAATCCATACCTAAACCACTATAATCTACTAGAGGAAACCATTTTAGTAATGCAGTACAAAGGATAACTCACATTAGACCAGGCCGGGTGCGCAACGGCGCTTACGCCGTTCTAAAGAAAGCATCACGTGATCACCTGTCACAGAAAAATAAGCAGAAGAAGGCGGTCCGGTCTCATGTGAGTCGTCCTAAAGAATTTATGTTAGAACAGGTCGGAGCGGGACAGATTACAGACACACGGGCTTTCCGTAGCGCCATCGACTCCTCTCCGGGCCGTTCCGGGTCCGGATCCGAACCATCCGACACTAATTAAAAACACGATCGTGGAATCTACGAGACGCACAACTATAAAGTCGTAAAAGGCTAGCGTTTACAATAACGCTGTACACTTGTACAGTGAGGTGCAAAAGTGCATGGAGAATTTATCAATGAATTCATTCATAATTTATCCATACAATTTGGCAGCCCACTGTACCTAAATAGGCATTCGTTTGCCAAGCGAAAGCAAAAGTAAATAATAATTAATCAAATTTCCATATCGACACGCCAATTATGCATAAAGTACTCATTTTTAAATAAATATTTTTACAACTCTAAAATGTAAATTCAGAACTACGTAACTGTCAGATATTGACAAACTGACAGGTGTATGAGTAGACTGATGAAGTTGCATTTTGTGGTATTAATAACTGTTACATTGTAATATAATGGCTCTTTATGATGTTTGGATTTAATTAATGATATAACCATTACGTAAAGTCATTTCGCTTTTATTTGAAATCGTTTTTATACTTTATGATCTCAGTACAGATATCAACGAAGATTATAATATATCTTTGGAAATAAAAAATGCCAGTTATAAGGGCACCGGGCACCTAACGACATTCTTTAAAGCTTTTTGTACATAGATATCTTCACTAAGATCGATCGTTTTCTTTAATCCACTCATATCGAAAACATGCCTTACATCATCTCAAAGGACTACCTTACACCTTCCGTAGCGTAAGCGTAGACACCACAGAATTAGATTTAGATAGAAGAAACGAGTTCATTTATTTGTATGGCGGCCGAGCGTGTCAGATTTTGTACTGAAGTTGTTACTTGCCTGTGATTTTAAATATGTCTCAGGCCCTTGAGTGTTGATAAGTTTTATGTTGTTGCAATTAAATATCATGTAACGAGGCATTTTTAATGTTTTTGTTGACTTCAACTTACAAAAATTGACGCCCGAAAGCTGCAAGCTGCGATTAAAGACGGACAACTCAGTGGATTTCACTGAGTTCATTTGACACGCTAAGTAGATACGTGTGCTTGATCTATGGTTTATATGACATTTGTGGTAGACACCGTGAAATATTCAAATGTGTCGATATAACGTAAAATCAGCCACCCCTCTCCCACCCCAGAGCCACCCCCAACTCAACAAGAAGCGACGGTCTGGAGAGCTTACTCTCGTTAGTCTGAACGGGCATGTAGATATACTAGATATTTATAATATTGGGTCGTTTGTATTTTATCATTAGAAAAGAGGTTATGGAAAGATTAAACTAATATCTTATTTACCAGAGGAAGATGAAGACTATAGAAGGGTAAAAATCAATGGGAGCCATTTTTGAAGAGTTATATAATATAATATGTAAAATTATGTATATCCTATCTGTTAACTTCTTCCTTTGATCGTCCAGTAAATAAATAACCTCTTCAAACTGAACATAGAAAAATGTTATTTTCCCTTTTATTTACATCATTTATAATAAATAAATATTTGCAACACAAAGAGATAATGAAACAGCGATTCAATTTTACCTCCAATAAAGCTGCTATTTACATCATTTATAATAAATAAATATTTGCAACACAAAGAGATAATGAAACAGCGATTCAATTTTACCTCCAATAAAGCTGCAAGTGCTGCAACCAACATCCAAATTTGTCTCAGCGACCTAATTTAAATCGCTAATAAATTACGACCATAAAACAAATTCATCCATTAAAAGTAATCCAAACAGGTGAATACGAACGATAATCACCGAAGCGTGTAATACGTCGCTGTAGCGGTGCATATTTTAATCTGCAGGCCTATTCTAACTGGACGAAATCTTGGGACCTAAAAATGGCGGGAAAATTGGGCTCTGACATTACACCTGGGTCTAAAATAATGGGATCAGATCTTCCTAGACGAGAATGGTGCAAACTTAACAGACTTCGTACTGGCCACGGTCGATGCGCCTATTACAAACACCGCTGTGGGTGGGTGGATTCTCCAGCCTGCAGTTGCGGTGCGGAAGCCCTAACCATCCAGCACATAGTTCAAGACTGCCCTATAACACGCTATGCCGGCCCTCCCAATGACCTGATCACCCTGTGCGACGAAGCCACGAAATGGCTGACTGCTCTTAGTCTAGATATTTAAGTAAAGTTTCACGTTCTATGTTTCTATTTTCTAACATGTATGCCATACGAATAAATAAATAAAACAGAGTGATATCGTTACCACATCTGAAGGATTTCATTTGAATATCGTACATTTCGCTCGTGCTTACCCGTAGTTGTCTTGGCGCGGGCGAGACGAACGATGGCTGAATAATATCGTTCAGATATAATTGTTGTTATACGAATTGGCCTCCTGGTCGTAAATTAGAGCCGTTGTGCAAAACAGGCTCGACATGGCTCGATGATTGGCTCAACTTAAATCTCTGCCGCATTCTCGGGTAGGGTTACCTCGCCATAAAAATTATATTGAGAACTTCAATTATACCAGTGTCTGGACTAAAATAGAAAAAGACAGGCTGTAAAAGACAAAATTGTCTGCCAAAAGTTTATCGTCTCAAAACTCAGGTTGTTACATGTTCAGGCCCCGACTATTATGTGGATGCCGCCGGAGGCGTACATTGTTAGCGTGTTCACTATTAAGACTGATGTCTGGTGAGTAATCTTTTGATTCCTCGTATAAACTTCTAATAATTAATATCAAGAACTTGATTATCATTGACAAGGCGTCGAACACAACACTAATCTGTGTCGCGGTGTGGGACACCGGGCAGTACTATGTACAAGGAGGGGGGAGGCAATGTTGCCTATTAAATGGATGGCGATATTGACGGGTTCGATCAGTCGAAACAATATAAATTGATGAATGTTTAAGATAATAAAAATGTCAGCATGGTGCGTGAACTTGTGATGTGACATGTGACAATACGCAATAAACTGAAATCTTCTCGAGGCTGAGGCGTAGGGTAATAATAGGCGTAGGGTTAGAGCCGGCGTAGCTTTATTTGACGTTCATATGCGCATTGTAATATGCCTACCTACTTGAAAAATAAATATTTCATTTTCATTTTCCATTTTCAATGTTTCGGGTGCTATTACTATTTAGCTTAATTTGTTGTTTGTGTGGAAGTAAGATGAAAGGAGAGTCGAGGAAAAAGTTGACACCACCAGTGAATAAAAGATGACTGGCGACAGAGAAGAAAAAAAAAAGACACGTTGCGTCGACTCCAAGAGCATTTGGACTTAGAGCAAGCGAATGACAATGATAAGTGGAACGCTATTATGCAGACTGGCTAAATTGCCAACCAAATTATCCTTTTTAACAATTTACAAATTGATAACGCCATTTTGGATAAAGCCGTGACAACCCTAATATTCAAGTGGCTGGGCCATGACAGCCGCCCACGTTGTTATCTGCCACAGTAATGAAGTGTCCCCACCGTGCTTTTAGTTACCAAATTTGAATATTGTAGGCCCTTTCAGCCTTTCCTAACATTATAATGCATTATAATTGCCCGTATGGTAACGGGTTAAAAATTTCATCACCTTCCCGTGTGTTTCGTAGAAGTCGACTGTTGGATATGGGTTAATTGTGGTGTTGACGGCAGGCTAGCAACCTATTACTGCAATGTCACAATTTCGGTTTTCTTTCAACCCCCTTTTGCCAAGATTAAATATTATTTTTTTAAATAAATATTATAGGACATTCTTACACAGATTGACTGAGGCCCACGGTAAGCTCAAGAAGGCTTGTGCTGTGGGTACTCAGACAACGATATATATAATATATAAATACTTATTACGGTATACAGGCGTGATTGTATGTATGTATGTATGTAACTATGTATGGAGTCTAGACTACCTTAGTTTCAATACACATTAAGGCTTTCTAACTAATTAAACAGTTTAATTACATGTCACTAGAGCGTTATATTTGTCAGTGCGCATTTTTTTTAATTTCCCAGGAGGACTTTAAATTATGCGGACACTTATTATGGATGAGGATGAAATATGCAGAGCCTTTCCTATTTTGTCTGCGTTAAATATTAATTTATAAAAATCCATTATAATTATTACCGTGTATTGGCTCGAATCAAAATATTTATCTTAAAATCCTTAAGAATCAAATAACCATACAAGTATTCGTTTGTTTGTTATTAAAAAAATGTCTGGAAATAGCTCCAGGTAAGTACAGTCGACTACAAAGAGATGTATCCACTTTTTCACCTTATTGCATTGTAATAAGGTGAAAAAATGGATACATCTCTTTGTAGTTGACTGTAAATAGATTTTGTATTATTTGCATTGCAACTGTGTCCATGCAGTATTATGTAGAATATTGCAGCATCAGCCGGTAAGATCCTACGCCCAACCTAAATCGAAGAAATTAATTCAAGATAAAGATAATCGTTCGTAAATTAGATTAGTATCTTGGTTGGCAAACAATTCCGCTTAAATTACTTCTAATCTTCGTTCCATAATGTCTGAACCAGCAGGCCTACTAATTTCGTGTTGCAATAGAAACGAAGCCTTTGAAAATATCAAATGACGTACTTTGAGTTTCTTTCCTTTGTTTTGCAGAGGTCATTCGTTTTTACGATTAACTTCACAAAAACGCTGTTATACAATGTAATTTAGGAAATTTCATTCAATATTGTTCAACTCTCGAAAGGCAGGCAAAATCTGTAGCCTTACCATGACTTTTTTAAGTAAAAAAATACGTTACGTTTTCAGTGAGAGTTACGGAAAATGTATGGAAAAACTGAACAGCGCTCCAAGCGGAAACGCTCACGTACTAAAATTTTCATCGGTACCATAAGTTATTAACGTGTTTACTCCGAGTTTTCAATACGTTCCTAACTTTACAGCTAAGGCGCTCTCTTTCTGATTGTATGAAGTCAATAGAACCAGAACTATTTGACAGTCTCTAGTGAAAACTCAATACTTTACGTGAGTAATCATGACAGTCACTAACGTAAAAGTAAACCACAAATTCACTCTGATGTGTCATTACTGTCAAATTATATAACAATCCCACAACATTTTCACGATTATATTTGCAATTTTAAATGCAATTATGACTAATATGTATTAATTTATAATATTACGTGAAATTAAAGAACAGCTTAAATGTGGCAGTTAGTCAGTAGTTCGATAAAAAGATAAACCAGTGATGAAACCAGTGCTTGATACTTTTACAAAGGTAATGAGTTAGGTATATTTATTCATCATTTTGTACTGTATAGTTGAGATGATTATATTGGTTGCTTTCAGAAAAAGAAGATATTATTGAAAACAATATTTCCATGCCAGCCGTATGGTATTCAGCAAACCCAACGTAGAAGATTGTTCAAATTGATAATGAATGAGGCAGTTAAGAATCAACTGATTACCTACAGCAGCAGGCAGTACCAATTCATGGGCATGTTAGTTTCTCAATGCACAATACTTGTACCTATAGTCACCATAACACCATATCTCGTGGGTATATATTAGAAGTGAACCAAAGCAAAAAACTTCAAAAAAAATTATCCTATTACTGAAATAAAGTATCTCATTCTGTGACTTTGTTTATTTTGTAATATTATTAAGTAACAGGCTAAGTATTTAATAAATTGACGTGAAACGAAAACTAAAAACCTAAAATTCAGCGTTTACGTACATATCAAACATCAATTACAACGACATCGACATAGGTAACGACAAAGTCTAAGGTCCTATAGAACTTTTGAAGGCGATTAGGCCGTTATGGGGTGTATATGAAGATTATAATTAGATACAAAAGTGAGTAGAAAATGCATTTTGAAACAAGTAAAAATTGTATCTAATTTTTTGGCAGGGCACGTAGCCAAATGCACAAACGATTATGATAACATCGTTATCGTAGCTTAGCTATCTCACTTTTCCGTATTGACATGACAGAGCTAGACTGAATTTCGATCGGCGTTTAGCGCATAGATTTAAAGTCCATGGTTTAGCGTCAACGATTGACATTTCAGCTAAGTCATTGTGTCAAAATTGACAAAGCTAATTTTTTTTTTAATTTATTGGGAGCATTGGCAAACATACAATATTTAATACAACATACAGCAGAAGAAACAATTACAGGAATAACAATTACTTTGTTAATCATAAAAGTAATATTGCACATATTGAAATGCTAAACTTATGACTATTTAGTAACTACACAATACAATGTTTTATGAATGAAAAGAAGTATTTTTGAACAATTACAAATTATTTACAAAGCGCCAATAGTGTTCATAATAAATTCATAAATTATAGGGTTTAAAACAGCCTTCAAGTTCATTTCCCGGTTCTTTGCTTGGCTGAAAATCCCGGGAATTCCCGGTACTTTCGGTACCGGTATTTCCCGGGAGCAAACCCTAATAGGGATAGGGGTAGGGGTAGGGTTAGGGATAGGGGTAATCGGTCGGTAATCGGTAATTGTATGCGAGAAAGTACTTTTTACCCACCGACAATAGTGCCGAGATACGGAGCTACTTATGTGAGTTCTGTTGTACAATATGTAGTTTCCTCAGTGTATATAGAATACATGCCTACTCGTACCTACTACCTACGCTGTGGTCGCTGTGTAACATTTGTACAACCACTGCAAGCATTTCTTTTTTAAAAACAATAGTAATATGAGTAATCGAAAAAAACGCAGACAAACGTCTGCATAGAAACCTACGGATCCAAATGAAAATTTAATTATTTGTATATGTTTGAATAAGAATTCTTTTAGTACGCGAGCGAAACCGCGGGCAAAAGCTAATTCTATATAAGATGCAATGCCCCCTTTTTCTTTAAAAAATATTTCTATTTCTTTACTACTCGAGAACATCACAAATAAACAAAGTCAATTTAATGAAATACTTTATTTTAGTAACAGGATTATTTTTTGGAGTTGAGGTTTTTTTCTTTATTGGAGCACTTCTATACATATACCTGTGATGATCATGGTCAATAATACCATTAAGTGCATGGCGGAACAAAAACACCTATAAATTGGTACTGCTACTGCTCCCCTCTGCTGCCCTAAGGTTATGAGTAGCGTAACTGCCAGAGTGCCACAGTATTAATATCAATTGAACCGTCTTCCATGTTGACTGAATACCATACCCGGGTTTGTTCGGAAATATTGATTTCGATCATAGCTTCCGTCATCTTTCTGAAACCAAAAACTGCTTTGAGCAATATAATCATCTCAATTGTAAATACTTAGTACAAAATGATGGCCAAAAATAACTCATTACCTTATTTGATTTGTTCACTGGTTTATCTTTTTATTCAATTTTAGCTAATCTTGAATTTCACGTAATATTATAAAGTAATGCAATATGTTAGTCATAATTTTATTTAAAACTGCAAATATAATCCTGAAAATTCCGTGTGATTTTTGTATAACTTGACAGAAATGTCACGTTAGAATGACTTGGTTTGAGGCCTACTACCGAATACCGAAGTTATCGAAATGTGGACATGCGTCTCTTTTACTCTTATCAGTATAAAGTGAAAGAGGAAGAATCCCTCAGTGCGTATGTTTCGAAATTTGCAGTAGACCCTATATTGACAGATTTCGATAGGTAAATTACATTTACTTATGATTTTAGTTCCATCGCGTAAACACCAGAGGCGTAGCATTCGCCTGTAGTTCTTTCTCCGTTTATTGATAAATTTAGAAAGGGATAGAAGCAGCTTCTTTGGCGTGAAGTTAGGCACAATATATTGTAAACAAACGTAAACTCACTTACTTTCTGAGTAAAGTAATACGGCTCTCACTTGGGCAGCCCATGGTAACGGTACTGTTCAAGTTAAATCATAAAGTTATTCTGAAACGCGGAAACTAAGATTACAGCAAGTAACTGGACGAAGTTCCACGGACGCGGACGACGATCGTAATTACTATGACAACACTTTTTGTTACTCACTTCGTTGAACTTTGCTGATCACATTCTATAGTTCCTCTCTGAGGTATTCAGAAGTATATCTAAACATCTCTTAATTTTTGGATTTACCTGTTCGTGTTTTCTTTGTAAAGTTTTTAGTGTAATTTGACATTTAGAGACTTGTTATTAATATTTAAATTATACAGATTTTTAACTCTTGGATATGAATCTGTGAGGATATTTAGATTAAGACTATTATCATTAACTACTTGTTACATTTTTGTTCATTTACACCTCTAAAATTATTTTAGATTCTTTGTGTCTATTTGAGTTTTTTTATTCATATACTAAGTGTAGTTTTTAGTTCTAAGACGACATTTAGACACTAATTAATACATCTCTAATTGATTAAGTATAATTATAGTCTCTTTATACTTTGTTCAGAATTAATATTATCATTAAATTTCTGAATATTTTTGTGAATCTAATAATGACTTGTAGAATTGCCCCTGTAGCAATTAATATTATCATTAAATTTCTGAATATTTTTGTGAATCTAATATTGACTTGTAGAATTGCCCCTGTAGCAATTAATATTATCATTAAATTTCTGAATATTTTTGTGAATCTAATAATGACTTGTAGAATTGCCCCTGTAGCAATTAATATTATCATTAAATTTCTGAATATTTTTGTGAATCTAATATTGACTTGTAGAATTGTCCTGTAGCTATTTGCTGAATGAATGATTTGTAATTATCTTAACACCGGCATCGGATAGTTTGCCACTTCCTCCATTCTTAAGGAAGATGTAACAATTTGAGCTTAATCGAAAAATTACCTGCGTTGTTTATTCATCCAATGATCCAAATACTTGTTGTGAATCTACTTCCTTCATTAGAACATATCTCTGAATAACGGCATCGTTTAACTTTGAGTGTCTTTTAAGAGGCTGACGGCTGCCGATAACCTTCAATTGATGTTGCTGAAGCAGTATTTTAAGAAAATATTGTTTGTACTTCTTAGATATTAACTGATAAAAAACAATTATTCAAATAATATGAAATCAGCTCGATATAAAAATATTGGTAATAGAAATAGAAATATTTTTATTCATGGCAAAATAATACAAAAAAGACACACACAAATACAGATCAACAACAGAGAATTATTTACACACATAACATCACAAAAGGTAAGTAAGTACCAGTGGCGGCTGGTGAAAATTTCGGCTAGGCAACACTAAGCAAAAAAAAACCTACCTTAACAGTAGGAACTTTACTAGTAATCAATTTTAGGCAAGCCGGTGGGAATCGGCTTGTATGGACCAGCCGCTGCTGGTAAGTACCTACACATAGTCTAAACAAAGTTTTAAACGATTCTACGTTTTTACGTATTTCAGTCGTGAGTCTGAAATTAAAATCACAATTTATTTGTAAAAAAAAATACTTATTTTTTATATCGTAGGTACGCATTACCTAGGCATTGAGTAGGTACATGGAGATTTTCAAAAATTGGGACCCAAAATTAGTGAAAGTTGTAAAAAAAATTATGTCGATGTCAATTTTGTGACGACAAATTAAGCATGAAAAATCAATAAAAAATATTGCTTTTGTGTTAATTACAAAAACTATGAACGATAATCTACATTTAGAACATAAAAAAATTTGGTTTTTCGACAAATTTTATTCTTAATGGTCGTCACAAAACTGACATCGAGTTCATTTTTAGGGTTCCGTAGTCAACTAGGAACCCTTATAGTTTCGCCATGTCTGTCTGTCCGTCCGTCCGTCCGTCCGTCCGTCCGTCCGTCCGCGGATAATCTCAGTAACCGTTAGCACTAGAAAGCTGAAATTTGGTACCAATATGTATATCAATCACGCCAACAAAGTGCAAAAATAAAAAATGGAAAAAAATGTTTTATTAGGGTACTCCCCCTACATGTAAAGTGGGGGCTGATTTTTTTTTTCATTCCAACCCCAACGTGTGATATGTTGTTGGATAGGTATTTAAAAATGAATAAGGGTTTACTAAGATCGTTTTTTGATAATATTAATATTTTTGGAAATAATCGCTCCTAAAGGAAAAAAAGTGCGTCCCCCCCCCCCCTCTAACTTTTGAACCATATGTTTAAAAAATATGAAAAAAATCACAAAAGTAGAACTTTATAAAGACTTTCTAGGAAAATTGATTTGAACTTGATAGGTTCAGTAGTTTTTGAGAAAAATACGGAAAACTACGGAACCCTACACTGAGCGTGGCCCGACACGCTCTTGGCCGGTTTTGTTAAGAGCGTTATAACATTTCGGCGTCGGGCGAAATTAGGTATTTTACCCGCCGCGCGAGCCCAATATGCCGACCCTTTCTAGCACGTCTTATCACTCGCTCGCACTACAATAATGGACAAAACAATCTTGATCCTTTCTATGGAATTTTGATAACAACCACAATTTACTATCTCGATATAAACTTTTGGTTTCTAATAAACATTATTTTGTACGAAAATACGAGAATATAGCGCGAAATAATATCAATTATGTTATAATTTATTTAAAAAATTAAAGTAATAATTATAAAAGTAGACCCCATCCCAAATATTTGCTTTTGTTATATGATAAGTATTAGAGTAAAGTATATATTAATATGATGATAAAATAAGACAAATACAATTCTAATTACTTCAAGGTGGTGCTCAGGGTCTGATGATGGAGCCAGATGGTGGTCACCAATACTAATGAACAATATGACTATACAACTTCGTGGTTTACATGTCATTCTAGCATTTTCACTTTCACATTTCAAGTGCATATACCACGAGTATAGGTTTTCGGGTGTGCTGATTTAAAAATTAATGACCGATTTGGAATCTGACATTGCTGACTGTCACTTTGACACAAAAGTCGTCATGGGTGTCGTAAAATAGGTTTTAGGGGTGCCGATTCCAAAATTAATGACCAATGTGGAATCTGACATTGCTGACTGTCACTTTGACGCAAAAGTCGTCATGGGTGACGTCAAATAGGTTTGCGGGGGTGCTGATTCCAAAATTAATGAACAATGTGGAATCTGACATTGCTGACTGTCACTTTGACACAAAAGTCGTCATGGGTGTCGTAAAATTGGTTTTAGGGGTGCTGATTCCAAAATTAATGACCAATGTGGAATCTAACATTGCTGACTGCCACTTTGACACAAAAGTCATCATGGGTGTCGTAAAATAGGTTTTAGGGGGTGCTGATTCCAAAAATAATGACCAATGTGGAATCTAACATTGCTGACTGTCACTTTGACACAAAAGTCGTCATGGGTGTCGTCAAATAGGTTTCCGGAGGTGCTGATTTGAAAATTAATGACCGATTTGGAATCTTGACATTGCTGACTGTCACTTTGACACAAAAGTCGTCATGGGTGTCGTCAAAAAGGTTTCCGGCGGTGCTGATTCCAAAATTAACGACTATTTTGGAATCTCACAGTGCTCATTGTCATTTTGACACAAAAGGAATCATGGGTGTAGTCAAATAGTTTTTAGGGGGTACTGATTCCAAAATTAATGAAATGATTTAAAAAGTAATGACCGATTTGGAACCTGACATTGCACAGTACCCCTGGAAACCTATTTGATGACACCCATAACGACTTTTATGTCAAAGTGACAGTCAGCAATGTCAGATTCCAAATTGATCATTAATATTGAGATCAGTACCCATGAAAACCTATTTGAAGACACCCATGATCACTTTTGTGTCAAAGTGACAGTCAACAGTGTCAGATTCCAAATTGGTCACTAGTTTTCAAACACCTCCGGATACTTATTTGACGACACCCATGACGACTTTTGTGTCAAAGTGACAGTCAGCAATGTCAGATTCTAAATTGGTCACTAATTTTGGAATCAGCACCCCTAAAACCTATTTTACGACACCCATGACGACTTTTGTGTCAAAGTGACAGTCAGCAATGTCAGATTGAACATTGGTCATTAATTTTGGAATCAGCACCCCTAAAACCTATTTTATGACACCCATGACGACTTTTGTGTCAAAGTGACAGTCAGCAATGTCAGATTTCACATTGGTCATTAATTTTGGAATCAGCACCCCTAAAACCTATTTTACGACACCCATGACGACTTTTGTGTCAAAGTGACAGTCAGCAATGTCAGATTCCAAATTGGTCATTAATTTTGGAATCAGCACCCCCTAAAACCTATTTTACGACACCCATGACGACTTTTGTGTCAGAGTGACAGTCAGCAATGTCAGATTGAACATTGGTCATTAATTTTGGAATCAGCACCTCCTAAAACCTATTTTACGACACCCATGACGACTTTTGTGTCAAAGTGACAGTCAGCAATGTCAGATTCCACATTGGTCATTAATTTTGGAATCAGCACCCCTAAAACCTATTTTACGACACCCATGACGACTTTTGTGTCAAAGTGACAGTCAGCAATGTCAGATTCCAAATTGGTCATTCATTTTGTAATCAGCACCCCCTAAAACCTATTTTACGACACCCATGACGACTTTTGTGTCAGAGTGACAATCAGCAATGTCAGATTGAACATTGGTCATTAATTTTGGAATCAGCACCCCCTAAAACCTATTTTACGACACCCATACGACTTTTGTGTCAAAGTGACAGTCAGCAATGTCAGATTCCACATTGGTCATTAATTTTGGAATCAGCACCCCTAAAACCTATTTTACAACACCCATGATGACTTTTGTATCAAAGTGACAGTCAGCAATCTGAGGTACTACATATTCGTAATCTGAAAGTAATCAAGTCAATAATTTCAGTTATTTTGAATCGACTATGATTCCGAATTATTGGTAATAGTAATGATTGTATAGATGATTAGTGATTCCTTTACATGTAATGGTAATTTACCGTTTCACTTGATTACATTACAAGTAATCTGACACCCAGTAGTGTCAGATTACAAAGTAAAATCAAGTAATCGTGTAATCCGGAATCGATTACAATTTCCCCATCTCTGGGTTTAGTTATATGGTTCATTGGTACTGGTGACCACCATCTGGCTCCATCATCAGACCCTGAGTACCACCTCTTGTCAAAGGTCTTGTTGAGACGAACCCAACGAGCCTAAACACGAAGTCGTTTACTTACATGGTTCACTGGTACTGGTGACCACCTTCTGGCTCCATCATCAGATCCCGAGTACCATCTTGATGTGTCTTATCATCTTGACCGTATTGTAATTTTCACATTTTTATCATCACAACGTTGTAATACTTTAACATTCAAACATAACAAAGTATTACAAAAGCAAATATTTACGGATCTAGGATCAAATCCGTTGGTCGCTGTTTACACACACACAATGCGAGGATAGCCCGTGTAGAAACAAGGCGTCCGACCCACACAACAATAAATATTCTCGACGTTTGCGATGAAAACTCGGAGACCAAAGCGACATACGTCTTACCTGCTCGAGCTCCGGCGCGGCACTGAAATCGCAGGCGTCCGTCGCCGGTAAAATAGCGACAGGAAGGCTAGTTTTCAAAAAATTGGCAAAAAATCATGATAAAATATTATAACGACAAATGGATAACAGCAGTTTAAGCACATTGTGCAGATTATTTATATACTAAAATAACTTCGATAACATGTAGATTTTCGGAGAAATGATCACTTGTTTCGATGTATTTTCAAGACAAAATTGAGTTCGTTTTACTTTCAATTTCTCAATTTCAAAGGATTAAATGATAAATATTGTTTAATGGGCCTAAAGTACAAGATATTAGGAATTTAAATTTACCGCATTTATGAGAGTGAGCTTATCAAATTGTACATAATAAGAGCTCCGAAATCTGTGCTTCGCGCGGTTTTTCCTAAACGAGCATCAGAAAAAAAATCATTACTAATTGAAAACGCTTTTTCATCCATATGTTTTTTAATGAACCGACAGTTAATTAGATTTTCTAACTGAAACAAGTACTTTAACTGTCTTTTAGTATGAGTAAAGTGTACAATTTTGCCGATAAATATTGTACATTTTACAATATATCGCCTTTTTTTGTCATAGCGCTCTTAACAACTGTCACTAATTTTGGGTCCCAATTTCTGAAAATGCCCACTTTACTTGCAATAAAAGTATGTACTTTGGATAATTTACGTATGCTCTTAAATCAAGAAGAACAATCATGAAATACGCAGTTCCTTTCCATATAGAGTATAAATGAACTGATATCCTGTGCCAATACCCTTTATTCCTCATTACAACGTCCTGTCTAAGGAAGCATTAAAAGCAGGATATTCTATTAACTACGCCCTCTAGTGATAATTAACCGCTTTTATGCATGATAAGGCTGCCAGTGGGTTATATAACTTTAGTACTCGATTATTCTATTATTCTAATAATCATTTGTTTTGTCTCCAGTGTATCTTTTGCTGAGGTGTGCCAATAAAGAGTATTCTATCTAATATCTGCCTGCCTGCTAAGCCCGCGGTCCTGAGCTCGAATCCCGGTAAGGGCATTTATTTGTCTGATGAGCACAGATATTTCTTCCTGAGTCATGGATGTTTTCTATGTATATAAGTATGTATTTATCTATTTAAGTATGTATATCGTCGTTTAGCACCCATAGTAGCTTTGCTTAGTTTGAAGCTAAGTTTATCTGTGTAAGGTGCCCCTAAAATTTATTCATTTTTTATTTTATTATTTTTTATTATATTTATCTATCTTAGTAGTCATTGTAAACACTATGTCGATTGTTGTTTTCTTTTATTATGCTGTTGAAAAAGGTATGTGTAGTTACGGAAACATTTTATCTACTAAACGTACAAATGGAAATATTACAAGAAAACGGTAAAATTGTATGTCTATTATATTCGACAATAGACATACTTAGGGCCACTTGCATCAATGAAAATGGAGGGTTAACCTGAGGGTTAATCCACCATTTTATATGGAATTTGACAGTTGACAGCCCACTAATCCTGAGTTAAGTGTGTTGGTGCAATTGTGCCTTAATTGCAATTTGTAGTTTAGATATTTGACATTAGTGCACAAACTGTTCAAGTGGGTAGTCAGGATCAAGTGCGGGTAGTTCGAAAAACTCGTACAGCTAGAAGATGTTGATGTCAACTTCAGCTAGTCTGCTCCGAGACCACGGGGACAATGCCGTCCTTGAAACGTCGGAGGTTGGTGTTTAAAACATAGTAATACGCGATTAAGTCCCGTTTGCAATTTTAAATATTGGTTGTATATCAAAAATATTATTTGGTTGTATATAATTTCGTCTCGCTCTTTATAAACATTGCACATGTTGTTAAGTGTTTACTAGATGCGTACCTAAACTACCTAGTAGCTATTCTGCGGTCGTGCATCGAATTAATTATAGTCTAGAGCCAATTTGGCCACAAGTCGTCTCCTTCACGATTTTCGTCGACATCTCTTCTAAATACCTAAAACAGGTATGGATATGTTCCTCGTTCTCTCCAGATTATGAATTGACCTGTTTTAGTTTAAGGAGGGGGGGACGGGTCGAGAAAAAGGGGGGGAAAGATGGCGACCGACCATCATAGATATTTATTCACATCTCGAGTCCTATGGCACCAATCTGTTCGGGCGAGGTGTCATTTGAAAGCTTATTAAACCTACTTTAATTGTTTTCAAATAACTATGCTCATAAAAGTAACCGTTTAGGAAATATTTGAAAATATTTGTTTTTTTATCGCGCATGAATTGCACAAGTACTAGTAAAAAATGCGTCTAGCTCAATAAACAATAACTTTACCGCAATTGATGTTATTATAAAATTTTTGCGTCTATTCATGCTCTTTCTAAAAATATAAGTTTCATTGGTATATGATAATATATAACCATGTAATTAAGAATTTTGTTTGGCAGGGGTTATCCTCCAGGTCGCATAAACGGGCGCTGACCGTAGTAAAGTATTCAATATTTTTGAGGTCTTATTTTACGGATCCATATAGGAGAGGTATCGTTTGAAAGATAATTAAACCTTCTATAATTGTTTACACATAACTATAGTATTAAAGGTAGCTGTTTACATAATATTTGAAAATATGTGTTTTTTATCGAGCATGAATCGCACAAGTACTGGTAAAAAATGCTTCTAAGTCAATAAACAATAACGTTACCGCAATTGATGTAATTATAAAATTTACGCCACTATTCATGAGCTTTTTAAAAATATAAGTTTTATTGGTAAGTGATAATATAACCATTAAATTACGAATTTTGTTTCGTAGTGGTCACTCCGCCGGTCGCATAAAAATGAGCGCTGACCGTAGTAAAGTATTCAATATTTTTAAGTTCTTATTTTACGGATCCATATGTAAGAGGTATCATTTGAAAGCAAATTAAACCTGCTATAATTATTTTTTAATAACTATAGTTATAAAGGTAGCTTTTTACAAAATATTTGAAAACATGAGTTTTTTTTTTCGAGCACGAGTTGCACATATACAGATAAAAAATGCTTCTAACTTAATAAACCATAACTTTACCGCAATTAATGTTATTATAAAATTTACGCGAAATTTCATGCGCTTTGTAAAAATATAAGTTTTATTGGTGTATGATAATATATGACCAAGTAATTACGAATTTGGTTTAGCAGGGGTCACTGCGCCCTGTCACGATATTGGGTGCTGACTGACCGTCGCCAAATTTTCTACGTTACTCAGATCCTATTTTACTGATAAATTTGTGAGAGGTATCATTTGAAAGCATATTATGCGTACTATCTTTATTTCTAATATTTGAAGTCGAAACTGTAGAAGTTTACAAAATATTTGATTAGTAATATGTGTATTTTACTGTGCATGAATAGCATTGGCATTGATAAGACACGCTTCTAGCTCAATAAATTATAGTTTTCCGCAATTGAAATAATAACAAAATAAACGGAAAATGTATGACTTACACAAAAAATAAGTTTGGTTTGTATTGCATAAACAATTAATTTGAATTTGTTCAGCTCACCTACTGCGCACCATCATATAAATGGATGTCCACCGTCGTTGCCTTTTTCAGATTTTATTTCACTAATCGTATATTCATAATAAATATAATCTATCACGTATCGAATTTACTTATATACTTAATTGATCAGTAAAATAAAATCTGTAAAATGATGAAAAAATTAAGGCAACGGCGGTGGACATCCGTTTATATGACGATTGACCGTGCGCAGTGGGTATGGTGGACAAATTAACATTAATTGTTTAGGCAAAACTAACAAAACTCATTTTTTGTAAAGGCCATACATTTTGCGGTTCATTTCGTTATTATATCAATTGCGGAAAAATATAATTTATTGAGCTAGAAGCATGTTTCACTCGTATCAGTGCGAATGCTATTCATATACAGTAAAAATACACATATTGTCAAATATTTTGTTAACTTCTACAATTACGACTAAAATTATTAAAAAGCAACGATAGTACGCATAATATGCTTTCAAATGATACCTCTCACAAGTTGATCGCTAAAAAAGGATCTGAGAAATACGTAAAATTAGGCGACGGTTAGCACTTATTTACGTCATGGGGGTGCAGTGACACCTGCTAAACCAAATTCGTAATTATGTACTTGGTTGTATAATATCATACATCAATAAAACTTATATTTTTAGAAATCATATGAAATGTCCTGTAAATCTTATCATAACATTATTTGCGGTAAAGTTATTGTTTATTGGTCATGCACCAAGATACAATCTTAAAAATTATGAAAACGGCAACGAAAATGGTCATCCATGTATATTGTATATGACGGTGCGCAGTGAGTATGATGGATAAATTAACATTAATTGTTTATGCAATACTGACAAAACTTATTATTTGAAAAGGTCATACATTTCACCGTTTATTTTGTTATTATATCCATTGCGGAAAAAATATAATTCATTGAGCTAGAAGCATGTTTTACTCACATCGGTTCCAATGCATATTTTCAAATATTTTGTTAGCTACTACAGTTACAACTAAAATTATTAAGAACTAATGATAGTACGCATAATATGCTTTCAAAAGATTCCTGTTAAATAAAATAGGATCTGAAAAATATAGAAAATTTGGCGACGGTCAGCATCCATACGTGGCCGGGCGCTGTGGCCCCTACTTAACCATATTTGTAATTACTTGGTTATATAATATCATACACCAATAAAACTTGAGTTATTAGAAAGCGCACGAAATTCCGCGTAAATCTTATACTAACATCAATTCCGGAAAAGTTGTTGTTTATTGATTAAGAAGCATTTTTTACCAGTAGGTACTTGTGCGACTCATGGTCTATAAAACACATATTTTCAAATATTTTCTAAACAGCTACCTTCATGATTATAGTTATTTATAAAAAAATATAGTAGGTTTAATTAGCTTTGAAACGATACCTCTCGCATATGGATCCGTAAAATAGGACCTCAAAAATATTGAATACTTTACTACGGTCAGCGCCCATTTCTGCGACCGGGCAGAGTGACTCCTGCTAAACCAAATTCGTAATTACATGGTTATATATTATCATATACCAATGAAACTTATATTTTTAAAAAGAGCATGAATAGACGCGAAAATTTTATAATAACATCAATTGCGGTAAAGTTATTGTTTATTGAGTTAGACGCATTTTTTCTAGTACTTGTGCAACTCATGCGCGATAAAAAAACACATATTTTCAAATATTTCGTAAACGGTTACTGTTATGAGTATAGTTATTTGAAAACAATTAAAGTAGGTTTAATAAGCTTTCAAACGACACCTTGCATGAACAGATTGGTGCCATAGAAGTCGAGATGTGAATAAATATCTATGATGGTCGGCCGCCATCTTTCTCCCCCCTTTTTCTCAACCCGTCCCCCCCTCCTTAAACTAAAACAGGTCAATTCGTAATCTGGAGATAACGAGGAACACATCCATACCTGTTTTAGGTATTTAGAAGAGATGTCGACGACTTTTTGTAAAAGAGGTCGTTTGGTCCCTGACTATTATTAATTATAATTAAAGATGACGACTCCATTGTGTCAGAGTTAATTTTATTACAGCTCAATCTGAGTATGAACGCATCAGATTCATTGCGCACCTTAAACAATGATGCTAATGATTGTAAAGGTTGTACGATACTATATTTTCTCTTTATGATAAGTGAGGTAAACCATCGAGGTCCTAGTACAAATTCAAAAACTCAAGGTACATTAGTTACAAGGCATTACAAGGGCAAAACAGTGCATAGTTAACAACTTTTTATGTATATTTTAGGGAAGAAGGGTAATTAATGTAAATCAACTTCTTATCTCAAATTCAAAATTGTATCCTGGGTATAGAGATTACAGACATAACATAGGTGTCACGAAGCCGCGCGTCTCTCTAACTGATATGTACGAAATTCGGAAATGACACACATTATATTTAATTAAAAATAGAAAAAAATGGCAATTTCAATATCGATTTTGATATCAAAGTAAAACCTCATTTCGCTCGTGTATGATACGTACTTATTAAACAGAACGCACAAGAGAATGATACCAAAAACGTACACTCGATGTCAAAATGTATGTCGGAATAAGCCTATGCCCAGTACAGGAGGTCACATGGCCCATAGGTTGACTCAATGGGGTTTAAATGGATTTCAGCGTCCAATTAGTGTGTGTTGAGGCAAATGCTCCTGTTACTGACCCTAATGCCTTTAATTAGAGACAGTGCTGCAGTAATCTGATACAGGTTGCATGTGCAATTCATGCTCTTCGTCGGACCGAAGTTGAGCTTAAACATCTAAATAGAATTATGTTCTAAAGCGAGTGGATGCAATCAATTAACAAATTTATACTAAATATTCATTAAATTAGACATTTTACCACCCTCTTAAGGGTCCCCCCCACATCTGGCGTCTCGCGAGCGTAGCGTCGGGCCAACTGTATGGCAAAGCCTGACGCCGCATCGGCGCGACGTCGACGCGGCGTCTTTTTCCATACAGTTGGCCCGACGCTACGCTTGTGAGACGCAAGACGTGGGGAGACTCTTACTATCCCGTGGGTAGGTGTTGAGTTCCAAATTTATTATTTTTACATTTAAGGTAGTTCTATATTAATATTTTTAAATGTAGGTACTTGCGAATCGCCTTACCCTTCCAAGTCACCTATCCTTTGCCAACGCACGTGAGATGAGTATATGTGTCTCACTCGCCGCGATTCGAGAAGCAATTTTCGCCTCGATCAGTCCCCGTCTAAGCTCCGTTTGGCTAACAGCCTGCGCATGGCTAAATATCAAAAATGTGATAAATATTAACGCGCCCCTAAAAACTGTTGTGGACAAGTGTATCGTCTATTGTGCCGATTGCTGAAGGGAGTTTTGGAAATGCTGATCAGCTGAGAAGACCTAGAAGAAAAGCTATAAAGGTAGGCGTTGGCATTTTCCTCTTTCCTTTTAAACAAGGTGCAAGCAAGTATTTTGTGTCGTAATTTACTTAATATTCAAATTTATACAGTCCATTTATTTCGAAGCTAAATTATTCAAAAACATATCCTTCGTGGCGCTTTGAGGGTCGCAATTGTCATATAAATTAATTTCCCGCATAAGTATGTTGTGAAAGCGCTACCATATTTTTTGGTCCTTCGAACCGGATAGTTAATCTTTTCCATTAAATATACCGCTAACTGTATGGTCATTGTGCTACGTAACTGAAATACTCTGTCACTCATCCTATTATATCTATCGCATCGTCAGGTATTTCATTATATTTCCGCTCCGCGTTACGAAGTACGATAGATCGTAGGTTATTTCTTTATATATTTTATTTTTACGACAAAAATACTCATACACGTGTTCCATTTTTCCTTTGTTCGCATTTCAAAATTGTTAGCCATATTTGAAATAGTCAAGATATTCATTCGTGAATCTTCGGAATTGTTCGGCTCACTTTCGTTCATTCCGATCGTTTTCATTCCATATATGATTGCACTGCTCGGTCAGCCAAACCGCACCGCACCGCTTACCGAAATATTACAGGTAGAAAAATATTTGTTCCGCTTATTATCGGTTGGCTCGCAGCTAGTGTTCGTTAGGTATACCTATTTATTAGGGAACTCGTTTATTTAAAACGCGTAGGTATACTGTTTATTTCATTCGAATAATTATATGTTTGACCGCATTGTCAAACTAAATAGTACACTACACCTTTATACTCATACCTCGTAGGTACATTAGTTTATTTACGACGTTCGATTTATTAGTTTTATTGTAAAACTTGTTAATTCTCAACAAGATGTCTAAATCATCAAAAGCCAGGAAAGGCAGCGAGGGCTTTATTAGCGATAATTATAACACAAACAAAAATCAGCTATCCCTCTATACAGTTCGGCGCGACGTTATTTACAAGCGCGTCGAAAATATATTGGAACTTGCTTACAAGGCGGAAACCGATCCATCTCAATATAGGGCATTTCACACTAGTACATTAAATTTGGATAAAATGCGTGAAGATTATCAAACCGTTTTAGAGTCCTATAATTTATTGCAGTTGCAAATGCAGCCCGATGCTGAAGTAGATTACGAGTCTTGGTCGGCATTTGAGGAAATGTTTTGTTACATTAAGCAAGTTCTAATCGACAACGAGTCTAAGGTTCCCTCTGAACCTGCGCACTCTTTAAAACCAATATGCCGCCTGCCTAAATTAGAATTGCTTTCTTTTGACGGAGATGTAAAAAACTGGCCTTTGTTTTATCAACAGTTCAAAAGTGTTATTCATGAAAACTCGTCGCTGACTGACAGCGAGAAGGTGTACTATTTAGTTGGCAAATTAACCGGCAACGCCACAAGTGTTTGTTCCGGCTTGCCAGCAACCGCTGAAAATTACCATATTATTTGGAACGCATTGATACAAAAATATGATGACCCGCGTTCGTTGGCGTCAACATATTTTAATCAGTTGCTAACGTTCAAACAATTAACCGCAACCAATGCCGCCGGCTTGGATTCATTCTTAAATAAATTCAACTCGTCTGTAGAAGCCCTTAAGCAGTTGAACCTTGTCGATTTAACCGATTTCATGTTGTTACATTTAGCGCTGCAAAAGTTAGATGCCGATACAATTAAATTGTTCGAAATTACATACCGCAAAGACAAAATACCTACTTATCAAAATTTAATTGAATTCGTCAAAGAACAAAATAAAGTGTTGTCTCGTTCGCCAAATGCGGCAATTAGTAAGCCAGTTGAAATATCGGCTAAAAAGCATCTCTTGCAAAAAACTAAATCATTCGTAAACACGGATGCGGCCAATGACAAAGGCGCCAGCGATAAATGTTCTTTATGCAAAAATAAACAACATGAACATTTATATTCATGTCAATCTTTTAATAATATGACTCCGCATGACAGGTTCAATTTTATAAAATCTAACGCTTATTGTAATAACTGCTTAAGTGTGAAACATAAGACTTCCTCTTGTACTTCCAAGCGACATTGTTCTCATTGTTCGTTAAGACATCATACGATGTTGCATTTCAATACCAAAGAGAAATCTCACTGCAATGTAAGTGCAGTGGTATCCGCACCCGCTTCTAATAATTGTTTTCCCGCTGCAACAAATAATGTTGTTATTCCCGCACCCGCTCCCGCTTATGACCCGACCACAGCCTTACCCAGTGCTGAGGTCAACCGCACCGCGCAAGCTAATATTATAGACCCGGCGATTGCTGCCGTTAAGGTCGAAAATGGCTTGATTTCTCGTCATGAGGAAAACACAGTTTCTTTGTGTACTTTTGCTGGCGAAGATAACAGTAACCAATGTTTAGTTACTGCTTTACTTGCGACCGCTAAAATTAAGGTTATTGATTCCTTAAACCGCACACATGTCCTGCGCGCATTGATTGACCCAGGATCCATGTCAGATTACATATCTGTCGCTTGTTGCAAGCGTCTCTCGCTAGCTATAAATAAACCGCTATACCCTACTGAAGCCACTGGTTTGGGAGAGTTAACCCTCAAGACCAAGGGACATACCGCGTTAACTTTTTCATCTTTAAAGGATGAATCATATCGATATTCGATTCGCCCTCGTGTTGTCGACCGCGTTACGTCTGAATTGCCCGACTCGCGCATAGATAGGGAAGTTGTAAATTATGCTCGCAATTTAAATTTACCTTTAGCTGACGATGGTTTTTCTGAACCTGGTCCTATAGATATACTCCTGGGGGTCAATGTATATTGTAAAATATTGTTATCAAACAAAATCGAAAGCTCGAATCCTATAATACCTACCGTGTTTGAAACGACCCTAGGGTACATTTTAATGGGTGACGCGGCTATAGTTAACCCTCCTACAGCCTCTCGCACACTCTGCGCGTTTACTAGCGATCCTCTTCACAAGTTAGTAGAGAGCTTTTGGGCAACTGAAGAAATACCTTCTCGCACATTTTTGAGTCCCGATGACCAAAAATGTGAAGATATTTATACCGCAACCACTGTCCGTAATAACGACGGCAGTTATACTGTGGACCTTCCATTTAAGGATGATCCTCATACATTGGGCGACTCCTTTAAAACCGCAAAAAGGCGTTTTTTGCTTTTAGAAAAGAAATTTTCAAAAAATCCTGAGCTTAAGTCTGGATACGACGAAGTTATTCGCGATTATCTTGATAAAGGTATTCTCACCCGCGCGTCAGCTGATGACGAATCTACTGATGGATTTTATCTACCGCACCGCCCTGTGTTACGTAATGATAAAATTAGCACAAAAGTAAGACCGGTTCTGGACGGAAGTGCGAAGACAGATACGGGTCTTTCTTTAAATGATATTTTGCATTCCGGACGTAACTTACAGGCTAATATATTTCACATTTTGTTAAATGTACGCATTTATAAGATCGCATTTTTCGCTGACGTAAAACAGATGTATTTATGCATTTATGTGAATTCTTCACACCGGAAATACCAACGTATTTTATATCGGTTTTCTGATACCGACCCGCTCGAAGTGTTAACCTTTACTCGAGTAACATTTGGACTTCGACCGTCAGCTTTTCTGGCTATTCGGACTTTACGTCAGTTAGCTGCAGACGAGCGGCACAGATGGCCAAAGGCAGCCTCTGTGCTCGAAAGAGATGTCTATATGGACGATCTGGCTACTTCTACTTTTTCAACCGAGGAAGCAGTTAAGATAGCGGATGAGCTGATCGCCCTCTTCAAAGCAGGCGGATTCGATTTGCTCAAGTGGTCTTCGAATTCGCGGGAGCTGCTTGAGCACATACCTGAGTCTCACCGACAATCTAAATCTATCTCCTTCGATGACGGAGATACGTTTAAGATCCTAGGTTTGAAATGGCTACCTACGCGAGACTGCTTTGTTTTCGATATCTCTAACCCGCCGTCCGTTTGCACTAAACGCGCCATTCTTTCGGCCACCGCGCGTCTGTACGATGTCTTAGGACTCGTCGGGCCTGTAATTTTATATGCTAAGTTGATTATTAAGCAACTTTGGCTTCTTTCCATCGATTGGGATGAAGAGCCACCCCCTCATATTATTAAGCTATGGCAACAATATTTAGCTGAGCTACCGTTAATATCTCAGCTAAATTTTCCCCGACATTTAGGAATTGAGACGAGGTCTCAAGTTTCGCTGGTTGGTTTTTCTGACGCCAGTGAATCCGCATACGGTTGCGTCATATATGCACACGTCGTGAACGGTAACGAGCCACCCGTAGTTACGTTATTGTGTTCGAAGTCTAGGGAAGCTTCCGCTAAACCTAAAATCACACTTGCTCGTCTAGAGCTTTGCGGAATTCTGCTTCTTTCTCGGCTTCTTAAAGAAGTTCACGACACTATGTCCAGTAGGCATAAAATAAAAAATATTTATGCATTCTCAGACTCAGAGGTCGCCTTATGTTGGTCGGTTGCCTCTCCGCATAGGTTCGACACCTACGTCGCTAACCGCATATCACAAATTCAAAGTAACATTTCGCCTGGCAATTTATACCACGTTGCAGGTGCACAAAACCCCGCTGACTGCGTGTCACGTGGTCTCACCCCTTCTCTGTTGGTTCAACATGAGCTCTGGTTTAAAGGTCCAGTTTGGTTATCACAGCCTACAGAGCGTTGGCCTATACAAAGTTTCGTTCCAAAGCGGGCACCTTTACCAGAAGAAAAAACTTTGTCCCACGTGACCACAGAGGCTAATAAGCCTGAACATCCGTTTCTATCTCTCGCGACACGCTGTTCCTCCTGGAACAAGCTGCTTCGAGTCACAGTTTATGTTTTACGTTTTATAAAAAAGTTATCTCCAAATGAGGTAATTACCGCTAATGATTTAAATACTGCTGAGCTTGAAATTATAAAAGCGATACAAAATGCTAATTTCTCAGCCGACATCAAGGCTATTTCAAATGGACATAAATGTTCTTTAAAGTTACAAAAATTATTTCCTTTCCTTTCAGATGGAATTTTACGCGTAGGAGGTCGCTTATCGAACTCTTCGCTCGATTACGAATCGAAACATCCTATAATTTTACCCAAAAAGGGTCACGTTGTAGAATTGATAATTGATCATTACCACCGCAACAACCTTCATGCAGGACCGCAACATTTAGTTGGTATATTAAAAACTAAATTTTGGATAATTTCCTGTCGTCGTATTGTTAGGCATATCACTCAAAAATGTAACCGTTGTTTCAGTTTAAACCCCAGACCTACTTTTCCGCTAATGTCTAGCTTACCTAAATGCCGCTTAGAGCAATGCAAAGCTTTTATGCATACGGGTATAGACTTTGCTGGCCCTTTGTACGCCACCCCTTATAGGAAACGAGGCGTGCGCAGCGTCAAGGTTTACATTTGCCTTTTTATTTGTCTTGTGACAAAAGCAGTTCATATAGAATTAGCTTCAAATTTGACTGCTGCTTGTTTTATAGACGCTTTTAAGCGCTTTTTATCGCGACGAGGTCCGTGTAATTTTATTTATTCCGACAATGGAACAAATTTTGTATCCGCGAAAGCTTATTTCAAGGAGCTCCACGACCTTTTAGAATCTGACGATTATTATCAAACTTTCAGCAATGAGCTCGCGAAACATCGTATTACATGGAAAATGAATCCTCCCACCGCTAGCCACTTCGGAGGCATTTGGGAAGCTAATATAAAAAGTTCCAAGACTTTATTGTTTAGAGTAATTGGCAAGCAAACTTTAAGTTTTCAGGAGTTAGAAACTATTCTTGTTCAGTTAGAGGCCGTGCTCAACAGTCGTCCTTTATACGTTTTAAGCTCTGATCCTTCTGAGCCGCTCGCGCTTACTCCTTCGCATTTTTTGACCATGTCGCCATTGGAATTTTTACCAGCGGCCGATCTGTCCGATGAAAATACGAATTTACTGTCGCGGTACTCATTATTGGACTCGCTCGTGCAATCGTATTGGAAGCGATTCAGAACGGAGTATTTGCATAATTTGCAACAACGCGAAAAATGGAATACGCCTTCTAATCCAATAAAAATTGGTACCGTAGTAATATTAAAGGTAGATAACGCTCCGCCTCTGCAATGGCCTTTAGGTATTATTACTAATATCTATCCTAATAGCCAGGATGGAGTTATACGCGTAGCGGAAGTAAAAACGAAAACTGGCACGTATAAACGTCCAGTCATACGGCTATGCCCGTTACCGACTCAATAAGAGTCTTATTTAGTTTAGAAACTTAGTTTTAGCCCGCATCTAATGTAGACAAATTAAATATAGGTAGTTATATTTAAGTTATAATAAGTTACGTTTTTATTTAAACTAACTTGCTTAGTGAATAAGCACAAATATTGTGTATTTTCAACCTTATGCTGTTGTAGTGTTAGGTTATTCTCTCGTTTGTAGTTTCGTCATAATGAACTTATCACACTTAGTAAGTAAGTAACTTGGCACAATGACCATATACCGCGTTATATTTATGTGCAGTTGGCACTTAGCTCTTTCCTTCCTTTTCTTTTGAAGGGATCCTTCAAGGCCGGGGGGATGTTGAGTTCCAAATTTATTATTTTTACATTTAAGGTAGTTCTATATTAATATTTTTAAATGTAGGTACTTGCGAATCGCCTTACCCTTCCAAGTCACCTATCCTTTGCCAACGCACGTGAGATGAGTATATGTGTCTCACTCGCCGCGATTCGAGAAGCAATTTTCGCCTCGATCAGTCCCCGTCTAAGCTCCGTTTGGCTAACAGCCTGCGCATGGCTAAATATCAAAAATGTGATAAATATTAACGCGCCCCTAAAAACTGTTGTGGACAAGTGTATCGTCTATTGTGCCGATTGCTGAAGGGAGTTTTGGAAATGCTGATCAGCTGAGAAGACCTAGAAGAAAAGCTATAAAGGTAGGCGTTGGCATTTTCCTCTTTCCTTTTAAACAAGGTGCAAGCAAGTATTTTGTGTCGTAATTTACTTAATATTCAAATTTATACAGTCCATTTATTTCGAAGCTAAATTATTCAAAAACATATCCTTCGTGGCGCTTTGAGGGTCGCAATTGTCATATAAATTAATTTCCCGCATAAGTATGTTGTGAAAGCGCTAACAGTAGGGATATGCGTTCAATTGTGGTATATAACTAAATATGGTGGGAGCGGTGAGGTAGCAACCTGTCAACCTTACTTCATGTATCAATGCTGTCAACGCAATATTAAGATTTTGTTTTAGACCACCGGTCTAGTAATAATGCCGTTGGCCGCGTAAGCTGAAAGCCGGATTTGATTTCTTGTCCTCCCTGTTTATTGTAGTGTGTGTGTTTATTAGTAAAAGAAAAACACACATTACCTCAATGACCTCTGATATTGATTTCAATTTATAATGAGAGGATAAAGAAACGAATTTATGCCAATGTCAGCCAAAATTATGGTAGAGTTATCATCTGTAGGTTATTACGTGGTATAACCACGTAATAATCTAACCACGTCAACGGAAAATAAAATTAAATCTAATTAGTAATCTCCATGTTTACAACAGGTAATACAAGCTGTTCATCTTCTTTTAATAAGTTAATAATAGACTGCGTCATAACCTACTTTTTAGTATGACCTCGAGTATAACTTTTAATTATTTAATTAGTTTAGTGCTAGGTTGGTTATCAAATTTGGGTTTTAATGCAGTATTTGCAACAGCAAAGCCCGTAGGAACTAAATAGCGTGTAACGTCACTCTTAATTAAGGCCACTTACTCTGTAAATAAATGTTGGTCTACCTTATCCGTCAACCGACAACAAAAGTGATGACCGTGACTACTATCTCTTTCACTATTATTCGCCCTATTCGAACTAGAAGGTACATCAAATCTAGATACGCTATGGATGGGATATTTCAGTGTCAAAATTGAAACTTGTTTTTTGACGGTGACATATCCATAGACAGCTGTATAGAGCTGTCTAATCTTATGTAGGTATGTTAACATTAAATCTACCCTGCCCATTTGAAAACTTACCTAAACAAACAATGAGATCGTATTCTTATTTAGGTACTTCAGTTTGTAATGATTCATTCATAAAAAAAAACATAAAACGAATCTACTATTCAACTAAATTTGTCTACTTACGTTGTCTATCGCTTACTTTAGTTATCTGTGTAAGCTGTATGATTTAGAATGGACTAACCTAACACTTTTAAATTAATATTTAATATTCCACGGCAACACTAAATAAGTATTCATAATCTATAACGGCTTAAATCTATGACTTTCTCAAGAAGCATAACCTGCAACTTTCTATCTCATAACATTTACCACTCCATTACGTAAACTCAAATCTGCAACTTACCTGAAACAAAAAAAACACATTAACACATGTCGTTCAACAATAAATCATATGTCTGGGAACTACAGACTGTTTAAGAATTCGCATGTTTTCCGTTCTGGAGAACACCGGCCTGGCCGAAATGACATTCGTTGACGCTAGACGCCGAAATGCAGACTGGCTCTGTCGCGCCAATAGGCAGGAGCAATAGAGATAGATAGCTACGAAACAGATATTATCGTGAGCGTTTGTGCATTTGGCTACGTACACAGGTCGGATAGCAACGCATATTTTGCCGTAGCTTGATATTTGAGCGAGACAATTACCCACTGCTTACTCGCTCGCTGAATATTTCCGCCAAACAATGTTGTGTTACAAAACATTCGACGTTGTCTTTCCTATAGTGACAATGTACCCATCTAGATAGGTAGGTAGGTGTGTGCATACATATAGGCACTGGTCCCACCGCGAGCTATTAAGCTATGAGCTATCGGCTATAAAAACGAACAAAAGATAGTCGCTCCCGTGCAAATAAAAGAGACACGGCGATGTTTATAGTTACTCGCCCAGCGGTGAGCTATCAAAATCGCCGTGTCTCTTTTATTCGCACGGCAGTGCTTATCTTTTGTTCGTTTTTATAGCCAATAGCTCATAGCTTACTAGCTCGCGATGGGACCAGTGCCTTAAGTCATACATATGTACAGCTTAAGCAAAGTACACCTAGCAGCAAAATTGCATGGCTAGTTATGAACGAATTCTATTGATGTCCATGCAATTTTGAATCTCGCTGTACTGTAAATGTATAGTGTAAATTGCGACAACCCTAAGCTTTTAATAACCTAATCACAAAATTAAGATTTTGAAAAACCCCCGACCGCGACATAGTGGACCGATTTTCATGAAACATAGCTAAGAACACTCCAGACTAATTCAGCTTTCAAACAAAAAACCGGCCAAGAGCATGTCGGGCCACGCTCAGTGTAGGGTTCCGTAGTTTTCCGTATTTTTCTCAAAAACTACTAAACCTATCAAGTTCAAAACAATTTTCCTAGAAAGTCTTTATAAAGTTCTACTTTTGTGATTTTTTTCATATTTTTTAAACATATGGTTCAAAAGTTAGAGGGGGGGGACGCACTTTTTTTTTTCTTTAGGAGCGATTATTTTCGAAAATATTAATAATATCAAAAAATGATTTTAGTAAACCCTTATTCATTTTTAAATACTTATCCAACAATATATCACACGTTGGGATTGGAATGAAAAAAAATATCAGCCCCCACTTTACATGTAGGGGGGGTACCCTAATAAAACATTTTTTTTCACTTTTTATTTTTGCACTTTGTTGGCGTGATTGATGTACATATTGGTACCAAATTTCAGCTTTCTAGTGCTAACGGTTACTGAGATTATCCGCGGACGGACGGACGGACGGACGGACGGACGGACGGACGGACGGACAGACAGACATGGCGAAACTATAAGGGTTCCTAGTTGACTACTACGGAACCCTAAAAAAAACTAAATCTAAATCGGTTCATCCGTTCGGGAGCTACGATGCCACAGACAGACACACACAAACAGACAGACAGACAGTCAGACAAACAGACAGACAGACACGTCAAACTTATAACACCCTGTCGTTTGCGTCGGGGGTTAAAAAGTGACTGAAAAGTCAAAACGAATACTGAAAGTCGTTGTTTAGGCTACTTTTACTAATTGAAGAACTTGTGTGTGATAAATGGTGCCCGATTGATATTCCGAAATAAAATACGCCGATTTTCGGTACGCCGACAACGATTCGCCGACGTCTGTTTTGGCCGAATAACGATTGGAAGATTCTCATTTCGCATAATATTCGTTCGTAAACGGAGTCAGTAGGCAGAAATTTGATACGCCGATTTACTTTTCGACGAACAATCATTTAGTAATTGTAAAAATTGGCCGACACAAAATTGGTCGAAACACAGGTCGAGTGATCATTTGGTATTTTTTTTTGGTGAGTTGGCTGGAGCCTGGAACTTGCGTACAAAGTGTTCTGCGGATTCAAGAATCTAGTTGTTAGATCGTTTGTAAGAGTAATTCACATTTATTTCATTTACTTATTTATATTAATCATCATGTTCTGATTCTAAGGATTAATTTTAGTAAATTATTTATTGTTGTTTTCAACTCACCAAATTTTTTACGGATTTCTTTTAACGCTTTTTTGCCAAGAGTGGCACTGTAACTTAAGAGTTCATGTGCTCTACCTACCCCTTTATGGGCTACAAGCGTGATTATATGTATGTAAGAAAGAAAAGTGTCTATAAGTGCGTAATTTTTTTACAACAGCGATAAGTCATTCATTCGAAAATATTTTAACAATGTATAAAATGTGAAACGTTATTCGACTAAACGTGGCCTAAACGAAAATATTACTTTGCTAAATGTAAAATGTCCAATAATAGTTCGGATAATTTGCACAGAAGCGAACTGAACTGTATGCGAATCAAGATTCTACGTAACGTTATTCGACCAAAAGTGACAGCGATAGTTTGATTATTCGGCTAAATGGCATTCGGCGAATCGTTGTCGGCGAATCAATAATCGGCTAAAAAATTGTCGGAGAATCATTAGGTAGCCGTGATAAATATGCCACCTAGCTCGATACAGATGGCAACATTGAGTTATCGTAGGTATTTAACATAATCAATTGTCATTGGCATAGATGCCATAGTAATCGTAATGTTTTTGCACCACCTACCCACGCATACTACGCTTAATAATATCTTAACAAATACATGCTAACAGCTGGTTCAAAAGTTATCATTCAGTCACGAAATAACATTCTAAAATAAACTCATATCTATAAATAATAAGTTGTTTAAAGCGGTAATGTCTAGATCGAATTGATATGACTTTAGGTAGGTGAGTCAAATAACAAATTGGTAATAAGATATTGTCTGCGTACGGAAGATTTCCTTTAATGCCACCGAGTGCACCGGTGCGCCAGGAATCCCATTGTTTCGCCAAAGCCGGTGCATTTCGAGCCAACTTACTTTCTATCCATTGTATTTGCTAGCGATTGTGGTCAACTGACACGTGTAATGACCATGTCACAAATAGACGAAGCGCTTTTAAGTTTAGTCACGATCCGAGGCGTCGCACGAAAGGCGCAATAGCGTTATAAACAAAATACGTACAGTTTCTGTTTAAGTTGATACCGCTGTCGCATTTTCGTTTTCCAATAAACACAATGGCAAAATAGGTCAAGGTTCAGGCGAAATCACTACAACGTCGGACAGGACGAGATAGGACGCCGAGCGGTCGACACTGCACAAGAACTGAAGTAAACTGGCAGTCTAGAAAATGGTTAGAAGCCTCGTAAAAATGTAAAATTGGCCGACAATTACCACATTGAGGATGTGATTACACATTACGTGTATCAGTATGTCGGTTGGGCGCGCGACTGGCGTGCGCGGGCGCCGGCGCGGGTGCGACACACGGATCAATTTATGCAAATTGTCGACGGGCCCGGCTAGTGGACGTGGCTAATTGCCTATCCGAGCCGGGATGCACACGGTGCGATATGGGGGCAATTTTGGAATTTCAACCGCTCGATTTCGTATTGCGTTCAAATAATACCTACCGCCATTTTAATCATATTAGCAGAAGTGAATACGAACGGTCAGTACCACGAAATTAACAAATTCTAAATATGGCACGTATTTCAAAAATACTACCGTTTTCCACACATTTTCGAGCATATAAAAGTTTCGTAAACTTAAAAAAAATTGAATACTCTGAACTTTACTTCAGTACAATAAAGTCAGAATCCAATGATCTTTTCCTCAGAGCATCCACGCTACACTCGTCGAATTAAAAAAAAAACCTCCAAAAAATGTTTACTTACCCACAAAAACTACCGTCATGAACAGTTTCTTTTTCTTGTGATTACTCACAAGAAAAAAAATATCACAGTATTCGTAAACAAAATTTAATAACCGTAACGTTGTGCCAGGTCAGACCAAAAAGCAATAATATATCTTATCTAACTTTGCAACAATATTGCGTTCTGTTGCTTAATGGCAACAATGTATTTTGAAGCTATTATCGGTATCACCGTGCGTGCAAGCAAAGCCTGATAAATTACAATAACTAGAACAGCTGGCACAATAAAAGTAGACGAGAAAACAAAACTTCTTTTATCGAGAGTTTAATGCAACTTTAGACAATTCCTCTATAAGTTAATACTGTTTATCAGAACACTAGATCTTATCAAACTGGGGTAGGACAAGCTAACCATTCTAACCAAGCCTAGTGCGCTTAGTAGTAGGTACCTAATTACTTGTGATATGAGTCCAACTGACATTTGGTACCACAACCTGAGTTGGAATTGATCTTTTGCCATTTCCCTCTTTTATGAGACGCCTACACTTAGTCGTTTCAAAATATATGACACACAAAATATAACATGATGAATATATTTTATTTTTATTTCAATTCTTTAGTGTACAATATGTGTAACATTGCATAATCCCTGTATTAATAATTTGAATTAAACCAGTTAACTTAAGCATGCCTAACTAATAATAAATTATCAACGGTATTTTTTTCGTTATTCATCACAGTGAGTAATTAAGTAAACTTTGTGTCACCTGCTTTCAGCGGTTTGAGGGGGTAGAGGGGGGAGGGAATTAATTATATCACCTCTTTTATCAAGCCCGTTATCATCAAGTATGTCACGGCCAGGTTTCAGGAGATTTGCTCTTTATACGAAATAAGTGTACATTTTTTGAAGCTTACTTTATTAATAGAATAGAAGACTTATAAAGATAAAAAGAAACATTTATGGTCATTTACTAGTTAGGAACGATCTACCATATATCTCTACATATTTTAATACATACGTGTCTATGATTAATCATATTTCTTATAAATCAATCATACTCCTTATCCCGGCATTTGCCGCGGCTCATAGGAGCCTGGGGTCCGCTATGACAACTAATCCCATGGTTTGGCGTAGGCACTAGTTTTACGAAAGCGACTGCCACCTGACCTTCCAACCCGAAGGGTAACTAGTGTAGCCGTTGAAGTATTTGCATGATACTTAATTTAAATTTACGCATTAGATCCGTAGTACGGCGGAGAACGGATCTTATTTTCACGAATTCTAATTGGACGTAGTGCGAAATCGCTCTTTCTATATTCATCATTATATAAGTAGTCATCACTATAAACCACTTAGGAACAAATACGTGTCTGTGATAAATCATATTTCTTATAAATAACAACACGCGTGCCATATGTGACCAGGATACGTAGCCGAATGGCACAAACGCTCACGAAACGAAACGCTCGTAGATATCTATCTCTATCGCTCTTGCGTATTGGCGCGACAGAGTCACACTACCTTTCGCGGCGTTTCGTTTTCGTTTCGCTTCGGAGAAATGCCATTCAGCTGCGGGGCCAGGGGACACTTTATTTAAAATTTAAACATGGAAAATATCGATTAGTTCAAATTATCCGATTGCCTCCATCCCTGTTGTTTATGCATATCATATAAAGTAAATGAAAACTTTCTGCGCAAGGTCCACAAAAGCGTGTTTAATATGCATCGATTTACTGCCGGGACCGAAGTTGGCTGTTGCGCTTCGGAACACAAATTGGCGGCCTGCCACTAACAGGAGCAGAGTACATTGTTTTTAAAATATGATATTGACTTGTTTTAAGCTCGGTTCATATGTACTATTTAAAGCTCGGCCACACATGCGCGTTTTGATAGTGTAGGCGGAGCGGTAGCGGAGCGTCAGCGGAGCGCAACGTTAGCGGTGCGCCGGACGAACGCTGGCGTTGCGCCCAGCGGACGCCGGTGGGAACTAACAAGCGCGGATTGCGAGCGGAATGCTCGCGGATTGCGAGCGGAACGCCAGCGCTCCGCCGGCGCACCGCTATCAAAACGCTTTATGTGTGGCGGAGGCTTATATGGGCTTATATAATACTAGGCTTTTAGAATAAACTTTAAAGTGGAAAATGTCTGCCTTGGGCTAGACTTCTAATAACCAAGCCTAGAGATCTAATACTAGTTCAAATTACTTCCAGTAAGTTTGAATGTAAGTTAAAAAGAAAAATGCTTTTGTTTTGTATCATTCGATTTTCAAACAAAACACATTCTGATATGTTTATGATGTCACTGATTCTGATTGGCAATTTTACTTGTATGGTGAGTCGCTAGAGGTTAGAACTATAAGAACTACGACATAGTACCCATATAGCATAATATCTGAAATAGTTGCTATACATATACCTACTATATCTATAATAGTACTACTCATAAGTACGACAGCATTCAGATAATAATATGGTTGATTGCATATTATAATTATAGCAAGGTATGCACAGGCTATCATCAAGTCAGTTCCACCTTTTGTAATCTGAATGCACCCCTTGCACCCTCTAGCTTCAGGGAACTTTATTTGCGGAAAATTGAAAGAGCCATTATTGCCTGAATAATGCCTTTTAGCTTAAACTTTTTTATGAAACTACCACCTTTGGGAATATGATGTTCATGGGAGTCATGCCTTAGGTAGAGCCATAAATTAACGAGTAACATAGATAAACACTATATTACTCGTTAATTTATGGTTTGAAGCTAACTACGCGCGAACCAAACTTGATAAATGTAAAAACACTATTATTATTGAACATAATATTATCTTAAAATAAAACTATACTATTAAAATTAAACTAAAATAAAACACTATTTATGTCATAATATAATGAGAATGGAAATTTACTATTTGACAACTAATTATCTTTAATATAAATTTACATATTTACAAAATAAAAATCTTGAAAATATCTCAAAACATTTACTTATCTTTTAATCATATCTTATTATTTGTTTACGAACCGGAAAACATTACAACCTGCTCAAAAGGAAATTATCCTGTACATATCTCAATACTCAGCTATATCAAAGCTATTAAATATTCATAAGGGGTTTAATTACTTTATTGCATATTTAATGCGTCCGACATTCTAGAGCCTTTAATGAAATATTTCCTTTGTACGAGCTCATTGAAACAAATTATGTTGGTGTTGTTTACCTCTGTGAAGTTAGTTAATAGGAATTTATGGTCTCATTATGGTGATTTCAGGAAGCGGATGGTGGCATCCGCAAGTGAATCAAAGTTCAGAAATGCTTGTATGACATACGGTAAGTAACAGAGAGATGTGTTACTCAAGTGACTAGGATTAAGTGTTTTTTTTTCTAGGTAAATAAATAAATAAATTCAAAAATAAGCTGTGTTCACCACAAGAAAATATTAGGCAACATTTAATCTGTAGTGTAGTTTATCTTGAGATTAGAAAGAAGAGTCGGGTAAATTGTATCATTGGGTACAATGGCTACCTCGGCCGGCATAGTGTGGTCACTTGGTCAGCTTTTTATCATCATTAACTGCCTCGCGAAATACTAGTACCAAAGAGGATCGAGTATGATAGAGAGTTACTGTCAATGTAAAATATGTAATCACAGTGCATAGACTGCCATGTCTCGACACAAGCTTAAAACTTTTAAACCTCAGGTTTGACAATTTGGTCCATATTCTTAGCTTGCTATGTGTTAAAATGTCAAATATTAATATTAGCGCCATCTAGCCGAGCGTCCCCCAAAGGTGTAAGGCCATCTAGCCCACCGTACCTTTTCTTATATGGTTTTGAAATACGTTTTTTTCTTAGACTGTAGCTTTCTTTACGGAGTTACTTATATAAGGTCCTAATTTATTAGATGCAGATATTTTTACAGCTGATAGTACTCGGTCTCTGGAGTATATTAAACCGTGAAACATTATAGCTTTTACGATGTTTTTTTGGAGAAAACGGAAAAACAAATTTGCTACGTAAAAACACCCAGTTTATGTGATTATTAAATGAAAACTCATTGAACAGATTCTAGTACCTCTTTTACGTACCACTTAACTGTAACTGGCCACTTCAATGACATGTGCAGTTTTCCCGCTGAACCTTTACGACATTTACAACAAACAATTATTGACATGACAGACAGTGTTATTGTGACATGTGATAATGCACATGATGATTTTTTTTGACGAAATTATAATTAATTTTTTTGTTAGGAAAATGAAATCAAAAAAGTTACATGAAAAGATTTCTTAATTTATATTTAAAGTTAATTATTTTAATGTAAAGTATCATGTGTTAAAATATCTGCAACTAATAAATTAGGACCTTATATATGTCCTTGACTCGTACGTTACTTTCGGACATGATGACATTGGTGACAGGCGACAAAAATTTAACCATGATACCGTCGCTTAGCGCGATAGCCTATTAAACTATTACATACATACATACAATCACGCCTGTATCCCATGAAGGGGTAGGCAGAGCACAGGAAACTACTCAAGTTTCAGTGCCACTCTTGGCAAATAAGGGGTCGATAGAAAACGAAACTGTGACATTGCAGTGACAGGTTGCCAGCCTCTCTAAACTATTATTATTTAGATTGTACGTTGAATCTGACAGAACAGAATAGAAGTACAAGTATTGGTGTATTCCGGTGCAATAATATGTATATATTATTACTTAATATGTACTGCATTTGCAATAACTACCTACTATGTATTACATAGCAATCTAATTCGATTCGGAATAGGTTTAACATTTCCTGTCACTGATATTGTATTTAATACACAGAAATCAAGGTCAAAATATGATTACTTACTGATTATAATAATATTTAATTAATTACCTGAGCGTAAGTTCTTATGAGCACAGTTTTTTTGTGATTATTGTATGCAATATTTACAATTATGAATTATATTAATAGAATTGCATAAGTAAATATGTATGTGTGCGTTTATTCTCTCTTGTGTATATTTATGTCTATAAACAGCATAAATAAATATTAGATTAAACTAATCCAACTGTCTGCACAAATATTAATGTGTCAAGTACATATAAAAATATACTAAAACTAATTTGGTTATGAATGTCGACAACTTACAAGCAACATGGCTTGTACATGTTTCAAAGCCCTTTGACCGTTTAGATTTAAATTACACTTAGGTATTTGGCATGTCCTTGCTTGCGATGTAAAGTACGCAAGTAAGTACACCGGGTCAGTACTGATTGACTAACAGGTTATCTTTTCGCGGATTAGCAAAGTGTCATTTTTATTCAAATATAGAAGTAGTCAATGCTAGTTAAAGCAACAAGATAAACCACGAAACAGATTAGCGTCATAGAAAGAAAATTGTCGACACCGCGAGACAACCACATCGGCAAATGTGAGAGAAAGGTGACAATGAAAGTGTTTGACTTCACTCTGAAGATGGCGCCGTGTCAACTGATCAATTTAGGCCAACGTGCAAAATTTACAAAGTTTCTAACCCGGAATGTTGGGTACAAGCTTGTAAGTACTACAAGTACTACAACTATAAATAAATATACTTCTGCATATTAAATTTTCTCAAAAATCAATGAGTAAAAAGTTTGGAGCAAATTTTGGAGCAAGTAGCCTCGTTTTACGGTAGTTTTTGTATATGTAATTATGACAATTCCTAAGAGAATCACGTTGCCCGGAGATCACGTCACTGATCCTTCCCGTCCCGCCCGGTTTTGGCGTGAGTTCGGGATAATCAATCGACAGCAAATCGACAAATATTTCGCCAAAATTGCTTCATATTTTTCAATAATGTTTTATCTAGTCTGTATTTAAATGCTGATCATATATCTTTAATCCAGCGAACTCATTTTCATTTATGAGTTCATAAAATCAGATAAAAATAAAAATTTTACTTAATTTCACATAAAATTCAGAAACGTTGGTCATTAGCAATAAATAAGTCGTAAAGTTGAACAAATTAATTGCCCCGTCTGATATCCGAATTGAATCTGCGGCATCCACATTTGAATCGAATGTAACCATCATGATATGTAATATTTCGATATCTTCAGCAAACTCTTATACTCTAGTTCATGTCATTGCGAATTCGGCTTTAGTTCATGTTACTTTAGTTGAGATTTAATCCAACAGAGTAATTTAATACGAGGTAGGGGAAGTAACTGTCCGATTTGTAGCGGGCACTAATGAACCTCTTACACTTCGTCAATTAGTGGAAACTCGTAACGAGCAAAATTATGAAGTATATGGATATACGTACAGATGATAGTAAATATTGCAAATATTTTTTGTTTACTAAAGAGAACTTGAAAAAGTTATTATTTAGTTACTAAAATATGCAATTATAATGTTGATATTTACAGGTCAATTCACAATATCTGTCAGGAGAATAGAACGAATAAGTGAATGAAAATATCTACAGGTACATGTTACAGATTAACCAATAAAATAGTGGCTCGTGACAGCGACGACTGTTGCAGCCATGCAAATTGCAGATGTCGCTCACAAAATAAAAGTTTCGGTCCATCCACTCGTGCCAGCGTGAATCAACCTGTAGATCAACTTATTGGCAGGTTTCATATCAAATGTACTTATACGTAAAGATAGTGTTTAACTATACAGATCGCTGCTCACAAATTGCGACAAATAGCTAGTACTACTTACACCAGATGATATCTAAATTGATAAATTACCAAAATAAAAAATATAAAAAAAATATATTTCTCAAACATGCAATGAAATATTGTCTTTACGTTCCTTAAAATGGGCTGGGAAGTATCGCTTTTTGGGCGCAACAACTCGAGAGGACTGTAAAGGGATTTCATATTATTTTTTAGGCCTAGGCCTGCAAAGTAACTTTTTTTTATAAAATATTGTCCTTTAGAGCATTTTTTTTTTATTTCATTGTATGTTTGAGAAAAGCACTATACATGCCTCGGCGTGAAAACGGATTCCCGGCCTCGTATCCCTATCCGGCCCACCCGACCCACTTGGCCGGAAATCCTCATTTTCCCGGCCTCTGATGTAATGTACTATTTCAGATGCTGATAAAATGCTCTTTCATTTGATATGTAACACAATATAGTTTTAATAACTTTGATTTTTAATTTTCAATTTTACCCCCCAAAAGTGACCCCTGTGATTAAATTTCATTTAATTAAATTACATGTCCGTCTTTGGGCCACAGGTGTGCCAAATTTCAAATAAATCGGTCCAGTAGTTTCGGAGAAATCGGCTGTGACAGAGGGACAGACAGACACGCGAGTGATCTTATAAGGGTTCCGTTTTTCCTCTTTGAGGTACGGAACCCTAAAAAAATCAACGCTCAAAACTGCACCGTCAGTTTCTACAGCTAATATATCGAAAACCGATAAATAGTTGCTAGGTATCCCAGATAACGCAATATAGCCCGCAATTTGAAATTTAGTTTTCAGATGTACTAGAGGTAGATACTAGCTCTCATGCAATTTCTATGTCCCGTCCATCCCGACCCGACTCAATTGGATCTGCGTCGGACGGGACTTTCAAGCAACGTCCAACCTCGGAATCAGAACCATTTGCTTCCGCTCTCGAGTTTCTCCGCACTGAAAAATGCAGAATTCCCGAATGAAGATTATGCAGATACTACGTTTTTCTCTCAGGAAACAGGCCCGTTGCGATGGAAATGAGGAGCTTTCCTCGCATTTCTGCACCATTGTCAACGCGCCGGCAGATTTGAATATGGAATATCGCGAGAAATATCCGCCCTCCGGTTTTATTTCCACTTGAGACGAGACTCTTTTGTCCCTCTCCAGTTGTTATTGTATTGCTGCAAAAAGAATCTGCTCAAACCCTGATGGCTCGTACTTTTTAACAATTTCAATATGACAATCATTTGCACCGCTTTGAAGAAACCGTCTGGCAGTTTTGTATAATCAAGTGGTTATTCTAATTAACCAGTTTGCGTAATTAGTTGATCGATTACAGTTACGCTTGACTGGTTACAGCACTTCGTGAAGCGCAAACTTGACAAGTACATTTAGACCGAAACGTGTGATACAATTTTAACTGTCATTTAGTTTTGAATAACACCCTCTATTTCGCAGGTTGGTGTGTGTCGACGGGTTTTAATTATGCAGTGGGCACTGAGCAATCAATCTTACCCCTGTTTGGACAAACACGTCCATAGCTGTATATTTTAAACTAACAGGACGCTACGTCACGCTAGTCACATGAATGTTTCTGAAGTAGGTAACTGCTGAATATTTTCCTTCAAGAATATTAATTTGCAAGATTGCGAATATACCTAATTAAGTCGTGTGAAATAAATTCAAACTTCGATAAATTTACTCTCACTTGAAAAAAAAATCTAAAATTTGACACATTATATTTATCTGAGTTTGATTTGAAGAGTGACTGACTTTAATTTTAAGCAAGAAGGTGAGATTACTGAACGTGAAATAATTGAAACTTTTATTTAAATTAACTTTAAAGCATTCGCAGTCACGCAGTAACTGATCGTCTTTTTATGAAACTTCTTCATTCGTTTCATTATCAGTGTGATAAAATCTATAATAATTGAAAGAACCGCCTGCTACAGTCAGCTTATTAAAAATTATTATATATGGCAGAGACCGCTATTAAGTAACTATTTAAAATTTTGCCTGAACCAAAAAGAAAATCGAGCGAGCTGCATTGCGAAATCGTCTGTAATTCGCTAATCTTCTTGATCAGCAAACCAGGGTCAGAAATGTCAAGCAAGTAGATACAGGATGTGTTGCATTAACCCCAAGGTCCGGACGATGACAGGTGCCCGTCTTCATATTTGCAACAGGGGAGCAGTCTATTTGCTATTCGTTTTGAGATACAGGATATGTGAAGACAGGAAATATAGAAAATAAAAAATGACGTTCGAACGTCAATTGTAGGATTGTAGCTGCTGATGAGTGACGGAAAAAACGTCATTATCGTTGTACAAGAGCGACGGAGAAAGTCGTTATTTTTGTTTATGAAATTCAGATACAGCAGCGGCAGTATCAATGTTGCAGCATTGATGTTGTTATTGATTTCAGTTGTTAACAGTTACTTTTCTCAGTTTTGTAATTTCAAAACTAGACGTACGAAAACAAGATTCAATAATATTAAGGTTATTTTGAGGATCCCAGGGTTAACAGCCCAGGTGCCGTAGCCGAATGGAATTTTTGCGACGCAAAACGAAAACGAAACGCAGCGAAAGGTAGTCTGGCTATGTCGCGCCAATAAGCAAGAGCGATAGAGATAGATATCGTACCCAGGTGCCACATATTTAATCCGCTGAACGAAATAGATGCCACACTAATATGGAAGAGTGATATTTATTACCTTTTCGTTCGGCACAAAACCGATTGGAGTCTTGTATTCATTTCGCTGAGCCTTCGTTAAGTACCCAGATAAGCAAACGAAGCTCAAAGCTCTTAAGATGATACATTGCAGAATATATTCAAGTGCTCAAAATACGTATCATACATATAGCAACTACAGGTGAAGTTGCAAGGCTTGCATCGATCCTAATTTAGTAAAAGCACAGGAACCCCTTTATGAGTGCAATGACCGTTTCGTGATGTTATCGGCGATGGACGTACGTGACGATTTGTCACTCCCTGATAGGCATAATGGTCCTATAGGGATAGGGACCAGGGAGTGTCGGGAACACCCACATGTGCATTCATTCCCTGGATTATTATGGCGAAGTGGGGTTGTAAATGGAATGGGATTTGCAATCACATTCGGAAATGCCTTAATTTTTGCGTGTTAGTATTTGACTAAATAGAGTAAATAGGTACATATTTATGTAGTTATATGTATCTCAAAGTTTGAGTCTTCAGATGTGTAGGCCGTACCATCCCAAAATAATGGACCAAATAATAAACCGAACAAATATTCTAATTGTAAAAACGTTTAAGAAATTTTCATTTTTTAGGATAAACGATGCAAATGAGGAGACGGATCGTCATGCTACATCAAGAAAGTTGTAAATGCCTTTTAGAAAGGAGTTGGTTATTTTAAAGGTCCAAAATCACCGCAGCTTGTAACAGTTTATGTTCAGAAGAAATGAAGTATTTAAAAGTAAATGCAAAAAATCAATAAACATTGCGTTATTGTGTTTGATTTCAATAACAATAATTATTATACCTAACATTCTTACTGATAAGTCTAAATCAGCGTAATCTAATACTAATTCGATTGTTTGGTTTAAACAAAGAAATTCCTTGTTACGGTTGTTACAGAAAGCTATGATGTTATAAAGTTATCTACTTTTAAAATACTTACTGACTGTGTTTGTGCTTTCACGGATATTTTCACGACATTAAAAAGGAAACGACCTTTTTATGAAAAAGACGCCAAAGTTTGCTCCATTCGTTTTTATTGAAGTAATATTTTGTGTGTTATACCCATTATGGGGCCGCTACACACAGGCAGAAAGAATACATTTTGTATTTGCTTATTTTGTCCTTGTCAGTGCAGAAAAAAATAATGTGGAAAATTAAGTACCAAAGTTAAAGATCGTGTACAATTTATTGTGATCTTATTAATACCTATAATTATTTTAGTATGTAATAGTAAAATGTATAACCGTGACAGAGTTAAATCTAGTAAATGCTTTTAACAGCGTGTGAGAACGTTAAAAATTACATTAGTCTAAACTAAAATATAGTGATTTCAGATATACTATCATATTTGTGTCAATAACACCCAAAACTAATCCAAAGTAACCTCGTTCACACCCAATAACAAAGTTCGTAATGGATATGAGTTAGGATAGGACTCCATCAGGCCGGAAATATCCTTATTATACCCTATTCACTGCAGCACTCTATGTTAATAATATATAGTGAAAAGCTGTAAACTCTTTCAGAAAAAAAATGTTTTAGGTTTCTGTATCAACAAATGTTTTAATCCTCTTTGGAGGATCTGCGCGAGTTTTAAGTTATTGTCGAAAAAATGTGTAATCATATATAGACTGCCATCTCTTGACACAGGTTTAAAACTTTTGAACCTCATTTTTGACAGTCCATATTCTTAGCTCGATATTTGTTAAAATATCAAAATTAATATTAGCGCATCTAGCTGAGCTCTACCCCAAAGGTGTAATGCCATCAGCCACCGTACCTTTTTTGGTACTGACGTTTTTTTCTTAGACTTTATCTGTCTATACGGAGTTATATATGTTTTTGCTAATACTTAACCAGAGTTTGTTGACTCATAAGACACTACACGCGCTTTTGGTTCAATTTTAAAATATTTCACTTTCTCGGGAACATTAAAACGACTTTGCTCCGTCGTAAAACAAATAACTCTATAAATAATACGGATAACTACTGAAGGTTTTCCTACATGGAAACGGCGCTAAGTATGCGCACATTTTTTTCACATTCAAAACCATTCCTTTCATATTTCATAACCATATTCGCAAATAAATAAGCATTTCGAATAAATACTTCACTCATTCAAGTGCAAAGTACACTAATTTATACATTTCACAAGCCTTTAAAGGCAACGAGGGCCAAGATGAGACGGACACGAGCGACTTCAGTTTTTGAGCGGGTTTCCAACTTTCCACAACGGGACATGGCCGGTCCGAGAAACGTGCTGGCACCCTGGCGGTAGGTACAGAGTATTTGTAATATTTGTATAGGCCAAGGTACACGCCTAGCGTATTAACTTTTTATTTATTTTGTATATTGGATATTGTAAATTAGTTAGTATTGATTCGGTAATAAGTGGCATGTACCTAACTACCTACATTCAGCTACTTATCTACATATACTAAGTATGTATTTACTTGGGTTCTATCAAGCAAACATCTATGCTGACTGTACTAATTATGACTCTGTAATAAATGATGTTAACTTAAAAAAAATCAACCTATAGTAGATGTCTTAGGCTTAGGACCGCGTGCGTCGGGCTTCGTCCGACACTTTAAGTTAGAGGGCGCCGAAGGCGCCCGGCTTAGAAAGATAGAACCACGTGCATCGGGCTTCGCCCGACACTTTAAATAATGCCAGCCCATTCCAATATTACACAAAACTTGATTTCCTCAGCCTGCGTCCGAACTTTCAACTGTTATATTTATTTATTCTTTTTTCATTAATATATACAAAAAATATTTTTCGAAATGACCTCGGATGAATTATTTCACATAATTTTCAAAAGTTCTAAATTCAACAGCGTAAGCGTTCTGATTGCAGCTCCGACTTCGCAAAGAAACAGGGCCGGCATCCGCGGGCACACTTACACTGATTTATAGAGGAAGCCGCAAGGGGGGACGTGACGCTATCTCCGGTACTTCTGTTTTACACTCCCATTATAAAATGACACTTTATCTTCCTACGTCTATGACGCTTTCGACCTTTCTACTCTGTGACAGGTATGGAACGTGCCTACACTTCGATAGTAAAACGTCAAACTAAGCACCTGTTTCTATGGCACATACGACTTTCTCATTATGGGATTCAAAATAGTACTGATCTGCTAACTGCTCTAGGGCGATCCGACCGTTAGTGTTTCAGTAGTAAGTAAGTACTTACCTCTAGTTTTGAACGCTGGCCGGGTTTTTATTGAGCTGCGCAACCAGCATGGTCGCGCGATAGACGATAAAATATCAGGCCGTCCCTATCGCACTTACATATAGTGCGATTGGGACGGCCTGCTATTTTATCACTTATCGAGCGACCATAATTGCCTGCCTGGAAGTATCAGTAACAATGTATCTGACTGAAGATAATGCTGACAGATATCGAATGTGTACCAACTCGGAAGAATTAACGAGTGAGTAAGGATAATAAGTAGCGTTAAATTTGCATAATTTCTGCGTAAAGGAAGTCGTAATCATTATCGTTAAAAAAGTATGATATTATTTACCTCAACGGGACTTAATCGCGTATCGCGTATACCACACTAAATTACTAGCCTCCATGGTCTCAGAGAGATACGGACTAAGATTTACAGCTACTTACTTGAGGTCAAGACGATTGTGGCTGTTGTGAGAGATGGATTTACTTGGATGGAGTTAAAAAAACTCTGAAGAAAACGGGTGTATTTACACGATTAAGGGCCGGTTGCACCAAACCGTCTGTCACCGTTAAAGCATTCGTTAAATTTTATTGTATGGGAAGTTTCATAGACCTCTGCTGCGTGACGATGATGTGTCTGTCAAATGTGGTTGATGCAACTGGCCCTTAGTAAATAATCATGTGTCATCCTCATCCTCCTTGCGTTATCCCGGCATTTGCTATGGCTCATGGGAGCCTAGGGTCCGCTTTGACAACTAAACCCAAGATTTGGCGTAAGCATTAGTTTTTATGAAAGCGACTGCCATCTAACCTTCCAACCAGAAGGGTAAACTAGACCTTATTGGAATTAGTTCGGTTTCCTCACGATGTTTTCCTTCACCGAAAAGCGACGTAAATACAAACGAAGTAAATAATTATGTGTAATGATCATTAAAGTTTGAATGAATGAAAATTGAACAGAATACGGCGCGAAAATTCAGAATGAAATGCGGAAATACAAATGCTATTTTATAGTTTTTATACAATGAAGTTCGGTTTTGTCTGTCTGTAGGACGAAAATCTCTGTGATAAATATACGATCACCTGTCCCTGGGCTCGAATTTCCTCAATACTCCTTTCCATCTAAATCGTTTCAACTGTTTCAGCGCGAAGAGATAACAGATTAAGATCATCATCATCAATTCATCATCTTTAACAGACGATTTTTGCAGCGACTTTTACGAGGTATGTGCGCCGACAGAGATCGGAGGTACGGCGCATCTTTTCCTATGGCTGTAAAGTCCAATTGCAGCACGGCACTTCCGGCCACAGAGATCGCAGGTGAATCGCGAATCTGTTGATGGTTCCTGTGAGTTCCGAAGTCTTTTCTGCCTCAGGTCATAAATTTTTACGTTAGCTAGCAAGGATTTTATAAGAAAATGAAGAAGTATATTTAATTCAGAACTCAAATATCAGTTGAAAATTAAATGAAAGTCGAAAACTAATTATCCGCCTCTGTGGTTTAACTCGTACCAAAACCCCCGGGCAGAAGCTAGAACATAATTTAATACCGTGGGTAAGAGGTCGTTGGCTTGTCCTTTTTGCCCTTGCCTGATCTGGGAGAAAAATCACGTTTTCTTTATTTTTCTTTAGAAAACTATTCAACTGATTTAACTGATAGGCAGCAGCTAATTTAGGATCGAAATCTCTATAGATAAACGTTTGGGAACAAATGAATTTTTCCCCTCACTAGCTCGGAAAGACGTGTTTTGTCCTTTAATACCAGCGGGTAAAAACGCATTTTATCCACTTGTGGGTAAAGTAATTTGACCTTAAATAAAGTCAAACTAACTGCTTTAAAATTGATAAAAGTAGGTGAATCTAGTAATTAAGATGATTTACCACCTGTGGAACTACTGGAGCAGTGATTAACGCATTTTTTTGCGTTGTAGTTTCCTCGCTATAGTGAGGGGAAAAGTTTTGTATTACACTCGGGTGCAAATGTATTTTACTTCTCGTGTGTTAAAAAACTCGCAAGTTCAGAATTCTATTTTCGAACCACTCGCTTCGCTCGTGGTTCAACTATCCTTTCACTTGCTTGTTTTTCAATTCCACACTCGGCGTTAAAATACAACTTTGCCCCCTTGTATAACAAATAACTATTAATTATCAACTACTTTTGTCGTACTTTTTTGTATCTGTACCACAGTGAAACTACTATGAATACTATGATTAAAGAAAAATAAACTGAATACCATTTCCACAAAAACGAGGGATCCAAAGTTTTAAGAAAGTTTAGTAATTGAGGTAAACGGCGACGGTTGTATCTTCTAGCGCAAGTTTTGGCGCAGCATTTGATTTGTTGGCAGGCAATCATGGTCGCGTGATAAACGATAAAACGTCAGGAAGTCACTATCGCACTTACAAATAGTGATTATCTGCCTGATTTCTATGTTTACGCCCTTTCTAAAGCCCGGCGTCCACTTAAGCGGAATCGAGCCGCGTCGAATCGAATCCTCATACATTTGAATGCGATTCGACGCGTCGCTAGTTGACTAGTTTCATAAGAAATGCAGAAGGCGAATTAATGAGACTCGACTCGGCGAGCCTAGTGGTCGCCAGGCTGCCAGGCTTAAACAAACATAGAAAAGGCCAACTCAATTCAATAATTTGTTGTTGCATTCTAGCTCACGCACTCGTTAACTATATCATATCACCATTGCTAGGAGAACTTTAGAATAATCATAAAATTGATCTGCTAGCGCGTATAGTATGGTATTGATCTCGAGGTCTCTTTAACACTGGTTTTAGAGGCCAATGCTCTTCTGCACTCGTCGGACTATAGTAGTATGGTCTGTGCTCGCGCATAGATATAATAAAGAGGCAATTCATCCCATTTCCTGAGCCCGCCGGGCGACCCACACGAGAATTATTGGATTAATATAATAATACGAAGGCCGAATGCGGGTTTCAACTGCTTCACACTTACACTAGGGAAATGTAGCTAAAATCCGAAATGACGACCGGTCTGGCTCAGTCGGTAGTGACCCTGCCTGCTAAGCCGCGGTCCTGGGTTCGAATCAGGGTAAGGGCATTTATTTGTGTGATGAGCACAGATATTTGTTCCTGAGTCATGGATGTTTTCTATGTATATAAGTATGTATTTATCTATTTAAGTATGTATATCGTCGCCTGGCACCCATAGTACAAGCTTTGCTTAGTTTGGGGCTAAGTTGATATGTGTAAGGTGTCCCTAAATATTTATTTATTTAAATATTTAATAATAGATAATTGTTTGTTTTAAAAATAAAAAAGTTGTTGTTTAGTTTCTCCTCCTGTTATTGATACGTAAGTGATACATTGCATTGTTGAACCAATCGTAGTGACTAGTGACACAGTTGGTTCAAAAAGTTTTAGGGAAGGTAGCCCAAACAGGACATCAAACAAAAATTTAAAAAAAGTGGTTTGTGAGTAACACAGTAAACTTCGTGTTGCTTGGCTATTACAGGTTCTAAATGGATATGTAATAAAGAAGTTTGAGATGCACTTTTGATACTAACGAGTACATGGACAAGTAAAACGACAGTTACAAAGTTGTGGGAGTAGGTGGGCGGTTTGTAAACTTTCGTAAGAATAATAAGTGCATTGAATAGGTTGTATTGTGTCTAATTGTTTGAAGTAACAACTTACAATTAGAGCAACATATTAGTACACACCTACATAGTATGTCGGAATAATAATTATATTTTTATTAACTACTAGCCTAGGAAAAGCATATGTTTATTACCAGACATGGTAACTTTTCTGCAAATTTGTTGCAGCATTGTCACGTTAAAGGATCATATAGCGAAGCCAGCTGGAATAGGTAGTTAATTACGACTAATAACAGTATAACAACAATATTAAAATTTTGAAAAAACCCCCGACCGCGACATAGTACACCGATTTTCATGAAACATGGCTAAGAACACTCCCGACTTACTCAGCTTTCAGAAAAAAAAACTAAATCCAAATCGGTTCATCCGTTCGGGAGCTACGATGCCACAGACAGACACACACACAGACAGCAAAACAGACAAACAGACAGACAGACAGACAAACAGACAGACAGACACACACACAGACAGACACACACACACAGACAGACACACACACAGACAGACACACACACAGACAGACACACACACAGACAGACACACACACAGACAGACACACACACAGACAGACACGTCAAACTTATAACACCCCGTCGTTTTTGCGTCGGGGGTCAAAAATGAGCCTTTACTGATCATCCACCTAGAAAACACGTATGCATTCCTTTTATTTCTACCATGCTGTACCGAAATTGATGGAAAAGTGCATTGATGTCTGCTTAGGGTAAACACGCCTCATTCGGTGACACGCCTAATTCGGTGATAAAAACTTTGAAGCACTATTCCGAAAGACGATTTATGGTTGTTTCAGGCGTGTTACCGAATGAGGCGAGTTTACCCTATTATCTACTAATGCCCATTCGGCCCCATCAAATTATCGACCCACGTCATTTTCATACAATGTCACAACTACCTCTAATACCTATATTTTTATACTACCTGTCCCCATGCATGTTTGTAACGTGTAATTATAGAAGATAACGCACGTTCTACTACCTACCGCCGTGTCGTTTACATAAAGTGAGCGTAACCGTGTACTTTCCGTTTTACGGACCGTCTGTCCATAATTTTATGTTTTATGGACATGTACCTTAATTATTATAGATTTGATATCTTTTAGTAGTTACTATGTAGGCAGCGAAAACGGGATGTTTTTATTTTTCCTATTGTACGAATTTGGAAGAGGTATCTTCATTGAATTCAATATTTCAGTAATATGAATATGGTAATTTTTTTAATTATTAGATTTTTTTAAATTTATGTTTCACATATCCCTCTCGGGTTGAGAGATCTGTGTCATGCAATGTGTTTATTTATTTTATTTTACATTTTTAAATTAGGCTAGTTTATATTTCCCATTTCATATGTAATTAATTTCAAATATTTAATTACGTTTACTCGTGATAGTCGTAATATCATTTTCAATAATAAACTTATGATCCAATTGTTAAACTACGAAATCAACAAATAATATAATGAAATCATCATGAAATAAATAAAAGTACCTAGTTATTCGTTAAATAATTATTTTCCGTCCTATTCAGGGCAATTAAATTAACACACGACGAGGTTAATTTAAGGGACAGAAGGGTAGTTAAATTTCTCAACGGACGCACTTATCTTAATTATAACATCCACGTCGCTTAAGCCCAGCTAAGTTTACAAAATTACAAGCAACTTGAAAACTAGTCAACTCTAAGAAAAGCCTAGGTGTAAACCCGAAAATATAATTAAAAAAAAATAAAAAATAAATAACATACGGTTGACTCTTTCCTCTCGCCATTTTTCCGAAGCACTCACAAAAATTAACACTGGCCGGAAAATCACTGATCACCAATTCACCGTCGTTCGATTTTTAAAATTCGAATTTAAAAAGTTTCGGCGGCAAGCTGTCACATGAGCATGATCGCGGGGTCCGTAAGTCCGTATCGCCTCTCTCCGAGATCTCGACTCGATCCGAAGTTCCGAACGACGCAGGCGCCCTACTTCGATACCATAACCAGTCGTTTATGTGAGACTGAGACCACACGTTATCTTCTTCAATTGATAGAAAGAGATAACATGCATTGTACAAATAACTCTTTTTCAATAGTTTTGAATGACAAATTCTTTACGCTATAGTATTGTTAATTTACCATTCTTTTGATAACACTGGAATTTATTTCATTTAAACGTATTTTGTGAGTCAGCGCAGGCTTGCTCAGTATAGGACTTGTTACGCCATCTGGCGACGACTAACTGTAGTATTTCACTCGCTCCCTCGCTATAGATAGTGCTTTGTGTGGTAACCTGTGATGACTATTCGTTAGTATGCAATGAAAACTACAGATGGCACTATTACACCAAATATTCTAAAAAAACTGTAATTGAAATAAGTACCTATAAATAAAATAGTTACTAATACAAATGGTAGTGATAATAGCAAATATTAAAAACGTATTGTTTATTGTACCTACCTATTTTTTATTCGCTAAGTTAACACAGCCGTTAAAAAACAGTAGGTTGCCTACTTAACTTATTTAGCAGACTTCTCTGTTCCAGTCATCATCAGCGGCGATGGACCACAAAATGACTGGGATGACAGTGAGTAGGTACTTACTGCATGTAATATCAAAACGAGTTAAATAATTTTCATGTTTACAGTGAAATATGTACTTGAGGAATTATAATATTTCACTGAAACATGGAAAAAAATCGATTAGTTGAAATGATCCGGCAGTCCAAATTTGCCCTCATGTACCTTATTTTATAATTAATTAATTATTCATACCACATTCCTAGGTATGCTGATAGAATTTCAGGATTTTATGTATAAATGTCCGTCTGTCTGTCTGTTTATCTGTCTGTCTGTCTGTGTGTGTGTGTCTGTCGGTGGCATCGTAGCTCCCGAACGGATGAACCGATTTAGATTATTTTTTTTGTCTGAAAGTTGAGTTAGTCGGGAGTGTTCTTAGCCATGTTTCATGAAAATCGGTCTACTATGTCGCGGTCGGGGGTTTTTTCAAAATTTTAATTTTGTGATTAGGTTATTGTCAGTTATAACAATATTCAAAGTGTTTGGACTTTGGACTATTGAGAGTCTCCAAGGAAATCCCACAAGTAAAAGTCACAACATTCACTCAAAAGTTTCTACTGAATGTACTTATATTTTCTATTATGTATCATTTACTGTGGCCACTGTGGGACGAATGTCACATCTGTTACGAGTTAGATATTTCTGACCCTCATCTCTGTCACAAGAATATTGGGTACTGAAAGAAACTGGACGAAGCGGGGAAAACCTGTCAGGTATATCAAAAAGGTATGCACAAATTGATATGGCTGATATTTTCCTGACTGGGGATCGATTTTTGTATTTCGAACGCACGAATTCGCTGTTCGAAAGTCTGTGGAAAACGACGTAAATGCTATTTTTGAAAAAGGACGGCTAGTAATTTTAAAAATTTTGAAAAAACTCCCGACCCCGACATAGTGGACCGATTTTCATGAAACATGGCTAAGAACACTCCCGACTAACTCGGATTTCAGACAATAAAATCTAAATCTAAATCGGTCCATCCGTTCGAGAGCTACGATGCCACAGACAGACACACACACAGACAGACAGACAAACAGACAGACAGACAGACAAACAGACAGACAGACAGACAGACAGACGGACAGACAGACAGACAGACACGTCAAACTTATAACAAATACTATGTAAACTCTACGAGTTAATACGTGCAGCTCGGTGCCAAAGTTGGCAACATGCACACTAGCGCTCCTAGCGGCATGAGTTGATCAAAATAGTTTAGTTTCATACAGCATAAAATTAAAAAAAATTACAAATTCTTATTTTTTTGTTTTATTCCGTCTAAAAATGTTAAAGTAGATCAAGTAATAGCATTTTCTATTTTAATTTGATCAAATAAAAGTCTGAACAACTACTTTGATCAACTCGAACCGCTAGATGGCGGCGCTAGTAAAATTGTTGCCGCTCAATTGTATGGGAAACGTCAGAAGCTGCACGTATTAACTCTAGAGTTTATATAGTATTTGCTTATAACACCCCTTCGTTTTTGCGTCGGGGGTTAATAAAACTAGTGGTAATGACCACTCGTTTTCGATTCTGTAGAATTTAAATCGCTAGTAGTGGAGATATTATTGAACGCATTTCACGAAATCGAATGACCGAGATTCAAAAATCGGCCCCCTGTTGGTAAATTATTTGATGCTTGTGGTAGTTTTACAGCTCAATAGAAACATAATATACCATAATATACAATATACATTACGTCATACCTAATCACAAAATTAAAATTTTGAAAGAACCCTACACGTAGTCGACCGATTTTCATGAAACATGGCTAAGAACGCTCCCGACTAACTCAGGTTTCAAACAAAAAAAAAATCTAAATCGGTTCACCCGTTCGGGAGCTACGATGCCACAGACAGACACACACACACACACACATAGAGACAGACATACAGACACGTCAAACTTATAACACTCCGTCGTTTTTGCGTCGGTTAAAAACCGATAATTAAAATTCAGTCTTTTACTCCTTGAATATCTAATAAGTAGATGTATCGTACTTCAAAGGTGTTCTCTTTTCACAAGGGTGCGCGCTCACGGGCGACAAAGTTGCTCTACGACTTACGTATTTGTATGATAAGTTGTGTCGCTTCGTGAGCGCACTTTCATACTAGCCCACACTGAGAGAAATTTGCATTGTGAATTTAACAAGTTCGACTTGTTGCGGTTTATCCGTTTGAATCAGCCAAACGTATGTTTAAAACAATATGTGTCAGGTTGTTTTTATAAAATCGACTTGTTGATTCAAATATATTGCCGATTCAAATAACAAGTAGCTTGTTGTTTGAACCAAAGAGCACGTAGGCGCTATTTTAACCAAAAAACTTGTTGAACGAACATGAAAACTGGTTGTATTTTCTCTCAGTGCATGGTCGCGACAAAAAAGTCGTTTTGAAAAGTCGCCCGTGGGCGCCCCTCTAACAGAAAGATCAACACGTCACCATGAACGTCGAGCAGGAATATTGGTTTAAGAAGAAAAGGAAATAGAATCTGACTTGTGATCGCAAGAGGAAATTACTGTAGCAAGTTTTCCTTCGATACAATTTTTCTTATTACCAGACTAACCCGAGAGACATTACCGAGGGGTAATATTTTGTTTTTGACAACTACAGCTACTACAGCAACGCAAAAAGAGGGTTATGATCTTGACCTGCATATATGTATGTATGACGACCGGTCTGGCTCACTCGGTAGTGACCCTGCCTGCTGAGCCGCGGTCCCAGGTTCGAATCCGGTAAGGGCATTTATTTGTGTGATGAGCACAGATATTTGTTCCTGAGTCGTGGATGTTTTCTATATATATAAGTATGTATTTATCTATTTAAGTATGCATATCGTCGCTTAGCACCCATAGTACAAGCTTTGCTTAGTTTTGGGCTAAGTTGATCTGTGTAAGGTGTCCCCCAATATTTATTTATTTATTTATAATTAATTTATTTTTACAGAAATCCCTGACGTAACTGGTGACTGAAGAACTGGCGACTTCCTCTAGTGACAATTTACAAATGTGATGCATTGAGAAAATGCTGCCATTAGTGAACAGCGTGCAGCGCCGCAATTTAGATTTAAGTTAGTTATTAAACGGCATTACTCATTGGGCTTGGATTTAATAATTTCAGTTTCAATGTTTATTTTAGAATATTTTATTTGTGCTGATACTGCTGATGTTTAAATTTACATTTAGAGCCTGTTAATTTTGTATTCTAACCAAGTCAGATTAATTTTAAGTGTAAAATATAGTATACTTAAGTATACCTAGTTGTTGATTATAAATTATCGGAATATCCTAATGCAACACAGTTTTTGATTTGTATTAACAGTGTCGAAAGCGAAATCACTAATAGTTTTACTATTCTGAGAATAGAGAACCCTACAACGCGCGATGAAAACCTCATCAAATATGCAAGAGTTCGTTCACAGAGAGGAGTACACGAACTTTGTATATCTACGTACAAACATGTGCAATTGTGCATATATATTATGAATTATGACAAATTATTATGGTAATGAAGTTTTTACACAGTCTATCTGTGTTCTGGTATGAGTTTTCTGGGAAGACTAATTGTAATTAACGAAACACTAGGTAAATATCTACCGAATCAATCACCAAATCATACTGCACGGCAATAAGTGTCGCAGATTATTGCTATCTTATTTACCTACCGTGTTGTTTATGGTATAAGTATGCAACGAAGAGTTCACTCACGTTTTAAATGAACCTCAAGATGAGTTATAATAGCAGAGATCAGTTTTCTTTCCAAAACCCTGGTCATTTTCGCAGTCGACTCCTAGCGTCTAATAGCGAATTTATGTACTGTTACTTATTATTCTTTTGTGCGACTGCTCATTAAAACAGACAGACAGGCAGACAGACGGACAGTCGCACCATAAGGGTACCTTTTTCGTACAGAATCCTAATAGTAAATTACGATACAAATGCGAAAAGGAGGAAGTTATAAACGAGTGGCGATAAATTAAAACACGATCGAAGGGAGTGTTTTAAATCGACACGAGTTGCGAATTTCTTTTCGCACGTGTATCGTACGACGTTTTTCAGTACCTAAAGATGGCCCTCCGAAGTTTCGACCTGACATATAATGAACCACTTCTCGCACTAGTGCGTAAAAAAACACCATCTGTACTGAAAAACTTATTAACGCTGCACCTAATTTAAGAGAGTAGTTGTTGTTAAACCTGAAGAGCTATGTTAACACTAATGTTATGTGCACGTAAAGTTACTTTGCCGCGTTAACTAGGTGCTTTGGTCATCGTACACGACGAACGTACACATAGTTCGTTGGGTACATTTTCGTTGACGTTAACTACCAGTGGGCTGTTTCACCACACAATTTGACAATGACAATTATATGTCTATTTCTGGGTTGATAAGTAACATTATTACTCAGCGTCAATACCTATTTCCTTGTTGAACATGCAATGAACGGTGAAATATCACTGTCGGGTGACAAGTTTCAGTATATTATGAAATAAACCACTGTAACAAAACCCACTCATATGTAGCTCAAATTTCAATTAGTCTTTAGTGAAACTGCTGTTGATTTTTTTTTCTACCCCGGGAAGTTTAAACAATATAAGATTTGAGAGAAGAAGGACATTAAGTAATTCTAATTTATTTAGGAAGAATTTATACGATATCGTGATAAGTTGATAACCTCATCACAAATGTCTGTCTAAAAAAATGAAATTGCACATCTTATGGACGTAGCACATCTTAAATCTTAATGCATTTAGACTGGAGACGACAGACAGTCTGACGATTTTGCACGGAGGGATATTTTTAACGCCTTATCAGATAAACAACCCATAAAATAAGTATAACTACTAATGTTTTCAGCAGAGGGATAAGGTCTTAGGAGGCAACTCCCTTCCAAATGTTCTAAGACAGGTAAGCAAATCAAAATAACAAAATTTTAACACTCACATTTTAACCTTCTTTCCGTCCGTCTGCCCCGAGATAGTAGCCGGTGGTGGGGGAAGATCGTCCATCGGCACCTCTTCATTCGGCGGCGACGGCGGCGACTTATCGAACTCGGCGATCGGCGCTAGCTCCGGCATCGGAGACACCGAGTTGCTATCCATCGCCGACAACTTTATAGGAGACACTTTGACTACTTTTAGAACCCGTCTACAGCCCCCGGAACACCGGAGGAACACGGAACACAATCTTCTCCAAGTTTTCCAATCAATTCACTGGATTAGCTCCGGAACTCGGGACCTGTAAGCGATTAAACTGTTTATTACTTGTTATAACAGTTCCGAGCTCTGAGTAAATTTGAGTATTTATGGCAGTTGTTTACAGATTTCACGAGATCAATTATTGGTTAAGCTAAACTTTATTTTTGTTGAATTTAACTGACACCATTTAGACTCTTTTTGTCTGACCTTTGACCACAGACGTAATGACACGTTCGAAACGTAAGTTTTACTCAGGTAAATCCCGTTTCTGTTTAAAATTATTATTCTCCATTTATTATTAAATGGGGGCTAGATAATCACTTAAAATAACGTTGTCAGTGTAGCGAATGTTTGTCTGGTCGGAAGCGAGGAAGGCCAATGTCCTGCGCCCTACCATTACGCTTCCTATCCGCTTGACATGACACGGAAGGGTCCGGACCCAAATAAAAATAACTATACACGAATCACCACCGTCGGTCGCGCCGCGTGAAATCAAAATACGCCCGATACACCGTGTTGTTGGTCAACTTTATTTATTTTGGCATGTCGCAGTTTGAGAATAATTCAGTTTTGTATATAAAATAACTTTAGTTAAGCAACTAAAGTTATTTTAACAACAAAGAACTGAATTAAAACCGAAATAAATTACACTTATGAAAGAAAAAGTGACCAAGTCCTCTGGTGCCTGAGGCTGGAATCGAACCAGCGTACTCTCCAACAAAACAAACAACTGTTCATTAGAACAAAAAACAGAGCTTGTTGCATCAAAAAGTTATCACATTAGACATTTTTAGGAAAATACACCTGGAAATTTTTGTTTAATCTTCGTGCCTTGAAATCCTCGCAACGTTCAATACCCCACTTTTCAAATCACTCGCTGCATTCGCGGTTCAATATTGGAATTTTTCGCTAGCTCGGGTATCAATATCGGCACGTGCGGTTGAACAACTTTTGCCCCCTTGTAAAACAAATGACTACTTATTAACAACTAAGGCCGATTTTTCAGTCGCCAGATACATTTATCTATCAGATAAAGTTATCACTATCATTTTCATCAAACGTATCAATGTACAATGACAGCTAACATTTATCTGACAGATATTATTTATCTGGCGATTGAAAAACCAGCCCTAAATAGAAATATATATTCCATAAAGAAGAGTAAGGGACATAACAACAGTCAAATTAAATTAGACTAAACGACTTCGAAAACAATTTGATAATATCGATCGATCGCGGTGAATGAAACTCGATATAACAATAAAGTCTTATCTTTGATTTCAATTGATCACTCGTAATGGTTCGTGAGAGTTCCATTCACTGAAGAAGCGTGGGCTTTGTAATTTATTAGGGTATTATTGACAAGTGTTAATTAATGATGTGATAATTAGTTGAGTATTATTATTAGTTAATAAAAAATCATGCTGTCGTTTAACCATCATAAAATACTTACCTAAGCAATTTGCCAATTACGTCTACAAAAAAAATGGGTACCTTTATTTTCCAATTGTAAGTATATTTTATTTTATATTATTTTTGCTCAAACCACCTTTGCGATGTATTTTACCGTTATTAAACTCTAACCTCGGATATTTTCACGGCAAATTGTTTTTAAAAATTAACTTTTGTACAGTCGATTATAATATTTCAACTTGACTGAGGTTTTAATGCGACCGTGACGATCTCTCGGTGATTGGCGCAAATTTTCCACTCAACTTTCACCTAATGCACATAATTTCACACAAACGCCACAAATAAATAATAATCGTACCAAAATTACTTCAACAAATTGTTAGATCAGAATCTGCCCCTGGAAAGGAAATATCTAAGATCATAATATATATGTAATGAATGAACTATTCATAAGAGCTTGTAACTAGGCCTACATGAATAAAGATATTTTGAATTGAATTGAATTGAAATTAGCTATTTATTATACAAGGGTGCAAAGTTGTATTTTAACGCCGAGTGTGGAATTGAAAAACGAGCAAATGAAAGGATTCTATAGTTGAACCACGAGCGAAGCGAGTTCCACCCCACTTTTATCAATTTTAAGGCAGAAAATTTGGCTATATTCAAGGTCAAATCACTTTACCCACAAATGGATAAAATGCGTTTTTACCCGCTGGTATTAAAGGATAAAACACGTGTTTCGGAGCTAGTGAGGGGCAAAAGCTTTTTTAATGTCATTCGGCACTTTATTCTATTAAGTATTTCTAATACCTACAAGTACATATTAATCCGAATATTTCGTCCTGTTTGGGCAGAAAATATTCCAATCAGCCGAGCAAGTACGCGCCTTCGTTTTAAATGTAAATCAAACGAATAGAAAACATCAGGCCCCGTAGCCGAATGGCATTTCTGCGACGCGAAACGAAACGCCGCGAAAGGTAGTCGAGGAACGTAGTACGCACGAAACTAAATGATAGATATCATTGCTCTTGCGTTTCTGCGAGCCGAATGGCATTTCTGCGACGCGAAACGAAAACGAAACGCCGCGAAAGGTAGTCTGGCTCTGTCGCGCCAATACTCAAGAGCGATAGAGATAGATATCTACGAGCGTTTCGTGAGCGTTTGTGCCATTTGTCTACGTACCCTGAGATCCAAACTAACAGCATTAATTAGGGTAAACCTTATAAACTGAAATAGATAACATACACTAAAGAAAAAGCGATCAAGCCCACTTGTGGCGAAGCCGGGACCACCAGTGGGCATGATCGCTTTTTCTTTATTACATGGTATCTATTTCAGTTTATAATTTATATATAGTAGTGTTACTAATTTAAAAAAATAACAAATCAAAATATATTTAATAAAATAATTTGATTTGTTCCCTACATCGATAGGGTTAACTACTACGGTGAAATACTACACTTTCCGTTATCCAATAGATTTATTTAATTCAAGTTCCAGTTAGAGCATCTTATTATCTTGATTTTTATAAGACTGGATTTTTGAAAACTATCTCACTAAATTAATTATGAATTTTTCTCTAATGCACGTTTAGAAAAACGCACGTATAGAGCTGAATCAGTCGATCTTTTAAGGAAGGATATGTGACTGACATGGTATGACATGTAGCCTTTCATATAGGAAGGTATTAGACAGCCGAAGTGACAATCGTTGATGCTACGTGGCTAACACGCAGTCTCGCTCTGTCGCGCACAGAAGGCGATAGGGAGAGCTAGCTACTCAAACAGGAAGGTGGTCGGGTTATACAAATTGTGCATGCACCTGGCGTGCAACTGACACCCAATTACGGGGTTCTTTTACGTTCATCTGCCAGTTAATCTGCATTGTTACGGCTCAACCACGACATTGGTTTAAGCGCTAGAGGTGTGCGCCGGTGGCTAAATCGTCGGCGGCGGCGTCTGGGCCAAAAATGGTCGGCGGCGTCGGCGTAATCGGCGTGATCGGCGTAATAGTTAAAAACATGTAATATTTTAAAAAAGCGGCACTTCTATACCGGCGTTACAAAGTACATAAGTAAACTTTTTATCATGAGTCCTGTGACACAATTTCATGTTCTAATAAAGATTTTAGCAATATTAATAGCAAATTATTTCGTTTTTGACTCGAAATTTGTCACTAACTTGATATGAACCGCCGCCGCCGATTATTAAACGGCGTGACCTTGGTGGTTACGAAACTGCTCAAACTTGGTATTTGTATTTGCATTATTTGGATATATTTTTGGACTTTTTTATGCAATATTTGTTACCATATATTGCCCAATAAACTTTACTATGAATAAAATATTTGTTATTCAGCAGTAAGAAACATGAGGGACTTCAGTATGAAGTTCTTAATGGCATGCGGGGAGAACTGTGTGCGATTTTGCTCTGGCTTACGTCTTGACTATAACCAAATGGTTACAGCGCCTACGAAAATACCAGCCCCTCTAGCATAACTTGCCTTGTCGCGCGCGAGTCCATACTTGAAGTCGCGCTTGATGCATGGACTCGCGCGCGACAAGGCAAGTTGTGCTAAAGGGTCAGATCTGGAGAGCCAAGACTCTCCCTGTTGGATCTTCAGCAATTTTTCCATCTGGATGACTACCATGATTTCAGGACTCCTCGAAAAATACCTATGTGCCCATCGCGTCGGCAAACTGCTTATAGCCACTGTGTAGAACTATGAGTCGGTCCGCCGCATTAGTGTGGAGCGGACGTGTTTTTATTCGGTGTTAAATTCGTTAAGTTTTATTTTTCTATTTGGTTCGTGATTGGACAGTTTCAATTCCTTGTTCCTCTTGCGGCGCTGTTACGGAGTGGCTCCGCCTTCTGGGCGGACTTAGAAAGGGACACCAGATTTTTGTGAGTTCCTGAGGATCGAACCCACGTCATCGGGGTGACAGGCCGCTGTCTTAGCCACTGAGCCACGCATTGATCGCCGCTCGCAACGAAATAGCCAAGTGCAACGCGTTAGCACTGACGTCACCGCCGCGGCAAGCATCGGCTACGCGACACTGCTACGAAGTGCTACGCCAAGCTACGTGTTCCGGACAGTGCTACGCCGGTCGACTGCTCTGGCTTAGCAATTAAGAACGCTATTTGGTGCATATTAGAGGCGAATGAGCGACGGTATGAGTGGAAAGACTGCAATGCAGAGAGGCGATAGTGCGGAATTGACCTGCCATGGTTGCCCGTTTGAGCTTGCTGTCGGAGAGGAGTACATCCAGTGCATGGTGACGTCTTGCGGTAAGCTCTATCACTTATCATGCATTAATAAAAATCTTACGCTGCCCGAGAGAGATACGTGGATATGCCCTGAGTGCTGTGTGGCTTACAAAAAGACTGGACCGAATTGCTCAACTCCAGTTGGTACACCGCTTACTATAAAAAATATAGCAGTAAGAAACAAGAGCGAGGAACCTGCACAGCAATCTCTGGCGGGACAAAATTTGAGTTATGGGCCTGCTCCGCAAACTCAGGCGGCAGTCGAAACAGCACTTCTAGTCTCAGAAATAAACCAAATCCGGGATCAGATGACCATGCTATCTGAACAGTTAGCAGAGGCCTTGTCTACTGTCGCAAAGTATCATGGGGCGTTTACGGATTGCTCTAACAAGCTGGCAATGGTTTACGAGAAATTGGGACAGTTAGAGGTCACATCAGCAAGCGGCTGCCACTGCCATTGCGCGAAATCAGGAGATTCAGAACCTGCTAGCGACGTCGTCTCAATGGTTAAAACAAGACGAAGACGCAAGAGGCGGTCAACACAAAAGCCGGCAGAAGTAAGGCTTGAGGTTGTGGACGTCATAGATAATGATTCGCGTGATGAAACAGGCGAGGAGGAACCATCTCATGTATTATCCACAGATGAATGTTTGAATCGGGCAAGCGATTCTCGAAGCGATTCTCGCCCTGATGGAGGAAAAAATTCGGTTGCCAGAAATGCAGAAAGATCATCTACGGTTAAAGATAAGGAGCCCAAAGTTCCTAATAAACGTTTTTCCTCTATACGGTGCACAGCGGGGCCTGAAGTTACGACCCTTAAGGCCGTTGAGTTCGTCAAGTACATACATCTGTGGAATATGCTATCAAGTGCAGATGATATACGGGCTTATCTAAAATCAATGTGCCCTGAAAAATCCTGCTCGGTCCAGGAGCTCAAGCCCAGAGGGGCGTATAAATCGTACAAAATAGGTGTACCGCGGGACCAGTATGAGAAACTCCTTTCAGCGGAAGTTTGGCCCGAGAACGCTCGTGTGAAGGCCTGGTTTTTTCGACGATCGGTCAACAGAATCGGCCCTGACACAGGCAACCCCGGTCACTAGACAGAGAGTAGGGTCGACGGTGGACATTGTGTACCAAAATGTCAGGGGCCTCAACACGAAACTCAATTATTTTAGACAAAACCTGTTGTCCCTGGAATGCGATGTCGTTGCAGTCACAGAGTCGTTCCTTACTGAAGCCGTCAATGATGCTGAACTCACGTGCGGCGGGTGGAGCGTGCTGCGCCGGGACCGCGCTACGGGCGCGCGCGGCGGCGGCGTGCTTCTCGCCGCGAGACCAGGAATCCTGTTGCAACGTTGTCGAGATTGGGAGACCCCAAATAACGAAGACTTGTGGGCTACATTTATGGTCGATCGGGTTGTATGTTATTTGTGCGTGGTCTACATACCTCCTAATGCAACGGACGAAACTTACTTTAGATGGTTTCATAAAGTAGAGTCAGTGTTCAGTAAATTAAAGGGTATAGTGTTGATAGTCGGGGACTTGAACCTGAACCCGGCATATACATCTCAAAGTGTTTTATGTTACTATGCTTACTTTATGGCTGTATGTGGTTTAAAAGAGATGAATGAGGTGATGAATGTACATGGCAGTAAATTAGATGTAGTGCTGGTGGCAGAGCGCATCCAGGAAACTGTTGTGTTAGAGATGACGGAAGGAGGACTGGTTCTGAGACCTGACGCGTACCACCCCCCTCTTAAGATTTCTGTTCCTACGGATCGTCAAAGACGCTGCCTGCAAACAGAGAGACTTGATCCAAGCAACGTCGAATCGCAGCGGGATTGGAATTTTGCGAAAGGTAATTTCGAACTTGTGTACAAGCTAGTCTCGGAGGTAAATTGGGGAGAGGTTCTCAGTGCTGGTGATGTCAATAACGCTGTAAATATGTTTTACGAAATATTGTATGGGATTTTTGACCAATGCGTACCTAAACGAATTCGTCCAAAGAAGCCAGCCAGGCGCTATCCTGTTTGGTTCACTGCGGACCTCATTAGTGACCTGAAATTAAAAAGTGACCTACACCGAGAGTGGAAAACCACTAAAAACAAAGAGGTCTATCTGAAGTTTGCAAAACTGAGGGCTGAGGTGAAAGAACGGATAGCTACTGCTTACGACACCTACATTGGCCGAATTCAGCGCGAAGTGAGGTCCAATCCTAGTGTTTTTTGGCAGCACTTAGACAGCCTAAAGACCAGGGAGGGTTCGTCAGCAGTGTTAAGTACGAGGGGAAGGAATTTGCTGGAGCTAAAATAGCTAGTGCGTTTGCGAATTACTTTTCGGGTGTATTTTTGCCTGACACTCCGCTTCTTGACCCTAACGTGCCCGGTACCGAAGATATTAGTCACAATGCCAACTACATCCATATTGATTCAATATCAATTGAAGAAGTTGAATTAGGAATAAAGCGGCTAAAATCCAGCTGCGCTTTAGGGCCGGACAGCTTGCCAGCGTATGTTGTAAAGGGGTGTTCGGAGTACCTGAGAACACCTTTACAGTATATCTTTAATCTGGCGCTTGACACTCGATCTTACCCACTTCAATGGAAGGTTTCGAGAGTGAGGCCTATTCCAAAGGCAAAGGATGCTACTTTAGTCGAGAATTACAGGCCCATAGCGGTCCTTTCCACCCTGGCTAAGCTCTTTGAGTCCATACTCCACCGAAGCTTATCCTCTCAAGTGAAACCATTTTTATGTGACGCTCAACATGGATTCAGACATAGCCGCTCGGTCAATACAAATCTGCTGATCTTGGTGGATAGCATTTCCGAGCACCTGGATAGAGGCATACAAGTCGATGTTCTCTACTTTGATTTCACAAAGGCCTTCGATCGCGTAGATAACGATGTGTTGCTGACGAAACTTGGTAAAATTGGCTTCTCTCCTGCAATGCTGTCATTTTTCGCAAGTTATCTGCGTGATCGGAAGCAGTATGTCCAGCATGGATGCTTTGTCTCGGCCCCATATCACACCCGGTCGGGCGTTAGTCAAGGCTCCATTTTAGGACCATTCCTGTTCGGGATCATGGTAAACGATCTCCAGTCGGTTCTTCGGTCAGCTCAGTGTCTTCTGTACGCAGATGACTTAAAATTAGTATATGGAGTACAAGGAAATACCGACTGTGAGTCGTTGCAAAGGGACATCGACTTGGTCTTTCGGTGGAGTATGGACAACAAGTTACGTTTCAACCCTGCTAAGTGCTGTGTCTGCTCCTTCACTCGAGGTCATAAACCGATTCGTGCCCTTTATATGCTTGGCTCTGAGCCCATCAATCGCGTCTTCTCTGCAAAGGATCTGGGCGTGGTTTTCGATACGCGGCTTACTTTTCACGAGCACATTATATCTCTCGCTTCTAACTGCTATCGAAGACTAGGCTTTGTGATCCGAAACCTTCAATGCTTTCACGATCCGGTAGCTATCAAGCTCGTGTATAATGCCTTAGTTAGGAGCAAATTGGAGACATCGGCTATCGTTTGGCATCCTTACGAATCGACGTACGCGTTGCTACTTGAAAAGGTTCAAAAGGCCTTTTTAAGATTCTTATATAAGAAGGTGTTCGGGTACTTCCCATATCTTTACCCGACAAAATTTCTTTTGGGAACCCTCGGGTATAACTCTCTGGAGGTCCGACGCAACCTGAGCCTGATAACCATGGCATGCAAGACCCTGCGCGGTGAGTCGGACTGCCCCGAGCTTGTGAGTCGGCTAGTGCGACTGCGGGTGCCGGACGTCCCTCGGATACCCCTCCGGCCGCGGCGCCGCGATCTGTTGGCGGTGCCGGCGGCACGCACCGGGTCGCGCATGAACTCCCCTCTGCTCCGCGCCCTCTCACAACTGAATGCGCTATTGGCATCAGCACCAGAGTGCGACCTGATTGCTTGGCGATGGACAGCAGTGAGAAATGAATGCCTGAGATTCTGCGAGATGATGGATGCTAGGCCGTCTTCAACTGGACATTAGTGTAATTAAATAAATGTGAATAGTAGGATAAATGTGTTAATGTAAATATTGTTATATTCTAGTTTCGTGACGCATTAGTTTTAACTGTAATGTCATGTAAACATTTGTAAATAAAAATAAAAAAAAAAAAAAAAAAAAAAAAAAATAAAAAAAAAAATAGTTTGGAATGGGACGCGATGGTTTTTTGCGTCCTAGTTACTCATAGAGGTATACTACCCAGGTTGGCTTCACTTTGCGTGATCTTAATTTCGTTGCTGATCTGGTTTTGCAGGAATTGAAGCTTTTCATTATAATTCTGTGTGGTTACAACCATCGGCAAGTGCCAACCTTCATTTGATCGTAGGTATCTTGTTTTTTATGTAGCCTAATATGTGGCCCACTGCTGGGCAAAGGCCTGTCCTTTTTATCGCCACTCATTACAGTTTGCTGTCCGCTCCCGCCAGTCATTATAAAAATGCATCGAGGTCGTCCTTTTATCTCTTTTTTGGTCTTTCCCGGCCTGGCTGCGGTAGCACGGTAACCATTCGTTGCTACTTTGGACTACCGATCCGGGTATCTGTCGCATTAATAAATGGAAAATTAATCGGTGCTGCCATTGCTGCACGACGCAAAAAACAAAACCAGTTTTCTGGGTCAACTATCTGCATGCAACTCAAATTTGTATGCCGAGAGCTATATGCTGGACATCCGTTTCCACCATAGTTGTGTGTAAACCTCTTTTTTTTTTCTTGACACTCATCTATTGACTGCGCACAATGGAATTCCTGTGGTTGTGCTGACGATGTGTGTTCCATTATTATTGGGGGGTATTGTAGGCCTTTCCGCGTCACGCCAACCAGCAGTGATCTATTGTGACGGCTCTTTGTGATTAAATAACCTTACTCATGCCCGTTGAATCCAGGAAGTTTCAGATTTTTTGGACTGTAAGGTTTTGTACCTCATAGGGTTGCAGTGCTCCTCCGATGCTCAGACCTCTTTACCAGCTTCCAAAGGTCCTCATAAATAAAGAGTGCCTTGCAGATTCATGGTAATTTAGAAAATAAATTATTTAATGGAAGCCAACAATGATAAAAAATATTTTGAGCTATCAACGGATAATTATTAGGGTTATCAGTGTTTTTTCCTATCCCGTGTTCATTTACGTGTGTTATTTAACTCACTGTTTATATCAAAGTACACGTATGATTTTTATATAAGAAACACCTCCTAAGTCCCCGCGTACTCGTACAAGTAGGTACAAATTAAATTCGAGTTTTGGACTCTTATATGTGAAAGAAAATCCAAATTCAAAATCGGAAAAAAATGGCCCTGGACTTACGAGGTTCCATTCAAGGTCACGCCAAATTCACGCCGGAAACACGCCGCCACCGCCGATTTTTGGCAAACGCCGTTGCTGATCAATTTTTAATCGGCACACGCGTCTACAGGATGAATAACATAGAACAAGCCAAAAATTAGGAATTATTTTCACGTCGATCTCACGCCGATTTCACGCCGGTGAAATGATCGGCGGCGTCGGCGTGGCAAAAATGACCGGCGGCGTACGCCACGCCGGTCGGCGCACACCTCTATTAAGCGCGACAGCGGTGAGCGGCGGCCATATATTGGAGCGAGACTCAGCGATGGGACTTTTCATGTTAGTCGCTGTCTAGGCTGGAAGGTACGGTTTCTACTTATTGGTCTAGGTCATGGTTTATGCAAACAAGAAAGCTGTTACTAGAAATAGCAATTGAAGGCGGTGAAGTGAAGGTTCTCTCAATTCCTCACTTTTGTTTTATATTGAGGATGAAGAGTCATTATGTTTTTTCACTGACTCAAAATTCGAGTTCCTCGGCAAATTTTTTTTTGGTTTCATTTAGTTTAGAATTTAATAAATTTTAGACATATTTGTCTTAATTAATCCTTTAAGGCAATGATAAAAATGTAGAGGCAGCAATTTTTTTAATCCATATAAATACTTACAAACCTTTAATGCGTTTTCACATTATCCGATCCGATATTGGATGTAGGACCGTACATTACAGACGCCATCTTGGATTTTTTCCATTGAAATCCTTCCGACATCCGATATCGGATCGGATAATGTGAAATCGGACTTACGATATTCTTGCCGATCTACACCTTTCGCTCTAGGTATACTTTATTTATACCTACCCTTCAGTTATTTTAAGCCACCATCGCAGAAAGGACACCCCTTGCCATACTCGTAAAGTTCGTAAAGCAGGAATTACCGCTGTAAAAGTCAATTTGTGACCTTTTACCACTTTTACTCCTTTAGTCAACGTACCGTACTGACTCGCGTAGTAAGCGACTTAAGTAGATGCTTATGTGATGTACGTATCTATTTAAGTGTGTATTTTAAAAGATGTTACTCATTTAGGGTTTTTTAGGTATCTAATGAAACATTTAATCATTATCCTTCTAAAAATATTTTAAGCGGGTTACTCACGTATTAAGTCGATATAGCGTTCGACATGTTTCGGTTCAATTATCCTTCTTGCAAACTTCCTATGACGGTTCTTACTTTAACCGCCTATCATCACGAATGCTTGAAAAAAAAAGTATTGGGGGCACCTTACACAGATCAACCTAGCCCCAAACTAAGCAAAGCTTGTACTATGGGTCCTAGGCGACGATATACTTACTTGTATAGATAAATACATACGTATTACATACAAAACATCCATGACTCAGGCAGTAGCGGCTTGCCCTGAAGTGCGCTTGTGCGGTGCACTCCCAAAAATAATCACAATTAAACTATAGTAATACATCAATTATGGTACCTCAAATTAATGTATTATACTATATAAAAACTATCGCAAAAAAGTCCAATCAAACAATTACTTATATTTCTTAAAAGTTCATTATACAGTCTATATTAATCCGCCAATTCCCTTCCTATACAATTCCATACGCACCGCGCTCAACGGAGCGCTTTGAATTGCGCTCCTATGGAGAAATATTCAGTATATTCTCTAATACGAAATTCAGTAAGAGCGAAAGAGAAGTTTAGTCACAGCTCCGCGCGTGAGACAGAAGATTATGTATGAAATATTAGGTAAATCTGGAGCGCCGCTCCTAGGGACGTTTGACCACAGAGCTATATCAAGATAGAAAGAAAAAGTATCATATTTAGTACCGCGAACGGCAGTCTGCTCGACAATTGGATGTCAAAATTAGTTTTCCATTGCGGTTTTAATTTGACGAGCTCGATTTGGCGTGCGTTCAAAACAAACGACCTATAAATATGAAATAAATGCTAGAATAATGTGTTTGTAATGATTGTAATGAAAATAAATTGATTTGGTCTTAGAGTACGAGCGATGTAAAAATAAGCCATGAATTCAAACTGTCGAGTCAATTCACATTTGTGGTATCAAGTATTTATCTATTTATTCAACAGATTAAAAAGTATGCAACACAAATTAAATTACAAATACATTCATGCAAAAATCTTAAACTAACTTATATTATAAATATTGTAAACTACATTAATAATTAACTAGGATAATCCAATCATAATAAGAACACCAATAAATGCGAAATGTTACACGATCGGTCTCCCTGTCAACCGCCAAGCTTTTTCCTTCTATCTCGATATAGGTCTGTGGGTTTGTCCTTGATTACCGTCTCGGTTGCATCGCGCAGGCGCGAAATGCGTCGCGGTCATCCGCGACCCGCGTATTTCGCGCGCTATTTTGTTAATTGTTAGTAAACAATAGATAAACAAGTTTTATTTTGCCAATTTGCAATGCAATTTTGCCTTATTTTGAAACCGTTTAAATTGTTTTTATTGCAAGTGTGTGAGAATAGATGGATACAATGTGACATTTATAAAAGAGTGTGAAAAAACTTTTGCAACGCGATTAGAATTAAAAGCTAAAGGACCACCGTGGCCTGACCTTAAACTTACGCAAATATGTTTTTCAAAAACCAAAATTTTACACGTGTTTTTAAAACGGAACAGTATGAAAAAACACCGTGGTTATGTGGATGTGAAAAAAGTGACAAACTGTTTTACTTTCCATGTCTTTTATTTGGAGCGGGCGCGGACGGCGGAGGTGGTGAGTCTGCATGGACCGATACCGGCGTCAGTGACTTATCACATCTTTCGATGAAAATAAAAAAAAACAATCACAATCCCGCATTAATTTACTGAATGAACTGCAGTTTTCGTCTATTCATTTTTATGTTTTACTGTTATTAACCCTGAAGCTCGGCAGCTATATAAATTAAATAAAGAATATTTTTCACTGAAATTTAAACTTATAGTTCAGGCATTTATTGGAAAATTGAAGGAAAGAAAAAAAATGCATCTCTCGAGTCAATTTAATATGATTTAAATTTAATCACATTGAATAAGTACAAACAGGAACACTAGACTTTATGCCGTTGTAATAGGAATTACAAATACACAGTTAATAGTGTTGATTATATTATGTAGTCTACATACATGTAGGACCTTGGTCCTTACGATGATTATTTGGGTGAACACCCACAAATTACAGCCGCGAGCCGCCTCTGGACTCAGGAACAAATATCTGTGCTCATCACACAAATAAATGCCCTTCGGGCTTTGAACCCGGGACCGCGTCTTAGCAGGCAGGGTCACTACGCGCTAGGCCAGACCAGTCGTCTGGCAAATATTTACACATACTTAGGTATTTAAATACATACTTAATATATTTGATTTGTGTTTTCGTGATGATTTGTGTTATTAACTATTATTAAAACCACTCCTTGTGTTAACCCTAAGTTTTTTCTTAGAATGACCATACTATTAAGTTTTAGCCACTAGCGACCCACCATCAGGTGTGATCGTGGTCAAACGTCTACCTATTCAAAAAAAAAAAATTGCCAGTCACATTTGAATCAATGGTACTATTTTTGAAAATCGAACAAATCAAAACAAATGCAACTCAATTTTATTTAACGTAGATTCAAATTCCATTGTAGGTATTTTGTCCTAGTATTAGGACATTGAACCCCAGGAGGTTAACTCACAGTAAAAAAACAAAGTAAAAGTTCCATTGTAATTAACCGAAGGACGAACGAAAACGAAAGCTTTTTATCATCGACCAATGAAACCAGTCATCCGGTACTTATTGCACTTTACTATCATAACACGTCATGCGTGTATTTAATTATGAACTTTATTAAAACTTGATGCGTACTGATATTTTGGTATATCGAGTTTAACTTGCTAATAAAAGTATTATGTCCAAAATAGATGGCATAGAATTGCTAAACGCACTTGAAGTACCAACAAGCGAAGAAGAATGCACGCTTTTTGTGAGTTACGGCTCAGCCACGACATTGGTCTAAGCGCGACAGCGGTGAGCGGCGGCCATACATTGGAGCGAGACACAGCGATGGGACTTTTCATTTGCACATATGGCTGCGGCTGGGCCGTTAGAGGACTGCGTCTCTGCGGGGTTCCAGAACAGATCAAACACAGCACACATAACCATTAACCCCCCAAAACGCATTTTTTTTTTTCGGGATGACCATGCATGTCAATAAGTGAAGAACTCAGATATTGTATCAAGTTGTTGATTTAAGCAAGGCCCGAGGTTTTAGGTCTCAACTTATGAGATTCTGCCACCCAATTTTTGGAGTCCTAAAATCAAGTGAGAGGTAATGGAAGTTGCTCAGTTTAAACTATAATTCACCTCTCAATGCATGGTCTAACATACTAAGTAGGTACACAAACATTCACTGGTCTTTCCACATTAATGTATTCCCCCAGAGATCGGTGCGGTTTTCGGCAAAACGAATTGCTGCTCCCATTGCCCCCGAGACGACTAATGGACATTATTAATGACCTACTATTGTTAACTATTTACTATGTATTATGTACCTGACATAGTCAAGGTTTTTTTTGTAGTTTATTATATTATTGATCTTGCTAAGGGAAAGTTGCGGACATGGAATAAGTAGGTACTTTAATTAGTTATTGCAATAATAATGAGGTGTTATCTAGTCTTCCACTTTAAATGTTCTTAACTTCTTTGGATTGTTTTCATTTTGAATGCGGGCGGGTTCTCTATTCGTAGTCACATCAATCAATCTACAAAGTGGAAAAACGCTGAGACCGGTTGCGATCGTAGTACCTCTGTAAAAACTTTCCGTGTGCGAAAATGCAGTTATTTTTGCTTTTATTCTGTAACATCAGCTTAAATATCTAGTCTAGTCTAATCTAATTATTTTAAAAAATTGGTAAAATAATACCAAAGTAGATTTTTAACCCCCGACGCAAAAACGACGGGGTGTTATAAGTTTGACGTGTCTGTCTGTGTGTGTGTTTGTCTGTCTCTGTCTGTCTGTCTGTCTTTCTGTCTGTCTGTGTGTATGTTTGTCTGTTTGTCTGTCTGTCTGTCTGTGGCATCGTAGCTCCCGAACAGATGAACCGATTTCGATTTCGTTTTAATGTTTGAAAGCTGAGTTAGTCGGGAGTGTTCTTAGCCATGTTTTATGAAAATCAGTCCACTATGTCGCGGTCGGGGTTTTTTCAAAATTTTAATTTTGTGGTTAGGAAAGCATTAATTAAACATCATGTCATATCATTTACATTGGTATACCACTAATTCGCTTGGCAAAACAAATAAAACCAAAATCATTACCCAATCAGCCAATTACACCACACAAAGTTCAACTCCCAACAACCAATTTCAAGTTCATTCCCAGCAAATTGTGGACCCAATGAACGGGAATGAACTAACAACAAATTGCAATACCCTTTAGCAATACTCGTAAATCGATTGCACTCGTTACTTGGGAAATTTAATTAAATGTTACTCTGCACTCAGAAGCTTCGTAAATTGCTAACGGTTCTGAGTTCTGATTTTCCCGCTTTTCAGCGATGCCAAAGTGACAATCGTTGACGCTACGTGGCGATTGCAACGTAGTCTGGCTCAGTCACGCCACTACAGAAGAGGGATGAGCTATTAGGTACGAAACGCTTACGAAGCGTAAGAGATTGTGACGTCGGCTAGGTAGGTACCCAGTGTGCATAAGCCAAATGCACGAACGCTCACGATAATATCTCGTTCGTAGCTATCTATCTCTATCGCTCTTACAGATTGGCGCGACAAAGCCAGACTACATTTCTGCGGCGTTTCGATGGCTTTTCGCGTCGCAGAAATGTCATTCGGCTACGGGGCCAGTTGTGACATGGATGACGTACTATCGCTGCATAAGCTAGTTTGGGGAAAACCTCTACTCCATTAATGAAATAGACCGTTTGCTTACAGCCCCTGAGAAAAATTCTACTTTTTTAACAAAAGGTATCTATATCGTCTATCTGATACCGGAAACCAGCAAAGTTCGACAGCGTAGTGACCGACATTGTGATACCGTTATTGAAAATGGTACCAATAAAATAATATTGAACGAGACTGTAGGTGCTTGTACAAAAGTATATTTTAAAATGAAAAAGATTTTTCGGTATCTATTTTAAATTCCTCCGTGAAAAAATAGTTGTACGTGTTCTATCATAAATTTTGAAATAACTGGCAAGATGAATATTTTCAGAAGAGCTATACAGATCGTTAACGTTTAGTCATTTATTTCTAAACGAAAGTTAGGGAGGTTGTCGCAAAGTAAACACGAGTGTCGGGACAAGATAAAGGAAACTTGTTAAAGAAAATAATGCAGGAAATATTTTGAATATTCTGGCAATAATTGCTAACACAGTGCAAGTAGTCAGACAAACTTATGGTTGTGGTTTTGCTTCTTTATCAGAAACTAACATACAATCCAAAGTAGTATATCTGCAAATGATTACAAATATCATAATGCCCCCAAAGAACCATTAGAATATTTTTCCCCTAAATCTGAAAAAGTATGCATTAATCTACAAATATATTATTAATGTACGATACTCGTACATACATTTAATCCTTTTCGTATACCTAAGGTTATAAAACATTTAATAGAATAAACAAGTTTAGATTATAAAAATTGAAAATATGTAATCGACAAAATAAATTATTCTTATATACCTAGTACTCATTTAAGTGAATTGTAATAATTCTTATGAGTAATAAAGATTCTTTAAACCTAAATAATAAAGGTTCGTTCAATAGTCACGTAAGCATCAGGTACGTATGTAATGCCACAGAATATAAATAATAGTACAACGTAATACAGTCCCACTTTGTCAGCACGATAGGCCTCGTAAAATAAAGATTACAGCCCTAAAGGTGACAGAAGATTCATAACATAAATAATAACTACCAGGAAAATCTGAAGCTAACCGTGTCCCAAACAAATCTGCGTTATTTGTCAACGTTTTTGTGCTAAAAACGTTATATTAAGCTTCCTGTCCTTCAGCTTTACGTTACGCGGGAATAAATGAGAAAAAACCTGCCATCCGTACTCTTTTTGGTTTTTAATCCGTTAAAAAATGCTACAAAAGTATTAGAAGTTTTAAGACTTTAAAGTAGAAGCAAGCTTGTTAGGATTACCGAGTTCAAAGAGGCTGAAGTAAAATGAACTTGGAAGTTTCTGTAGTCAACCAAAGCAGCCTTAAAGTCCTTTAATCCTAGTTAAAATGCATTTACCACGGCGACAATTATTTGCAATCAATTTAATAAGCACTGTCAGTATTTTTAACAGTTTACTATCGACATTCATACCTAAGAATTAGTATTTTAACATATCAATATTAACCCAACGACGGGTGTTGGATTAATTTCCGTGCACTATCACTATTTCGTATAAATAAACATCCTATTAAAAGCGGAAAAAAACTAAGCATCTTAAAGTAGCTGACAATTTAAGTACCCCTAGAATGTCTCTCATAGTGCGAAGTTACTGCTGAGAGCAAGGAGAGCTTAGACGCTCTTTAAAGGAGAGATTTTTAAAATAAAAAGACACCTATACTAGTACTAGTGCTTTAGTCTGCGCCATTTCCAAATTCTTAATAGCAATACAAGTGAAACATGAGGTATCAACTGTTCAAATTAAGCTACAGAGTAGGTGCCAGAGGCGGACATAGCTAACTCTGCGATTTGTCCATGCAATGACAATTTGATTAATAAACTGAAATAAATGTCATATACAAATAAAAAATGACTAAGGCCTCCAAGTGTCCAACGCTGGATTCGAACCAGCGTACTCCGTTATAGCCACGGATGCCTGAACCACTCGGCCAACTGGTCACGCCGGCAAGGGTCGAAATTTTTAAGTATATGACACAATTACTGAAGGCTTATGGCGCCTATGAAAATAATTTAATTTGTTATTAGAGAATTTGATTAATGTCGAATTTCTATGAAAGCGTAACATTAATAATAACACATACTCTCACGATTGTGTGTAAGCAAACATGGAAACTTAAGCACATGAAACTGATCACGTTTTGCAGCTCTTAGTAAAATGGTTGAAAAAAGCCGAAATTGTGATATTGTAGTGACAGGTTCCTAGCCGCACTATAATTTGAATACATATCCGACAGTCAACTTCTACGACACCCATGGGCCATGGGCGGAAAGAGGGTGGTGGAACTGGTGGAATCGTTAGCCCGTCACCACACAGGCAATAATTTATAACTATAATCTCTTACTACATAATTATGTTCTATCAAGGTTATAAAATATCCGAAATTGAAATTTATTGCAACCAAAAAGTGTCCTCAGTGTAACGTGTTTGTAATAACCATGTACTATAATATTTGCGTACAATACTTGTAAACTGTCATCATTACAGCGTCGAATAAAGAGGTTACGTTGCATAAAACCTGTATGAAAGAGCCATAGACAACCCGCGGCGAGAGCGAGAAATGAGGCCAGGACGCTCCAAGGCTGTTCTTGCTAACACCTTAGCACAACCAGTTTAAGTAAGAACAACCAACCCTTTGCAAGCACTTCTGATAAGAGGTCTCACTATTCTGGTTATTAAGTCTCGTTTGGTAAGTAGAATACCGCGTTGTCGAATGAGCGTGCTCTGAATACTTTTCATTCCCGCCAAGGAAAACTTGCTTAATACAGCACGCCCGCAACGAAAGGGTTCGCATTTTTAAGGGGATACAGTTATATTTTTATTTTTGTGTTGACCTAGTTTGGATTTTGTTGCATATGCCTTTGGCCTTTGGTTATTTTTGCTAAATTAAGGCAAACGGTCGCGGCTGTGGTGTGCAATAAATATGAATAACGACGGGGATTGCCGCACAAGTTACTGATGTTCCTAGCTTGTGAACTAAGTATTTAGTTTCACTTACTGTTTTTACTTCTGAAGTTAACTTAAACAGATTTAAATTTTAGTCTTTACATATCACAATCAAATTTTACTCGACACTAGGAATTTTGGGTTAAATTGTGGCGTAGGCGAGAGGCTGGCAACCTGTCACTGCAATGTCACAATTTCGTTTTCTTTCAACCCCTTATTTGCCTTGGCACTCTTGAGTGGCACTGAAGCTTTAGTAGTTTCATGTGTTCTGCCTACCCCTTTATGGGATACAGGCGTGATTGTATGTATGTGTGTATGTATGTACTAGGAAATTTGGCTTTGTATCGTCTGAAAATTTCAACACATTTTTAACCCCCGATGCAAAAACGACGGGGTGTTATAAGTTTGACGTGTCTCTCTGTCTGTCTGTCTGTGTGTGTGTTTGTCTGTGGCAACGTAGCTCGCGAACGGATGAATCGATTTAGGTTTAGTTTTTTTTTGTTTGAAAGCTGAGTTAGTCGGGAATGTTCTTAGCCATGATTGATATATGAAAATCGGTCCACTATGTCGCGGTCGGGGGCTTTTCAAAATTTTAATTTTTAGGTTAGGTTATTAACGACGCAATTCACGCATTAGTTTCGTCTGTCAATTTTATTCAATATATATACTTCCACCTTCGTTATTAAATATTATACATATTAAATGAAACATTAGTTTCCAAGTCTGACGTAAGCAGTATCATACAGGTGCAAGAAACTTCATGCCAGTAGAACTCGATCAAGGACTTATGAAAATTAAATAACGATACAAATGTCAGTGGAGCTAATACCTTGAAAAGCTCGAAAACTGGGCCTTTGTCAACAATTACTGTGCCGTGATATCGCGCTTCCTGTCACGAAATGAAGGGCTCATTTATTATGCCTTTGTTCGATTGATAGAAAATTCTAACCATTTCTTTATTGAGTGTGTAGGTGTAAATCAATTTAATAATGAAGTTCAAGGCGAGGAGACTTATATTTGTCTTTGTTTGAACTATATTGGTGTCATATGGAGTAGTAATAACATACTCGTGTGATGTTCTGTGCAGGAAAGGAGAAACATTTTGCTCCTGTTCTACTTTTAAGACACTGACGATATGTATTACTTATATATACCACAATTTCATTAGATAAATTTTGAAATTCAAACAGAAATACTTCTCAATTCCGACTTTTACTCTTAAAGTCATGTACAGAAATTTTGTTCTATAACAACATTTCCAAGTACAGTCAGCATCGCATATATGTACTTGTAACAGTAACTGTAACTTCATTATTACGATAACAAGAGTGTGTTACGATATATTTCTCACACACATAGAACATCTCCTCCATCTCACATTTGCCGCAGGCCATCTTCGTACCTACAGCGGTCGGTTCCAAAGCACGAGAGATTTTAATATCCACTGAGTACAAAAGCATGTTTTAAGTACAGTCATCATCAAAAGTGGCGGATCAAACAACGCTTCCGAAGTAACTACCACGAGTACCACGTTACCGCTAAATAAAAAGAGATGCTTGTCTGTGTCTATATACTTCGAAAGAATAATTAAACTATGACAATAGGCTAGTTTCCTATACTTAAAATAAAATATTTTATGCAGTGCACGAAATAAAGCACCACATAATTAGAAGAAAAATATGGACAATAGTTATGTTTAAACATAATTTATATTTAATAAGTCAAAGAGAAAGATATAAAGTAAATGAATTGACCGTGACGTCACTCCTCGGTATTTCATAGTAATTCCATATTAGCAAATCGTTTTGATTTTGACAGTTCTTAAAAATAAGCTGATTTTACTAGTAGGAAGGTAGGAACCTAAGAGTTTTGAATGATTCACGGTTATTTTCATTAGGCTTCCGTGATCATGATGCATGCAACTGCGTCGAAATATCGGGAGCTCGACAAAAATCAAAAAGGTAATCACGGTCTATATCCCGGTCAATATAAGTCTAGTAGGAAACTAGCCTATTTTGACATTGACCGCGAACTGTACAGATCTATATTTAAAAAAGCTATTCGGGATCGTACTTTTGGTGCATTGTTTCACCCGCTTACTTTTGTCGCTGACTGTACAACAATCTGTCCGTCCTGCTGCTTTAACTATCCCGTTTCCCGGGGCGACGGAATAAATGATTATATGGCTTATGTGTGAAGGAATAGGAGCAATTATAGCGTGGAACACGGGCGAGGAAGCGGACGATTTGTGGCCTCAAATCACTCGGGCTGGGGAGGGATCCTACGTCCCACCTCGCACGGTAACTAAGTAGACGATTATTTTATGAGATACTAGTTTTTGCTCGTGGCTTCGCACGCGTTAGAAAGAGACAAAGTGTAGCCTATGTCACTCTCCATCCCTTCAACTATCTCCACTTCAAAAATCACGTCAATTCGTTGCTCCGTTTTGCCGTGAAAGACGGACAAACAAACAGACACACACACTTTCCCATTTATAATATTAAGTATGGATGTATCGTAAATGCCAATTTATGGTATTAGCTACATATATTGACAATATTTTCGGTGAAGGAATACATCGTGAGGAAACCGGACTAATTCCAATAAGGCCTAGTTACCCTTTGGGTTGGAAGGTCAGACGGCAGTCGCTTTCGTAAAAACTAGTGCCTACGCCAAATCTTGGGATTAGTTGTCACAGCGGACCCCAGGCCCGGGATAACGCAAAGAGGATGATGATGATTGACAATCAATTGAAACGTGATATGATCTCTTCAGGGTGAAGTTACAATAGTTACATTTATCCTCATCGAGTCGATTTTATGTGTGAGAATCGCTCGACAGTATGAAAACGCTTACGCATAGGAAAGCTAGAAGCATACGTACGCATGTTTATACTGATGAGCATTTCTTATACACAAAATGCGGTTCGATTCTGATAGATGTGACTTCAGCCTAAATAGATTGTCTGTCGGGTATTATCTTTCGAGTAAGTAGGTACATCTTGAACTCATTGCTAATTTTTGAACCAGATCCCAATTTTCATTGCGTCTTCGTTTAGTGTTTTTAGAATATCTGAGTACCTACTTAAGATATAGGTCTCTATTAAAAAATATAGGCACTTGTCTCTTATGGTATTCTAGTCATTGGACTAAGGAATTAACACATTTTTTTATAACTTATTTTCTATGATGTTCTTAAGGCACATTGTAAGTCATTTTCTACAAAGTCTATAGTCCATGACCTAGCACCACACATATTCAATTTACCCAGCAGGATATCGGCCGGATCTTACGAAGACGTAAGATCAATCATCGTCTGCAGTCAAAGGCCCACCAATTTGTTTGTCACATCATGTGTTACACAAGTTATGGTAATCTCAAATTGTAAAGAACAACGAACCGATAATCGATATAATACACGGTGAAATTATAAGGACTGTTCAAACTTTGCAAAGTGACTTTTGATGGGAGTATGGGATGGGACCAATGCTGAAATCGCAAACAATTTTGGCTGTTTCATACATTTCGACTGTTATGATGCCGTTCATTTCTATGGAACAGCTAATTTTCTTTCGCGATTATCATTGGTCCCATAATAAAAGTTGTTAATTATGATCTCAAAAGTCGCTATGCAAAGTTTAAACAATCCTTTTTATTTCACCCTGTATATCCATACTAATATTATAATGGGAAAGTGTGTGTGTGTCTGTTCGTTTTCAGTCCTTCACGGCAAAACGGAAAACGAATTGTCGTGATTTTTTAAGTGGAGATAGTTGAAGGGATGAAAAGTGACATAGGCTACTTTTTGTCTCTTTCTAACGCGAGCGAAGCCGCCGGCAAAAGCTAGTCAATGAATAATCGAAATCTAGAAGATTACTTTGCTAAACCGCGAATAACGTGCTATTCAATCAGTACTAATTCGTTATACTTAGGTACTTGCGTATTATACTTACGTGCAATTAATGTTACACTTAACATTAAATTCCTACACAAGTATAACGGTAACCCTAACGGCCTGATTGACTAGCACGTTATCTATTCGCGGATTTGCAAAGTAATCTTCTATATTTTGAACGAACCGATAGCAAAAATATTATATAAATAAATATTATAAGACATTCTTACACAGATTGACTGAGTCCCAGGGTAAGCTCAAGAAGGCTTGTGTTGCAGGTACTCAGACAAAGATATTAATTTATTATACATATGTACAGTATATAACACGACCTCCCACGACCACATTTGACGACCGGTCTGACGCAGTCGGTAGTGACCCTGCCTGCTGCGCCGCGGTCCCGGGTTCGAATCCCGATAAGGGCATTTATTTGTGTGATGAGCACAGATATTTGTTCCTGAGTCATGGATGTTTTCTATGTATATAAGTACGAGTATTTATATATTATATATATCGTTGCTGAGTACCCACAACACAAGCCTTCTTGAGCTTACCGTGGGCCTCAGTCAATCTGTGTAAGAATGTCCTATAATATTTTTTTTTTTTTTATACATAGAAAACATCCATGACTCAGGAACAAATATCTGTGCTCATCACATAAATAAATGCCCTTACCGGGATTCGAACCCGTTTGGTTATCAACATTAGTGACCCATATAGTTCAGTTGCAGAAAACAAACTCTAATTAGTCATGAAAACTAAAAACTCTTCCTAGCAGTAGCAGACACTACCACAGATCTCTTACAAGCAGTTATAGTGCACGGCATGGGCTACCCTCATCTGGCAGAATAATTTTGGTCATCAGAAACACACTTCGCATAACATGTTTCGCAGAAGCACTTTCGGTCGAATAGTAATTTTGCAGAAAACTTAGTTGGCATTATTACTACCACGCATACCATACATTTGGTAGAATATTGGTTTGCAGAACTTTATTTTGCTCGAATTTGATTTAGCATAACAAGAGCAGAATTATGACACGCTATCAAAAAGGAAATACTGTCACAGAGCCACCATTAGGTACGACGCCGAGCGAAGCGAGGAGGAGTGTTTGGTATCTTGCACCCCAACACAACCGATTCAATATCAAAAAGCTAATTGGAAGGAGAAGGACAATTTTATGCCGCCTAAATATTATGCAGAAATATTATCTGCGAAAGTACCATTGTCTATAAGACTATTATCCTCGTCAACAATATCAACATTGCCAAAGCATATTCTGCGTAAGGTGTTTCTGTCAAATGTGACTTCTAGCAAGAATTATTATACGAATCAAATATATGCGAAAAAAGTTTCTGCAAGACAATAGTCAACCGCACGGCAAACTTTTAGACCATATAGCCTTGCGCAGAAGCGATTTTTCTTATTAGATAGTTTTTTTGCTCGTATATGTACGATGCGCGACACTTGCCCCACCACCGCGCCTAATGGTCTAAAAGTTTGCCGCAAAAGCTTTAAAAATCTTTCATCGCGACGTGGCGCCTAAAACTAAAAACGTTTACCATAACCAGCATTAAAGGCTAACAGGTAAACAAAATTGATTCGTTAATTGAAACGCTCACGAAAACGGCAGAACTTACAGGCCTATTAGTAATGATATAGATCGTTTCATCCAGTAAGACGCGCGTGTAGGGTTCTATAATCCAAGTTTTTAAGGTTGGATTTGACAATTTTGCTCGTCACGTTGAAAATTCATCGTTTCCTTCATGAAGGCGCGAGCGTTAGCTCTTTTTGTTCTGTTTTTAAAGGTTAGATGCCCGTCATTGTGAATGGCACATTACCTATATACTGCAAGACACTCCCGCGGAAGCGACGATGTCATACCGAGGGGTCACCGGGGAGTGTTGGCAGCGTGACAAGTAATTTTACTAATTAAACGGGGGACAGGGGATTAATTTAATTTTGGGGGTTCAGTTTAATACAGCTAACGATACGATAACGATATCTAGAAAAGAAATTACTGCGAGCAACGCAGTGCGTTCACCGTGACATAAATCACGCCCCCAGTGGATGGATTCCATTTTTTTCCACGACCTAACTAAATATGAAAACAATTAAGTGGCTTCATACCTGCTTGCTAAATGTATCGAGGGTCAAAAAAAACATAGAATTCGAGTGATGTAAATAATTAATAGATGCCCACTATGGGACTCAGATTCTAAAACATAAGTACTTATTTTCTACAAAATGATTTGAAATTTAATAAGTAAAGCTTAACTTCTCAGACAATTAAAATGCCTAAAGTAACTTTAGATTCAGTTGGCGTTAAGCGAAGTCCCTAAGAGTCCTTAAAATGTCCTAGTGCCACTCAGCACCCCAGGCTACTCTAGACAGCTATGGAGGGATGATTATGAATAAAGTTTCCACACAAGTAGTAAGAACGTATTAAATAAATTGAGCATGAAATGGTACTTAATACGCGCTTCGACGCAACAACACGAGCAATAAGACTACTGTAATAAAACATATATGATTAAACCTTTATGATTCAAAATCATCATTATTTATCATTAGCGTACAATGTAGTACAATTCTCGTACATATTTTCTGATTAGAAAGAAAGTTGAATTTTTTTTTGATGTGACTTTGGATTCCGTACGATATCATGTCACCGCTAGAAAGTATGACACAAAGAAAGACGTGCCTGGAGATTGCTTAAATGACCCAGCTATTAAAATTTCTGATGATGATTATGATGCATAATCTCAAAAACACAAAAAATCACGCCTATATCCCAAAACGGACAGGCAGAGCACATGAAACGCTGAAAGCGCTGTGCCACTCTTAGCAAATGAGCGCGATATTGCAGTGAAAGGTTGCTAGCCCGTCACTCTAAACATTGAACCCATATCCCACAATGTACTTCAGGTGGTGAAATTCTTAACCCGTCACCAAGGAGCATGATGAAATTCCTTAATTAGTAAAGTTATTTAAAGTACCGTAAACGTAAACAAAAGACGGGTGGTAAAGAAAAGGAATCGACGCGACGGTGAATATATTAATGAATATTTGATGAGCTATGGAGCATTTGATCTGGTGGAATGTTGCCAATTTATTTATACACCCAACTTATTCATTAAGCTTTGTGGCAAAATGAATATCCTAACTATTTGTCGTATGGTCCCAAGAGTTTTGTGAAACAATGTCTACTATTTTGGTATCAGAATAAAACTACATTGGGACTGGATTTGACTGGATTGGAACTCCGAGAAAATCCACATATATACTTTATAAATATTTTGGGAACAAAAGTAGAAGTAAGTCGGTTGCGGCTTATTAAAGTACATTACGATACAAGTGCGGAAAAGAGGAAGTACGAAACGAGTGTTTTAAATTGACACGAGTTACGAATTTCCTTTTCGCACGTGTATCGTACCTACGACGTTTTTCGTAAGTTTCAAACTGACAAGAAATGAACCATTTCTCACACTAGTGCGTAAAAAAGCACCACCTACCTACTGAAATTTTTTTTTTAAATGTCTTAAGTAGGTTGGACGCTGGTATTGTTATCTGACACAAAAATTACAAGGCCCTATGCACGGCGCTCAAACTACGAGTACTTACCTATAGGTAACATGCAATGTATCTGCTTACATTGCGGACTGTTGAGGCCACGGTGTTTTCAGTCAAAGGAAATAGTAAATCCGATGTACTTAGGATATGTTTAGGAAACTCAACGATAGAGGGCGTGAAAAACAATTATATGCCGTAGTGCATTGTTCGCTAGATGCCAATGTTACCCCCCCCCCGCAAACTGGCTAACGACTTGTTTTCGTTAAATGTATAAGTATTTTTGATGTCCAAAATTTTCGCTAGATGTCGCTATACCACCTACAAACTAGCGAACGACATTTTATGGTTAATTATATTATGTAATTAAATTGTAAATTTTATTATTGACATCTTTTTTTAGTGACCGATTGATGAATGGTATACATCAAACCTATTTAAAAATCCCGCCTTAAATATGTGGCGTTATATGTTTAAAAGGTCCACATGCTTTATGTGCTTAAGGAACTTTTAGGCAACGAAAGTCACATGAAAAGTTGTTGTAACTTAATAATAGATGGCGCCGCATTCGAAATTCTTGACTGATAACTCTATACCATACTTTTCAATATACTCTACTCTATGGTTGAGGCTACATACATTTCAGGTCATTAATCAATACTGTAATATAAATTTCACACACCGCATAAACAAGGCCCGTAAGGTACAAACATTAATAGGAACTACATACATTTTTATTAATATCTGTATAATTTAGGGAACAAGTACGCAGGAAACTTTCCAACTCACCCTTGGTTTTTTTTTTCACTTTTTTTAAAAGGGAAAATATAAATAAAATCCATCTGTAAAGTCAGGGTCTAAAGGACGAACCACACCCGGCAACTTCAAATGGATTGAAGATAAATATTTACAGGAGCGAGGTGGTCCTTTAATGACCGCTTGTTATTGTTTGTTTATGATATGTTTAATGCGACTTTAACAGTTATGAGGGCGAGGATTATACTATTAGATGTATAAGCTTTGCAATAGATACCTACATAATTATCAAATTATCATTTATCATAGTGTACCCTCTTAAACAAGTACTTACGCTTTTTTAAGTTCAGTATTTTCAGTGATTTATTCATAATCCAACGTGATCCACCAATTGGTTCATCGAAGCACAGTTATTTTATAATTTACATGTCTTTATATTTACTTGATTGGTACCTAATATATATGTTATGGACCAAGTGATTAATAAGGGCATTATGTATAATGTCCGGGCATTATGAATAATGCCTAGCCGCCTAATTAATGGCAATATAGTATTGACCCATTAACCGGTATATGTAGTGTCCAAGAAATTCGTTCATTGAAATGACACCCACGATGAGCACCTAAAATACTTTGAAAAAAGGTAGTCCTTAATAGGACTAAAACTAAAAATGTGTCAAAAAACACTATCGGTTGTATGATGGAGGGCATACAACAAAACTTACAACATGAGCAAGGAGAAACGGAGAATGATGAATTTACTAATAAATAATAATTTTTGAATACATTTTTAACATCTTATAGAAAAACAAACTTTGATTCGGCCGGTTTCGGTACCTTTAACCATAGATTAAATATAACAAGATCATACCATCCCATACATTAAAATGCGACCGCCTAAGACCGCGCTTACACTCCACCACACATAGATGGCGCCACAAAAAAATGTCTTGTAACTTTCGATTATACTTGTAGATGGCGTTGTGTCACTTTTGACATAGATTTACGGCTCGGAATTGACACTTAATGCCAATCTACAAATAATCGGTCGCAACAAGGCATTTTTTTGTGGCGCCATCTATGTGTGGTGGAGTGTAAGCGCGTTCGTAGGCGGTCGCATTTTAATGTATGGGATGGTATGATCTTGTTATATTTAATTTATGCTAAAGCTAAAGCTTGTTATATTTAATTTATGTTAAAACACAGTTTCGAATTTGTCAAATTCGTTACGAATCAGTCCTTAGTAACACTAAACGAACTGGAAACAAATAGTGTTCGACATTTGTTACACAATAGTTCGTTTTAATGGTTTCTTTTTCCGCAAACCGAAACGGCAGACCGAGCATATCACACGTCAGATTTTCCGACGTGAAAATGAAATACACCGATATTTCGCACTCTAAAAACTTTGGTGTTACGAAAGGCAACAATTTTACTGGCATTTTATTTGTGGATTTCGACAATAAAACTTTATAAGTTTATTAATAAGGTTATTAATAGTAGGTTAGTGGTAGGTATCGCTGGGAGGACAGTGTGGTGGCGGATCTGCGTCAACTTCAAGTCAATGACTGGCAAGAGGCTACGCAAGATCGGGACAGATGGCGATCTCTCATTTCGGAGGCCAAGATTCACTTTGGATCACTGACCCAAAATAGTTAGTTAGTTAGGTTATTAAGCTATCATTTAAATGTACCGAAATTAGGTTAATCATTTGATTTCTTGAATTTTTTTTGGTTTTAAGGATAAATAAATGTCTAACAAATAATAAAGAATCTCTGTACTCGTAAAACTCATACTCTAGTAAAAGTAACGCTGGTTTTGATTCTAGTACACTTGTGTTTCACTTACTAAATAAGAACTTTTTACGAGTTCTCATCATTAAGGGTTTCGTTACGAGTTAAGAACTCATAAGTAGGTAGTTTACACAGCATTAAATATTTTATAATATTTACTCTCATAAAAAATATAGGTCAGAATCCAAAAGCCATTTTTTTTAGAATTGGTCTCATAGTAAGACTTACTCAGTATGACCTATATTCACCCCATACATTATTACAGGTAACAAATACACACCATGTGTGAATGAAGTTAATAAGATGACCGACTTTCACACAAAAGGCCGCAGTTAACAAAAGAAGGCAATAAGTCGAGTGACCTTGGAAGGCTTTACCTGAAAATCATAATAATCTACCACAGAGTACAAGTACAGAAGTCTCACTCCTTTGATGTTCACAAAATGCCGCCATTCTCGCAGCCGACATTAAGTTCTAATGCAGCGCGCTAAAAGCTAGGTCGTCACCACTGAATGGGACTTGCACTCGTGGCCGCCAACTCAGGGTATTTACGTAGCCGAATGACACAAACGCTCATGAAACGAAACGCTCGTAGATATCTATCTCTATCACTCTTGCGTATTAGCACGACAGAGCCAGACTACCTGTCGCGGCGTGTCGTTTTCGTTTTCCGTCGCAGAAATGCCATTCGGCTACGGCATCTGTACTAGTAACTCGGCGAAAGAATCGCGAAGTGAGCCGCCCCTGATAATACGGTCCCGTGAAGCCTATCGCATTACACTTACAAGTGCGAAAAGGACGCAACGACGCGACAGGCTATGTCAGACTAGTGTGCTAGGCCCGCTGAAAATCTGAACCATGCTACGGTCGTACATACTACGGGCTTCGTTCGTAGAGGGTCTACGGGGACTCTACGAACAATATAGCCTCCAATAGGGCTCGTCTACGCTAACCCGATGGCCGTATCATGGTCGTGTTTTTGCTACTTGTCATATTATACGTCACTTTCGCACTTACTGAATAAAATGTAACAGACATAGCGACAAAAGATAGACAGCCGTATCGTATCTTAGCCCTGCTGATGTTTATATGGGAACTGCACGCTCCCTGCACAAATTATTTTATAACAGCTAAACAAAACCAGATGTACATATGTCTATAAAATATATATAATAACTAGCTTTAACCCACGGCTTCGCTCGACTTCTAAAATTCGAAAATTGTGGAATACTTCATACAGACTTCCACCCCCCATTTTAGGGAACTTGGGGGTTAGAAAGAGACAAAAGTAGCCCATGTCACTCTCCATCCCTTCAACTATCTGCCCCTAAAAATTCACGTCAATTCGTCGCTCCGTTTTGCCGTGAATCCCGTGAAAGACGGACAAACAAACAGACACAGACCCACACAATTTCCTATTTATAACTTTAGTAGGATTAGAATACGATACTTAAGACCGTAAAATGATAGATTTGTTTATATTTAAAAAAGTTATTCAGGGTGTCACATATTTCTAGTGCGTTGTTTCATCTGCTACAATATATACTAACGCCGTGTCTTGCGTGGGCGACGGTCGCGCGACCGTCGCCGTCGCGTCTCATCGCATCGTCTACTTCCATATCGATAAGGTTTGATTTCGTATGCGTCGCACCGCCGTCGCGCGACCATCGCGCGACCGTCGCCCACGCAAGCCACGGCGTAAATGTACAACTAGGTAGGTATTTTTTAAAATGGAACGGTCGGTGTTCGGTCGGTTTCAGTCGGTGACATTCTATGGCACAATTGGCGGCAAATTGTATACAAGTTAGAATGGAAGTAGCGCAACAACTTTACTGTATACTGCACAATTATACTACAAAGCTCGTATTTTATTTACTTTCGCAGTTGAACGCGCTGTTTTTTTACATTATACATTGTATATATATATATATATAATATGTTATTTTCTCGTAAAACAATAACTAAAGTTGTTGCTCTAAAAAAGAGAATGTTTTATTAGGCACAAACAAAGATATTTAAATTATAATGTACATTGAAAATGTAACAATCAAAACACTTACCTAAAAAAGAGAAACAACCTATCTTTATATTTTAAACAATTTACAATGTAACGTTATTTATAGAATAAAGCCTTTTATTTATAGAATATATGTTATTTATAGAATAAACATTTCTTGTGAAAAATACAGCTGTCAAAGTCATGGCCATGTCATAGACACTCACAAGAGTTGTAGGATGAATAGGTAGCAAAAAGGCTATATTTACATATACTATATATATATATATAGTACCTAGTATAGCGCAGTACCTATCTCATTCTCAACTAATTCCCGTTGAGGCGGCGCTAAATCTCTGCGGACTGGTTTTGTGAGCCACGGTTCGTTTCCTAACCGTTTCAATTTCCTAACCGTTTGTCTTAATTATTCTAAGAAAGTGCATCCTTCAGCATGACATATTTCCTAGTTTCCAAAATAACACACAACAGCTCGCATTTTCTTGGGTAAAGCTTTCTGTATTAGTTGAACGCCCACTGGTTTACTATAGCCCAGTATCTCAAAATCTCAACTAATGCCCGTTGGGGCGGCGCTAAATCTATTTCTGCGGGCTGCGACTAGTGGAGCCACGGGTGATTTAAACTGTAATTTTCCCAACCATTTTATATTTACCATAAGTAGACGTACTTAATTGTAGAGTAGTTATGACTCGAAAAACAAATCAATATAACAAAATGACACGAATGATATAGAAAAAACGGCTTGTCTCTAAGTACAAAATTCTATTTAAATTTTATTTTATCTAAAATGAAAAATATTTTATCTCTAAAAAAACCGGCCAAGTGCGAGTCGGACTCGCCCACCGAGGGTTCCGTACCTACAAAACTATTAGGTACTTTTACGTTACTCACATAAGTCTAAAGACTGGGCTAGGCTAGAAGTATAGGTTCTCTAATGAGCATAATTGTGTTTAGCGCCACCTCTCGACGAATTCGCGAACTAATTAGCACAGCTTGCGTGAGGTCTTTTATAATGTTAACCAAATTCAACATTTTTTATTTTATTTTAAAGTAGGTGTTTTATGTAAAATTTCGTAGCTATAAATTTTAACACCTTTATTCATAAACGTACACTAAAGTTATCCAGCCGATAAAGTTCGTTTATCCCTTTCTATCACACCAATACGTCGGAAAGGGACAACCGAACTTTATCGGCTTGATAACTTAGTGTACGTTTATGAATAACGGGGTGAGTATTACCGTACTGTAAAAATGTAATGTATAGTTGTATACGGATTAATGAATTTAATATAGATAGGTAATTATTGATATGTGGCAAAACGAAGGAAATTGTTTACACCTTCGCAATAAGTATCTAATTCTGCGCTGTGATAGAGTTGCCATAGTAGGTATGTATACCTATATTGTATAATAGGCAATAAGAGGCAAAAAACATATTGTGCTAAAATATTTAAAATACCTACAGTCATTTCCGAAACGTGTGAATTCATGTCAATACTTTCTTTTATCAGTATTACACGGAGTAGGTAAACGTTTCGTGGCAGCGGCAGCGCACACTGCAGAGAGCGCACGTGGACACCGGCGCGGCGCCACAGAATATATAATAGCACAAGTAAAGAAGGCCCACTGCTTTGATGTTTCCGAAATGCCGCCTTTTTAAATACCTACAACATTCTTACAAAGAAACGAGCCGCACGTGCGCGGCGTCCGGTGATAGGGTTACCAATGGATCCAAACGAATTAATACTCACATTAAATGTTATATTATTATATTCAAGTCTTGAGTACTTTCTAGGTATATACGCTGTATTTATATATTTTTGTTCAAGGTTCCAACATCACAAGCCTTATTGAACTTTTCCGTGGGACTTAATCAGTAGTAGATCTGTATAAGAATATCTTTTGGTATTTATTTTATTCAATATGTCTATTTAATTAAGTATTATTAGCCATTCCACCCGCGGACATCGCTTAAAAAACCTCGCGACGTAAAGTAACAATAGAAAGTGCGAACGTGCATTCCGTGAGAATGTGCGCCACCCCTGAGTGAGCCGCGAACTCGCGGCCACAGCTCGCGGCCGCCAGGATATACTTGTAGCGCGGCGATAGGATAGCGGAGTGAGCCGCCTCTGGCGGCGCCAGCGGACGCGTCTGTGTGCGTGAGCTAGGTATGCATACAACTACAACTGCTGTAGGCACCGCCCCCCCCTCAGCGCGTCCTCTGCGGCGCGGCGATAATCACCTAGCCCTAAGGCCCTGGTTTCTCTGGCCCGTCACACGCGCCCGGTGGCGTTTGGAATGTTTGGATGTGAGCCGCATGTGCCGCTGTACCACACGCTGTCGGTCGCGGGTGCGTGGGTTTTCTGACCCTTGGTCACCCGTCGTCGGCGACGGAACTCAGAAGCTCTGGTAGACTGATTTTTGAACTGTTGTGTTGAGCTCTGATCAAAATGAATGCAAAAATACTTACATTGTAATTCTTAGAGGAAGAAGATTATACGCGACTTAATCCGTTTCCATATAAATATTGATATTACCCAAAAAAGAGACAGTCAAACGATATTTTTGTATGAAACCGGCAAAAAGAAAGTGAAATTTTTAACTTGGTACTCAAACACTTTCATTGTAGTAAAGAAAAATTTACATCATATATTCGATTAAGTATATCGAAAACAGTTCACAGAAGTACAATTCATCCATTGAATTACTATGTACTAACATACTAGAAATTACACCCCAAACAAAGTCTGTGCTCCGGCCGGCAGCGCGCGGCGCATGCGTGGGGAGGTACCGTGTCATAGAGTAAGACTTGACCAATGACCACCTAGACGCGAGTTTTTCTCTTTGAGCCGACCCTAAAAAATGTATAATTGAAAGTAAGTTCATTTTATAAGTGTATAATTTATAAGATAGTTTTATTTTTAGAGTAGTTATATATACCTATATTTACATATAAGTATTGAACGTTTTCCTAGATGTTGAATGAAGTGGGTGCGTAGAAAAGTGGCACCTAGCTTGCAAAGTGACAAGATGACTAGGTACCTATTTATTAACTACTAAGTACTAAGCTAAATGATCAGAATTTTGCTCATTAAAAATACTCATGGTTCCAGTACTATCAGTCCACATTTAACCGCATCCTTCGTAAACTAACAGGACTTAGGAGAGCTAACAGAAAGTTATGCGTTCCAGCAGTTTAAGCACTAATAAGTCACTAACGTAACAGATCCTTAATTCACTTGCCCGCAAAACGACAAATACCTACCTACGCTTTATGTAACTAATATTAATATGTTACTACGTAAAACTCAGAAGTCTTACTACGCTAAACCGCTCCACCACCCCGACCGCCCGGCGGTCGGTATGGTATCTATTTCAGTTTATAAAAATAGATATACATTCAAAAAGTACCCCAAAAGTAGTTCTCTTAAAAGATATACAATATAAAGCACAAAGCCACTAAGCCAAATCCCTGAGTCGGTAGCTATGGTGCTCTCAATCAATAATCTTAGAGGAAAATAACAAGAATTACTCGAGTTAGGGATAGAAATGTTTTTCGTGACACAATAACTGGGGTGCCATGACTATTTATATAAGCTAGCTTATACTAGCTTTTTCCCACGGCTTCGCTCGCGTTAAATTTAGGGAAACCCCCTATTTTAGTTAAGTGGGGGGTTAGAAAGAGACCAAAAACAGCCTATATCGCTCTCTCTTCCTTCAACTATCTCTACTTAAAAAATCACGTCAATTCGTCCCTCCGTTTTGCCGTGAAAGACGGACAAACAAACAGACTCACACACTTTCCCATTTATAATATTAGTATGGATTTGGCATTTTTAGATGAATTTCATACTGTTTATTTAAATGTTTTATATACCTATTTAAATATTGCACTCATGTCAATGAAGCTTAGAATTTAATCTGTCATTTTTCTGTTGTGATTAATTAATAATTTTCTTTTTGTACCCGAATTAAGAATGATTCACACTGGAACGGGACGGACCGGAATTTTTAATAAATAACTATAAACTTCATAGCCTAGAGCGCTGGTGCCCTAGCGAAAAGAGCGTGCGACTTTCGATCCGGAGGTCGCGGGTTCGAACCAGGCTCGTACCAATGAGTTTTTCTGAACTTATGTGCGAAATGTCATTTGATATTTGCCAGTCGCTTTTCGGTGAAGGAAAATATCGTGAGGAAACCGAACTAATTCCAATAAGGCCTAGTTACCCTTCGGGTTGGAAGGTCAGATGGCAGTCGCATTCGTAAAAACTAGTGCCTACGCCAAATCTTGGGATTAGTTATCAAAGCGGACCCTAGGCTCCCATGAGCCGTGGCAAATACCGGGATAACGCAGGGAGGATGATGAAACTTCATAGCCTAGACTTCTTGCGTATCCCTGCCCCAGATATCTAAATAACTTTACAACCTAACAACAAACTGAATACATTTTACTACGACGTAATAGAACGTACGACCGAGTACGACGGGAATGACATCTACTTACCTAGATAAACAAAGAAATATTTTAGTCCTATATTAAGGGTCGTATATACGAGTGTATACCTACCTACTTACTATACGTTCAAACTACGTACCTACTTTGTTTTACACATTCCAAACTGTAGGTACAACACAAACATATGGTGTTGAGGACGTCCATGGTTGATCACTTGCCTCTTATATGACAAAATTAAGGTCTGCATATAGTATACTACATTATTGATTTATGGAAATATCGCTGGTGCATAATTAGTGCGAAGACGTACCTAAAGAACAAGGGCTGGAAAATTCCTAAGAAATCCCAGTTCTCTAGCCATAACTACAAAATAATAAGCAACTTCCAGCCTCTCATAGTTGAACTATGGAATGAATTCTGACAAATACCACACAAAACCAAAGATGTTCAACCTTAATTGTAAATATTCCTAATTTCCTACCAAAAATCCAAGTTTACACACAAAAGCAATAACCTCAAAAAATGTGTGACATACATCTAAAAAACACAAATATAAAATAGACATACCATCAAGTTTTCATATTCACTACATATTTATTGCATCCATGGTCATATATACATGGTTACAATGGACTTAAAAAAGTACACTATTAAGGCGTGGCAACTTATTTATAATATATTGTATACTATACTAAACACTATAACCATTTTTCTAGGTCACAGATAACTAGTCGAAAGATGTTGTATGCATTACAAAAACAGAATTTGATAATTAAAGCCCTTACATAACTTATTCATTGTTAATAAGAGCGCGCACGTGGTGGCAAAAATAATTTGTCTTTAACTTTTTTTTTCCAAGGAAATAACTGAAGAACAAGACAAGAACTAGCTGTAATCTAACAATTTGGATCTTTGAGTCAAGTTTCGTATCGTTACCAGGTAATTACATGTAATACTCATTTCTGTAGGGTTCCGTAGCAAACTACGATGGAATATCACTGAATACAATAATAAAGCAATATTTAGTTTTAAAGCTGGCTGTGGCTCTCAGAGCTGTAAACTTTCACGATATGTCGGACGAATGGAAAAGTGAAAAATACTTCATCTTAAAGTCATTATCATAGTCAAGTTGAGCTACGAGTATAACATGGTACTAAAGCAGGGGAGAAGGGTACAAAGACAGTCTATGAAACAGATGTTTAAGGGTTTAACTACATGTTCAAATTAAAATAAATAAATTTTTGCACGTACCCATCTCATCGCTCCTGTTCTATTTATGACCAACTTCGTCTCTCGTTCCACAGGTTCGTTCTCTAGGTTCTCCCTCCTTCATGAGTTATATCGTGGCTAATACTCATAATCTAAAAGCAGGTTTACAAACAATAAGCATGGGTCTTTGATTATAGGGTTTTTATTATGGTGCCTATGTATAATAACAGGATGACAGATGATTTAAGCAGCATCCGAATTATTTCGAACGACACTTCGTAGCTGTGTAGCCCAATTCGAGAGAGAATCCCTCGTCCACAAACGCGGCAAGTGTATGCCCCCCCAGGTGGTTGGGGGTTGGAGGCCTGCTCGTGGCACCTCATGCGTTTATCATTCAAAGAGAAGAACAAGGCATTGTCGTGCTTGGATTGACCGTCGTGGACAGCACGACGCCACATGGGCCGGTTTTCGGCCAGTTGCTGCCACTGATACCATGGGATATCAAAGGCAACCATGTCACGCTTCACGCAATTTTTAAAGCGCAGCAAGGTATGTACAGGGTAGGAAAAACTAAACACACGTTTTAGCAAGAATGCTGGTATTTTCACAGACAGAATCTGTGGGTATCGTAGTTTTCAATGACACTTATAAGGAACCCAGTAGTATTTCATCTCTTTTTTCATCTCTTTTTGTCCAGGAGATTACTTGCTTACTTACTTCACTGGCTCAGCGACCCAAAGAGGATCACACGAGATCCGACACAAGAGATCGCCACTCTGTCCTATCCTGCGCCAGTTCATGCCAGTTAAGGATCACCGAGGGCGTTCACAAGGGGTTCACAAGTCTTTTAGGGCCTCCTCGCACCAGCGAGATCTAGCCCGAAGATTAACTGGTACAAAGTAGGTACCTTCTGTTTTACTGTTATGGTTTGGTTTTACTGTCATGCTGTCTAACTTATTTGAGTAATAAATGTATCCCTTTTTAACAACTTTACTGCCTATATTAATTTTACATAAATATTTATATTTTATACGCATTAGATTACATTTATGAATAAACGATGAATTTGACATGAAATTTTGACAGATTGATGTGGCCAGTAAGAAGATAAGTAAGTATCAATGTTTTTTCAAAGTTGGTATAGCAGCAAAATTAATCGTAAATCACAATGATAGAAAAAAAAAACAATAAATTTGGTGATTGGATATGATATGTATGAACCGACGACGACTGGATCACTAGATTCACTAGCCACTATGTAATACATTTATGGTGGGGGGATCTAAACATACGAGTATGGCGCGGAGTGAACAAGCGAAGTGAGCAAACTGTTGGCTATTAAAAATATTTTTTTTTTATTAAAATAGACTGAACCACTATTAAATAGACTGAACCACTATTAGCAGGTGTTACAATGTAGATATATATTTGAGTTAAATGCCTCAGCCTCAAATTTATCAGTTCGTATTTCAATAAAACGTAAACAGTCGAAAGCCCCATCTTAAAATTGAGGGACCAGTGTTTCGAAGGAATCTCCGCGTTCAAAAAGCTGCAATAATAAGATAATACTACCTACTTACTATATTTCCTAGTATTTATACGGAAGATCCCTATGATGCTGTTTACTATATTAGTTACATACATTTTGGTGCTTTACACAGAAACTGTCTGTATAGCATAAGTAAATGCGTTTTTACTCACACTTCAACGAAAAATAATAGTAAAGAATGACATCTTATCAACAGAAATAGGAAAAACAACAGATACTCTCTGTTTATCTTAGTTTCCCATTTTCCCTTCTAGACAAAAAAAAACTACATAAAATTAGGTTTACTACATGTACCATATATTCTCGTAAGTATAAGCACTGGTAGTCTAGTGGTTAGAGCGTGCTTCTTTCAACCCGGATGTCGCGGGTTCCAACCCCGGCTCATAACAATGATTTTTTTGAAATTTATTTGCGAAATATCATTTGATATTTGCCAGTCGCTCTTCGGTAAAGGAGAACATCGTGAGAAAACCGGACTAATCCCAGTACGGCCTTAGTTACCCTTCGGGTTGGAAGGTCAGATGGCAGTCGCTTCCGTATAAACTAGTGGCTCCGACGCACGTGTGAGTCCATACTATTTTAATGTTTACATGACAGACAAAGTCAGGACTCACATATTGTGCGTCGAAGGCACTAAAGGCAAAGTCACATATTGGTGAAAGTAACGGAAACGGCAGTGAATGCGTTAAAACCTTGAACAATTACCTTAAAGCAAAGAGCCTGATGGCGTTTGCTGGAAATGGTGTTCTTCATTTTACTATTAATTTGAGATAATCTTGAGTCATGTGAAAATAATCACTACGGCGTCGTCCCGCGCCGTTCCGTCGACGGTCCGCCCCGTTCAGTGTACAGCTTAGATATTTAGGTAGGTAAGTATATAAGTTTAGGGACTATATTTATAGCCTAGTGTACTTCTACAAGTATACTACGTCTAGTTGTTTATTTCTTATCTATGAACGATTTTACCAAAATATCCGCCTGTTTAGTTCATATGCAATATGCATATAACTATAAGGAAGACAAATGTTTTCGGTAGACATATTATTATGTACCTAAACGCATACAGTGTCATATCATAAATCATAAATGATTTATCTTTAGTACCCTTACCACGAGCAGTGAAAGTGTCAACACTGACATATAATACGCTAAAACATCTACGCATATAAGTTACGTGGTCGCTAAATATGTCATTAATATGGCAACGTGACATATTACGACGCTTACAACAATATACATGTTATTTTAAATTCAGAATACTGATCGTCATTTATTTATACCTCACAGTTCCATCACTGCTCTTTAAATGTCAAACCAAGGTATTTCTGCAAAAGTTCATTTTATGAACTAACTATGTAGTCTAGTTTCCAGTTGTCTAGACTTGTTCGAAGTTCAACATGATAATGTTTGACAGAAAACCGATTCTATTACAACTTCTATTGCATTGCAGTGCAGCGAAAGTCTCGAAACAAATGTTTTTAAAAGCATTTTGATGTTTCGTCTGAGTTAAGAGGTTATTTGGGAGAATAGCGTAATATCTAAGGAGCAATTGAAACTATCATTACGTTATTTAATCGCGTGACGTAACATGTATTAACACTTTCGAAACCGGGCTCTACGCGGCGCTACGACATTTTCGCTACATACGGGGAAACCTATGTAATCGGCTACGCTTCTACGAGCGGTGTGCCCGACAGTCGGGTTCTTGGTAGCGAAAGTGTTAAGCACTTTCTGTGGTAAGTAGTATAAGAAACTCCTGGTATCCCAAATAAAAAGGAAACTTCATAACTTTTTTAATAGATTAGAGAGACTCGTACCACAGGACAATTTTTTTTGCATTTCATTTATGTGTATTAATACTTTTTAAAAATAATAAGTTCTTCAAATAATGCCTTTGTCATAAATATTAATTTATACATACCTATGACATTTTGCTTTCTTGTGATAAAAAATACTTTTTTCCTCGATGACTAAAACGTATACCAAAGAAGACTGTACTTAAGCCTCTTTTCAATCGCCTTATCAGATTGAATTTGACTTGACTCAGTCACTCGCCTAGTAACAATTCCTCATGCGTGTAACTTTCGCTGCGCACGCGCCGCCGCTGCAATCCTTTATTGATAATATAGCCGCCATTAGTATTCCCACCTGCAAGGAGATGCAACTGCTGATGCAACGGTTTTCGAAACTATCATTGGATAGCGGCCAAACTACGAAAAATGAGATTGATTGCGATTGTTTGGGATCGCTTGCGCAGGATGTTAGGACGGAAAATTACCCGTGAGAGCCATTTATTTAGAGAATGATTATGCGTTGAGGATGCCAAGTGAAGACAAAGCTAGCTAGCTTGCTAAAGCAAAAGTATATGCTAGTTAAAATTACAATACCAAGGTATTAAAAGAGCGACACATTCAATTAAAGATTAGAACACAAACATTAAGTAGATATGTTAGCTCTTTATCCCTTTTTTTTCTTCTTGAACACAATATCTACTATTGAAACGTTTAAAAATATTTTTTAGTTAAAATAGGTGGGTACCGTAGTATTTTGTGTGTTTTGCAGAATATTTGTAAAACACATTGTATTAAAGATTTATATTTTCTACTACCTACCCCACTATCTTCCTACCCCAATGAAAATTGAACAACGGTTAAAATCAAATATAAAATAAATGATAAATCTCTCAAGTGTTTCACTTAAAGGGAGATCATAAATAAATTGTAACGCATGCAGCAAACGCATAATGCAATGAAGTAATCGAGTCAGCCATGCTCAATTAATCGTGAACTATGTTGTTCACTCGATGTTTCCGAGATAATTCACTAAGTGAATAAATTACACCGATACGAACGCACTTAAATACGGACTTTTATGCACCTCGTTTGATACATTTACATTTCTGGCCCCGTAGCCGAATGGCATTTCTCCGACGCCAAACGAAAGCGATAGCGCGATAGAGATAGATATCTACTAGCGCTTCGTTTCGTGAGCGTTTCGTGAGCGATTGTGCCATTCGGCTAGCCACCCAGGCCCCGTAGCCGAATGGCATTTCTCCGACGCCAAACGAAAGCGATACGCCGCTGGCTCTGTCGCGCCAATACGCAAGCGCGATAGAGATAGATATCTACTAGCGCTTCGTTTCGTGAGCGTTTCGTGAGCGATTGTGCCATTCGGCTAGCCACCCTGGTTCTGGCAGAACACATTTTTTTGTACGAGAAAATAGGTATTCGATGAGAAGATTCGAAACTTCGGAAATGGACCTAACAAAATAAATTCTATAGCGATATTAATTGTATAGACTCGAAGGACATTGGTTTTAATTTCACTTAATATGTTCAGAATACGAACATTTTATAGTGCAGCCTAATATTATAACACAACTAGCAAAGTGCGAGTATAGGTGTACTTAAATTTGATATCTAGATGTTGATTCTCAATAAAAAAAAAATATTATGGGCGTCGTATAGTTATGATACGACCTTGACACGATTTACAGTGCATCTCACGCGCACCGACATCGACAACCGAGCGCGAGAGATATAGGATCTGAATGATCTGATCTGATGTAGGTAGTGCATCCATTTTTGAAGTGTCAGTGAAGTAGAAGCACTTCGAAAAAAAAATCGGAAACGAAAGATTTTTTTTGTCAGAATCGGCCTTTCAATCTGGTAAATTATTGTCTATTATATAAAGCAATTGCGTAGTGATTTAATTATATTTTTCGTACTTTAATCATTTGAGTGACATATTGCGAAATATTAAATTCAATACCATGCGTGCCGTGTAAAATTACATATGGCACTAATTTAGATCCTGCACATCACTCAATCTATTTAAAGGTATCCTGTCTAAGTTTCTTGCAACCATATTGCGAAGAAGCAATCTTTTCCCCGAACTAAATCATCACCTGTCCTAGAAATATCTTTGCATGACTCAAACCCAGCGACCAATTGTGCAAATTGTGATGGCCTGGAATCGAGGTATTTCCGCTCAGGAGGGTAGCACTAGAATTCACTATATCCTTTAGTGACACAGTCACTATGCAAATAAATAGGCTAACGTTATAAAAATTAAGGTGCGGAGTATCGATTTCCTATACCCACCAGTTTTAAATTTTGGACCTTTTCCTAATGACAAAGAGTGAGAGAGTGTGTAAGTAACATGAAATGTCACCAAAACGACAACATTGGTTAATTTGTAGTACAACAAAATCTAAATGTTATCGTAAGTAGCTTCCTTGGAGTTGAGAAACAATCAAATTAAAAACTAGGCACGTTTTTAACTGAGGCCTTAGTAAGAAATTCAGCATGCGTATTAGGTAGCTTAGGTATAGGTATTCAAACAATAGTAGTTACATAGCAAAATTCCTTCCGTCTTTCTTCTTCGAATGTACGTTAAATGACAACATATTTAACACAATCCCTATTGAGCCGATGCAATAAATATTCTATTCTAGCTATTGTTGGACTTGGTCACCTATTAGTATTTACCTTAAGTTATCTCCTAAGTAGTACTTACGCTAATATCAGAAAATGTTCATTGTTTGTTTACTCAATCTGTACAAGTGACTATTAATGACCATACCGCACGTGACTAACAGTCATATCGCTTTCAATCGCCCGTAACCGTTCCGCCTGCGATACGTCACGGTGTGACAGACGGCCTATTACACCGTGTGTTACTTCGCGCCGGTTATGTCACTAGAGGTATGATGTTAATTATATCTACACGGTCTGCAGGGAACCCTTGTTGTCTCTTGTAGAACAAAAGAGCAAATAGCCACTTCAACCACTTCAAACTCTTAAGAGCAATTTGTTGCCACCATATTTAACGGATGTGACGTCTTAAAATGACGATTTAAGGGTCAAGGCGTGGAAAGTCTCGGTTTAATGTTACAAATATATTTTTATTTACTTCGATGAATGATTTTAATATACTTTAAGTTAATTTTTTGTGATATTAAATAAGTATCAAGATTTCCCAAGCGGAGCGCGTCTTTATCCCTCGGGGGTTGTAGAAAAAATAGAAAAATGGGTGAGTCAGCGATAAAAATAATTTTCTTAGATTTATATGAATGGTATTTTTAATGGTGCGGTACCAGCCACGAAAGAGGTCGTTAAACTCTACATTAGGTAGGTATAGCTATTATCCAATTGTTGTAAAGTTGAAAATTCTGTTTAACGCCCAGATGTTTTACATTGCAACTTTATAATTCATGTATGTCACCGGTATTTTAAATGATTTTATACAGAAAATACAAAAACGTTTCACTAAAACGCAAAAAAAATATTATATGTAGGTAAGCAAACAACTAATTTGTCTTTCTGTTATCATAATTATTCTGTTATACGTAAGTTTTAAAGTTGGCTACATAAATGTTTCGCTGTTAATCGTGTAGGTACCTTATTTTAACTGGGTCAAACAAAACGACGAATTTTATCAGGTTTTTTAAATATTTGATTGTTTGTATTTCATATAGCAGCTTAACTTATTATAATTTAATGAAATTCCTGAGACAAGGCCCATTATTTGCCGACAGTGACTGCTCATCTTGATAACAGCGTCTTGGTAAACAAGACTACTTTCCGTAATCGCGACATCGCGCGTTTCCGTCACTTGTCGTAACTCAACACTCGACGCTGTCCCATTTCGCGGTAAAAATCGCGCGATCAATGCGACATGCCAAAACAAAAACGTACATGTAGATGCAGATTATAGAAATGGTAGTTCATGTTAACCACGGTATGTATATACCTACATATACCGGCCGGCGTCTGTTATAGATAGAGATTGAGCGGATGCTGCGCTGTAGCCTCGCTCGGGCGTAGTACGGGAACAAAGCGTCCCGCCCTACCCCCTTCGTAAACCGCACTTTTCATGTATGGAACAACTACTCAAATTTACAGCAGAGCTCGGTACGAACACTTGGAACAGTTTAGAAATTATGTAAGGACTTTTTATAGAAGAGTATTACACGTACAGTGGGTGGGAAGCCGGTGATCGGACGTGTGGCGTCGGTATCGCGGTTCGCGGGATACTGGCAGCCTCCAGGGGGCCGCGCGCGGGGCTGCGCGGACCGCGCTTTTCATTAAGGAGCCGCCCAGCGGAGCGCCGCCCCGGACCCGGAGAAGCTCAGGCCTCATTCTCCTTACTCCCCATCTCAAATGACACCGAAAATGTTTTAGCTGAGAGATCTACAGCAAAACCATACGCGTGCGAAAGCGAGGCAGTAATAAAAATCAAATTGGTCCTATGCTGGAGTTTTGTGGTTTGTATGCTCCAGGCTCCCTGATTTATTCGCGGATCGTTCATTCCAGTCGCCGGCCCTGTCCGTGGGAATGTTTTTATGGCGCTATAATTCATGTTTTCAGAACTACATTACGGATCAACGAAAGCATTTAATACTTTACCTGTTATTGCCTGCATTTTTGGTACCTAGTCGAAGCTGAAAAAGTCAGATCGAGATCTATTTTGTCACCAAAATGATATCCGAGTTTACGACTGACTGCATCTTCTCTTGCGTACAATAAATGTATAGTCCCAAAATTAAGAAAATTAGGTACCTACTATCATTTCAATTACCTTAACCTAGTAGATATTTACCTATTAAATATCAAGCAAGATGCATATCAAGAAAGATGAAAGAGCTATCATAATTATAATATGTATAGGCAAGTATAGGTAAATAATTATTATTAGGGATCGGTAACTAGGTTTTAATTACATCAATTACATGGCAGGTTGAAGGTAATACCCAACAGTATAGAGAGGAAATGGTACGAGTATGATCGATTTCCATACAAACGTAGTCCTTATTTTCTTAAGTATATACGTACTTATTTTGACAATACATACCTAGCTATGCCGCTACGTTCGTAATTTTTAATTATTATAATTTCCATATAACAATAAATCAGAATTGAAAAAAAAATACGCAGGAGCATTACTTAGATTATCAATTACAATAGTGTCAATAATGTACAGTCAACCAATTGGAATCCTAGGCCACTGTACATGTACAACCATGTCAAAATGACATCAAGCAGTAGATTTCTTACAATCTGATTTACGACGTCACTATGACATAGTTCTACAGTGGCCTAGGGTTCCAATTGGTTGACTGTACAGGGAGGAAAATAAGGACAATGTTTGTATTAAAAGATGATTTTGCGCGGCCCGTCCCCTTTCGCCCGTTTACAAATTATCCAAAATTAATAATTTCAGCCGAATTTGACTTTAAAAAGTTCTATACTTAACTAAAAAAAAAAAAATGAAATATTTATTTAACATAAAGATTTACAGACAATTAGTTCTATGGTCCCACACTAGGCGAAGCCTGTCCCGTGGAAACCAAGCAATTACAGATTAACAGGCCATGCGGCTTAGGTTTGAAACAATGCAAACAAAAAGTACCTATTCTAATTAATTTTTAAACTCAAAAACGCGAAGAAAATTAAACCGTATTTTTATACATAAGAGGGTTCCGTACCTCAAAATTGGAGAAAAACGGAACATTTTTAGGGTTCCGTACCTCAAAAAGGAAAAACGGAACCCTTATAGGATCACTCGTGCGTCTGTCTGTCACAGCCAATTTTCTCCAAAACAACTGAACCGATTAACTTGAAATTTGGCACACATATATGTTAACCTGTGACCCAAAGACAGACATGTAATTTAAAAAGAAAATTTTACTATAGGACCCACTTTTGGGGAGTAAAAGTAAAAATTAAAAATGATTGTTTTTTGATCTATAAGGTAACTGTCCCATATTACGGGAACTTAAGACGTTTCCTACTTTGAGTGAGGATTGTAAAAAATATGTGAAGTTTCTAGTCGTGTTAATTATTTTATTTTAAGGATAAGTCTTCTACGATGGATTTAAGACACTATTTTGCATCGTAACTTCTAATTTATAGAAATTACCGTTGTTTTACTTAACCCTTAGTTTGCCCATTATTCCGGGATACAATTTTGGTATGGCTTCAATTCCGGGAGTCGTTGTACGTAATTACGGGATACCTTTAAAGTCCACGTTGTTGAAGCATAATGAAAAAAAAACGAATTAAAAATATTGTTTACATAAATATATAAATGCACATATCGTTTTGATAGATGCTTATACAGAGTGTATTTTTTATAATTGGCAATGTTTTGATTGGTTGGGGTGGGATGGGAAATATGATATTTTACGGTATAACTATTGTATGATATAATGACAGGGTGTTATAAGTTTTACTGTCTGTCTAAGGCATCGCTTTCGAATGGATGAACCAATTTAGATTAGTTTTTTTCGTTTGAAAGCTGAATTAGTCGAGAATGTTCTTAGCCATGTTTGATGAAAAACGCTTTACAATGTCGGGGTTTTTTTTTTCAAAATTTAATTTCAATCCAGAAGCTATTGCCGGTTATAAAAATTGCACGGTACTCGTGAAAATTTCAGTTTTTTGGTACTGGTGATCACTGAGCTACACCGTATACATACACCGTGTTTCACTTAACACTAAAAACCTGAAAACAGTTTGTTTAGAATCGAGAGTAGAATCGATTGAGCTATATCTTGATGGGGGTAATATTTTTATTTAAATTAGTATTATTAGTTATTTTTTACGTGCCCATTCTATTGTACTCGTAATACAATATTGTGTATATCGCATTGCTAGAGGTTGTTTACCTTTTTTCAGTATTAAGGGGTATTAATACTGGCTGGTTACTTGGACGATTATTTTTTCCGCTACTAGATTGACGTTGTTTGTCAGTTTAATCTTAATGTTTATCATAAGTCATAACAAATTGAACTCGTACCTAATTACAACCTTGTCATTTTGAATATTGAGTTTATTTGCTTACTGCGATTACCTGTCCAATTTGAAGTTTACTGTGACAAGGATTTAAAGTGTTTTACAGTGACATCTTAGCTGTCTATTGGTAAACCTTATGTCGTTGCAGTAACGTACACAAATAAATAGTCTTATGGTTTATGATGGTAGTTAGCAATTATTTTATTGAGTGTAGAGCTAAAAGTCAAGTAGAGCTGTACAGAAAATTAAAAATTCAATTTAAAAAAAAGTAACGATCAGATTAAAAGATGAATACTCTAGATGAGTTTAAAAAAATAAAAATCAGTTGGGGTGTCTGAGGTTTTGAGTGATACCGGAAACACCGTGTATATGGTGGTGATACGTTATTCAAGTATGTATATATAAATAAATAGTACCTACTCAATAAATAAATATTATAGGCCGTTCTTACACAGATTGACAGTCTGACTAATTTGTACTATTTTATATTTATATATGTCTATCCTATTATGTATTATCCTCATGTAAATTTTAGCTTTCTAGTAGTAATAATGATTGAGCTAAATCGTAGACGGACAGACTGACTGACGGACAAACCAATATGCGGTATAAAGATTTTTAGCTAACTAAGGAAGTTTAAAAACATAATAGTCGGGTCTCTATACCTTATTTTGTGTTTTTATATTTTAATATACTTTATATAGGCATACCGGAATAAGATACACTCATATAAAGTCGTGTACTTAATTACGGCAGTCAAAACGAAGACTATATTAAAAGACAAACAAGATTTTTTTCTTAGTACATTGGAAGATTATATAACAATTATACTCAAAACATCGAAATAAGTAACCTTTGTGCTTTAATTTTGTGAAATAAAACAAATTTAATGTCGATGCCACACTCCAATATTTTGCACGTATTACTCAACGAGTATACATTTCGTACTCAATTATGAGACTAAAATCTAAAAAATATATGTACCGTAATTATGTCACTATAATCTGTAATCTTTACTCAATAAATTTACATCAAATATATAAATATACTTCACCGCAAATAGTAATAAAACATAAAAACATTGCGGACTGTGTTTCCGTTATTCCGGGATACTCCCGCAATTATGTACACCGCGTCAAAATGGTGTACATTATTCCGGGAGCGGGTATTTTAATTAAAATATGCTTTAAATTAATTTGAAAAGATGATATAAATGTCTTTTAATAACTATAAGACAATTATGATACAAATTTAATATAAATAAACTTACCCGCATCACAGTAAACCCTTAAGAAGTTCCGCTGCCGCGTTAAGCTCACCGTCAAACACGCCCATAGAAACCACTGCGTGGTTGCGACTGACGCATTTGGAGGTACCTCACGGCTTCAAAAGATATGATAGATATTCGAAAATCGACTTTTTCGGTTCTATTTGATCTATAGTTAATAAAATATTGCCTTAAATTAAGATTTTACTGATAGTTTCCTTATTTTGCGACAAAAACCAAAGTATCCCGGAATAATGTACCACATTTTACTATCCCGGAATAGTGTACAGTTACCTTATTGTGTTACATATCAAATGAAAGAGATTTTTATAAGTATTTAAAAATAAAAACATTTTATGGTCAAGTAATTTTTGAGTAATTTAAGAAAATAGGCAAAAATATACACGCGATAGCCCTCTACTTGTAGATTAAAGGAAAACCTATTAGAAATCTATAGTCAAGCGTAAGTCGGACTTAAGAGAAAAAAAACTCAAATTACGAATTTCACTCACTGCCGCTGCAAGGAGTTACCAAAACTCTTGAAATTTTGTGAGCGCGTTTGAATATTATTACATATAAATTCATTTGTGTTTTGTTATTTAAAAAATGTTCAAAATATCGATAATTCGCAAATATGACTTAAGTGCCTTCAAAAAAGGAGGCGCTTAAGCCCTTCTTGTGGTGTACCTTGCAACGCGAGTACAACTCGCACTTGGCCGGTTTTAGATCTCTCACAGCGATCAAGGCAGCAAAATACTTATGTCTAGCTCTAATCTAAAGCGTCTCAAATGGGATACCTAGGACTTCGTAATTATAGAAAACCATAGTCATATAAACACTATTAGTTTTAGGTAGGTACTTACTATTTACCTACAATCTAAGGTACTTACCTACAATCGGAGTAAAAGTACGATGAGAAATATTAAGTACCTACCTAAAACTAACAGTGTTTATATGACTATGGTTTTCTATAATTACGAAGTCCAAAGTAAGTATTTTATTTATGTTGAATTACATCCCGGTACAGAGGAGTCTTTATGATTATGTGCCTTAAGCGTCGGCATATTGTGTGACCGCTTCTCTATAAATACAAACCTAGTCCTCATTATCATCAGATTATTAACATAACAAAAATAAATACATACACATATGGCGTAGGTAGTTAGTTTGATGTGTGGGTACTAACCATAAGCTATGCCTCGTAGTTTCCTTCTTAACAGACTTTCAAAAAGTAGAAGGGCATCAGTTCACGTATTTTTACCGTTTAGGTAGAAGGTAGGTACTGAAAAAATGATTATAAATTATGTTTTATTTTACAAGAACCTAGAAGTGTGCCCTAAAACCGATTCAAAAAATAATCAAAACTCGGTAACTAACTATAGACGGTCAACCAAAATAAATCTTGGCACTAAAAAAAGCCTTAACCCTTTAACGGGCATGACTAAAAAAAATCGTGAGTTCAAACCTTATCGCCATCCTGTAGTTAGTCCTAAAAATTCTGTACAGGAAAAATATACAAAAAGATAGTCATACAGGGTGGTTTTTTTTGTGACCAGTGCCCTATAAAGGGTTAAGTTAAATGTTTTATGTCAAATGGGAATTTAACCTTCACCCCTACATTTTCAATCACTTTTTAAGTGTTAAGGCTCCGCCAAGTTTAGGAAAGCACGCGTTTAATGAAGACAATTGGCAGCCGAGCCCTACATTTTTCAGCCGCCTTTTTTAGTGCCAAGACAAAACATGATTCAGGATTTTAACTACGTGGAACAGCGCCATCTGTCGTACAGCTCGGTAACTAAACAAAATCTTGAGAGTAGTGACGTCATTAGACTCATTAGCTTAGGAAATATCTCGATATCGCGATTCATGATTTTTATAACACGAAACAGGACCATCTACCTTACAATTGGGTGACTAAACAAAAATATATGAGTATTGGGATTTGGGAACTCAGGGAAAATCATGTGAGCGCGTTTCAGGGTTTTTTCTACAAAGAACAGCACCGTCTACCATACTATATATCAAAACAAAATGAGGTGGGTAGTGGGGTCGTATTGTCAGGGAAGAATTTGTTAGATCAAGAGGATTGTACGAAAAACTCTCAAATAAATAAAATATTAACTTTATTGTTACAGTCATAACAAACATTAAATCTTACTTACAACTTACTATAAATTGACTAAGCTTCAGCTTTTTTATTGAATTTCTTTTTCTTGTTTTTCTTGCCTATGCCTTTCCCTTGTTCCTGTGCTGGTATGTCAGTTTTGACTTTATCTGTTTTCAGTTGTCCAATCTGTTTTTTAGCCTTTTTCTTTAGTTTATTTTTGAGTTTTTTCGCGGCTGCAGCTTCAACTGATGGGGTGACCTTATTTGCTACCGGTTGAGCATTTGGCGCAGGATTTTTATTTTTGTTTTTCTTCTTATTTTTCTTTTTGTTTGGACTTGGTGTAGGCGGAGCATTTTTGTTGACAACAGGTTTGGGGCTAGCTTCGTTTTTAGTCTGCACGTTATTTTGCGTCTGTCGTGTATCATTAGAAACTACTCCTTGGTTCGCATTGGGCTTTTTGTTCTTATTCTTTTGCTTTTTACCTTCACTGGTAACATTTACGTTTTGAGGTGCCTTCGGTTCAGCAGATTGTGGGTTATTTTTATTATCTCCTTGACTTGCATTAGGTTTTTTATTTTTCTTCTTCTTCTGTTTTTTACCTTCGTTGTTAGCATTTACGTTTTGCTGAGGTTCCTTTGTTTCAATAGACTGTGAATTATCTTTGTTTTCTGCTCCCTGCTTGTTTTTCTTCTTCTTTTTCTTATTCTTCTTTTTATTTTGATTAGGCGATTGGGCATTGTTGACTTGGGAGCTGGAAAATAATTGAAAACAATGTATAATTGTAAAATACATTGGGTTCAGAAAAACAGGACCAGGTCACACCTCGGACACTGGCGATCAAATATATATTTGCTATGAAAGAGGTGCGTTCCTAACACACAGTCTAAACTCGTGTAGGTGAAGGTGAACGCGTACTATGCTTGTATGAATGAATTATGACAGTTCGACTGTTCGCGTTTTTGACAGGCGGTAACTGTGCGATACTGTACGATAGTACTCTTTATTATACTGTGACCAGGTAGTTGAAAAAGTCTGGTCATACTTTCGAGGGATTAATAGGTAACATAATACGTGCCTAACATACAAAAAAGAGAAAGGCAGAAAGGATGATGTATTCCTCATTAGAACTTAGTATTTTTGGGGCTCAAATTATTCTGGGGGCCGAACATTTATTGCGATTTAAAGAATGTTAAAGCAAAGACGGTCAAGCATATCTTGTCACTTAAAAAAAGCGGAAAATTGAAAATCGAGGGGTCACCGTGTGCCTTCCTAAACCTTGACGTTGGCGAAATCACCAACGAAAAACACTAAAAAAAATATTAAGGTTTATCGTCCATAGACAATTTGAATATCGCGCTTTTTTTTAGTGATCGGATTTTGCTAGACCTCTATAAAAAGACCTACATAACATACAGCTCGTAAAGTATAATGAACATTTTTTGTAATATATTTTATCTTACTCACCCAGGTTTAGCTTCATTATTTTTATTAGGTTTAGTCTTCTTAGCGGCCGGTGCAGGGACGTTGTCAGGTGCTGCTCGTTTTGTAGCAGTCTTGTCGCCTTCAGTATTATCTGCTTCGTCTTGAGAGGTCTCAGTATTCTCTTTACCTTCTTGTTCGTCATCTTCGTCCTTGAAGGGTTCAGGCTGTAAAATATATGGACATTTTAGCAATGAGGAGGCACACTCGGAAGTTATGACAGATGGCACAGATAAAGCATTTCATACGTGAGATCGAGAATATATTTTTCTCTCTCTCACACATATGAATGACAATGACATGCCTAGACACTTGCACAGGCGCCGCCTGGCGGGATAAAATATCAGTGTGCCTCCTCATAGCATTATAATGCTAGTAAAGACAATAACTTTGGTCTACATTTTTACTTAATATTTGAATAATTATGGAATTTAGGGAATCCTGAGATTCATTGATAAATCACTCATATTCAGCTGTTCAGTACCTCCTATAGTCCCTTTTCGCTATCGTACGACACTTTTTAGCGGTAGTACTGCTTTTATAAAAAGGCTTTAAAAAAAACTCATCTGTATCTTTCCTTTTTCGCAACCAATATCTCAATAATTTAGTTTATTATTTCATAACAGTATACTTACAATGATATTAGAGAACTTCTTCAGTTTAGCAACAAAGAATCCATCCATGTTGTGTGTATGAGGATAGAATCTTCTAGTCAACTTCAAAGACGGATGGAACCTGTGATGCCTATACTTCACAAAGCCCTCTGTGCCAAAATCAAGACCAGTAGGAACCAGCTTCACATTCCTCCGTTTCAAAGCATAGTTCACTACCCATTCATTTTCCTCAGGAAGTATAGAACAGGTGGAATAAACTATGTAACCTCCGGTACTGGATTTGGCATTACAGCAGTCAATAGCAGCTAGCAGCAACTGCCTTTGCAAGTTGAAACATCTTTGGATGTCTTTCTGGTCTTTTGTAGTTTTAACACTCGGGTCTTTAGCAATAACCCCTGTACCCGTGCAAGGAGCATCCAAAAGTACCCTATCAAAACCTTTTATCACTTCTGGGAACTGCCTGCCATCGTAGTTACTAATAACTGCATTTACAACTCCCAGTCTATGGAAGTTGCCCACAATAGCTTTAGTTCGTTCTTTATTAGCATCATTTGCGAATAATGCCCCGGTATTCTTCATGATAGCAGCAATATGTGATGCTTTACCACCAGGGGCAGCGCACATGTCTAAAATCCTCTCTTTCTCTTGAGGAGCTAACGCCATCACAGGTAAATAACTTGATGCACCTTGCAAGATATAATGGCCAGCCAAATATTCTGGTGTAGCACCAATAGGCACAGTGGAACTGTATACAACAAGGCCAACTTTACTCCATTTTCCAACAGGATCCAAATTAACTCCCCTATTAATAAGACCTTGAGCTAAATCCCTCCGCCTAGTCTTAAGACTGTTGGTTCTAATCGTCACAGGTCGCGCTGTTTCACTTGCCTCTAAGAATTCTACTAATTCTTGCACAGGGAATATCTGCATTAGTATTTCCATTAGGAATTCATTGTAACTGTAATAAAGGCACATGTCTTTGAGAAGCAAGTCAGTGTATTCACATCTGGATCTCCCTCCTTCTTTCAAACGGTTGAAGTCACCTAGAACATTGACAACATCCTTGATCCTTTGCAGTACATCTTGCAAGTTGCTAGGATTTTGCAATTCTTCTTCTGTGGGAAAAGCAAATACATCTTGCTTAGCAATGTTTAGTTGCATCTCTTCATCTGCGAGTTTTTTGTCAATTTTCTGTTTTTTCTTCAGCTTAATGTTAGCTTTTTCAATGGGAAGCATGTCATCATCATCATCATCATCGGTGTCACTTTTCTCTTCGCTGGAGTCGGAATTATACTCTAATTTTGAAGCTGTAGCTGTCCCTTCATCTTCAGAAGTGACATCACCATTTTCTTGGTCAGAATCCGCAAACAAATCATCCAGTTTTCCAACCTGAAATAATATTGAAGCACAAAATCAGACATGTGTTAAAATTTGTGTGACATCTCACTACTCGATGCTAGCCTGGCAAGACTTTACAACATATGGCTGGATCAACAATTTCTTGTAGTTCTGTTCTAACCTGACAGTAGATCAACAGTTCTTATGGTATGCATATTTTTACAGGTGTGCAAATATTGAAAAAGTCGGAAAGTTTTGCTGTATACTTAACACAGCAAAAGGGAGTGTACAAGTTTTGTAATGGGTTGGCAACGCGCATGTGAGACTTATTGAGTTGAAGGCGTCCATAGGTTACGGTAACCACTTTCCATCAGGCAGACGGTATGCTTGTTTGCCACCAACATAGTATTAAAAAAAGTTTTACAGGGAACACCTATTTTGTAAACACACAAAGGGAACTGGAGAACTCCATTTCTAACAAGTACATTACCAACCTTATAATTTTCACCAGCTTTAGGTTTGTCATCATCACTGTCAGCTTCCTGCTCCGACTCCTCCGCAGACCCATCATCAGAGCCTTCTTCGTCAGAACCCTCATCATGACCACTGTCACTTTCTGGCTCAGGCTTCTTGGCTTTGCCTTTTTGCTTTGGTTTCAGCCATTCCTTGTTGTCATCAGTGAAACCTGTAAGTGAGTATTTGTGTTACACTCTATTTTAAAAGTAAAAGCAGTACAGTGTATAATTATTACATATCGTCACTACTTTTAAAAAATCTCGTATCTCACGCTGTTCCTCAAAGTTAAAACGCAGTAAGTCTATATGCATTCCATACATACTTACTACAATTTTTTTTTAATTGACAGACGAAGATACAAGTTTTTTTTTAAAGTAGTGACGATATTTCCTATTTTTAAACATACGGTACTACATTGTCACTTATATAATAATACATAGTAATAACTCCACGGCCAATACCCCCACGGCAACTGCTTTCAAGTCCGTTGCTGTCTCTGGTGTGCTCGCAAGTGGCTGACATCGAATCTTGTTAGTAAATGTACGCGGACATTGTGGACAACTGAGCACACCATTGATATAATTATATCATATTGCCGCAGGTGGTCGGGCTTTTATTTTGACGCGCTTGGAATCCAGCACTGAGCGCCGTTGCGATTCAAAGTCTATTACCCTGCTATTTATTTTATTGTCACTTAAGCATGCTGTAACAAGTATTTTTATTAAGATGCAAGCAAATTACGACTTTGCATACACAAGTAGACAAGTACCTTTTACTTGAAAATGTCACATAAATGAAAAATAAGAAGGAATAACTATGTTCATGTTAGAGATGGGCCTAATATTCGGTAAATATTCGGTATTCGGCATATTCGGCAAGTTTTTAATTGTTCGTATTCGGCCGAATAATTCGGTTGCATTGGCAAATATTTACCGAATAAAAAAGTAAATAACTAATGAAGATCTTATGTCTCCATTGTATAATAAGCTCCTATTTTAGTAGCTTTTTAAGGAACTGCTAAAAAAAGAGAAACCTATGCGTCAAAATATAAATACAATTGTTATTTAAAAAAAGTTAAAAAACCTTAGTTAAAGAGTTGATAAGAATTCAGAGTTGTTTTAACTGTTTTAGTTATCCACTAAATCATAAAAACATAGTTGTAGTAACATATGTAACCATTATCAATCATTTAATAATTTTAATGAACATCCCCTTTTAAAATATGGCGTAACCGAATATTCGGCCGAATGTTCAGTTCGGTAAGAGCTGAACCGAATGTTCGGCTGAATATTCATATTCGGCAAAGTCCATATTCGGCCCATCTCCAGTTCATGTATTATTTCATCCCTGAGTCCTGGAACCTATGTTAGTAAAACAATGAAGCTGACTCCACGTTTGCTCAACTTTTGGCAAGGCCTTTCATTCATAATACTTCAACAACGAATGGCAAAGCTATAAGCATGTTAAATTACATTAACGAACTTGAGTTAGTTTCATGTTTTACAGTTAATATTTTCCTTGAGTTGGTGTTGTGAAAAATGTAGTGTTTCACTCGGTGGCGGAGTTTGTTTACACTGCGTGCTTGGACACCATCGCTTGCTCATATATCAATATTGGCGCGTACGGTTGAACAACAGCTTTGCCCCCCTTGTGGAACACATAAGTATAGTTAAGTTTAAGCTAGTTTTATAGTTGTTTATTCCTTTTTTTGTTACGCACGCCGTGTTTACCTTTAAGTGGTTGTGACACCATGCCTTTACAGTTTTAGCTTGTACAGAGTTAATGTAACGTTGTCAACAATCGTTGGTAAACCTTAATAAATAAAAATAAAAATAAAATAATTTCCAATCTTTATCCATTTTCTAACAATATTAATATAATTTACTCACCCTTAACACTCTCATCTCCGGACTCATCAGAATTATCTTCCTCCTCCACCTGCTTCACTTCAGTCTGCTTAGCCACATTCTTCTTAGCTTGTTTCAATGCTTTTCTCTTCTCTGCTAACTCTGCCTTCTTCTTGGCCCTTCTAGCTGCCCTCTGTTTTTGTCTATGGCTCATCTTCTTTGTCTCATTTTCATCCTCCACTGTAACATTAAACTCATGATCAACTACAGCTGGTACTTGCATGGACATACGAGGTGCGGTCCAAATGTCTCCGGCCCGACAAATATGGCGGAAGAGTTTAAAAAAAGTATGTATATCATTGTGTTCGTCATTTATTCCACTTTTTTGGTGTATAGTTTCTTTAGGTGTCTGTTGGCTGTAGGTTTTTTTACGGTGTTTAGTGCTAGGTTAGTGCCCAAACTTTTATCGTGCTTACAGCGAGATGAGTGAAAAACCGTGAGTTCATGAAACTTGAGACCAGCATAGACACCGCGTAGCGAGTTTTTTGAATGCAATTGCTACTGTAGATGAAACCATGGTTATGTAAGACGATACTATCTGTACAAAAGAAAATTAATGGAGTGACAACGTCATGGTGAAAAGGCGCCTAGAACAACCTCTGTCACAAAATGCACGAAAAAAGATAAAGGCTACGGTATTCTAGGGTTGTCACGAAATTCTAACGATTTACATAAAAGAAGGGTAGACTACGGTAAATAGCAGATGCTACGCAATATTTTTTGTCCAATTACGATAGCAGATTATGCAGAATAGTCTTTAAAAACTTAGCAGAGGCACAAGGGCATCTCCGCGACAATTTCCCCGTTCACGCTGCTTCATTTTACAAGGTTGCTATGACGAAATGTGTCTTCAAAAATATTCGGCACCTACCTTATATTCGAGACGTGACCCCAAGTGATTATTATTTGTTCTAAAAACTTAAGGTAGACTGAAGTAAAAAAAAAATCTTCGTTTGACGAAGTGACCCGTGCGGTTTAGGGCGATTTTGAGGACAAAAATCTTTATTATTTTTATTAGGTGATGGAGAAGCTTATAAAGAGATTTGAAAAGTGCGCTGTGACAGAGGAAGACTATATTAAAAAATAAAAATAAAATTGTAAAGATATGTAAGCCTTTTCTTTGTTAGGCCGGAAACTTTTGGACCGCACCTCGTATATAAGGGGGGGGGGTTCAGGGAGTTTAACCCATGGAATGCCAATGTCAAAATGTTTCTATTGAATTATTAACCTTTGATTTGTCAGTGAAAGTCTAAACAGTCAGTGACAGATACGGGACACTGCATTCCAGGGGTTACACATCTTTTAGGACACGACCAAGTCATCAAAGCCCATGCTACACTGACAGAAAACTGTCCCAACTTGTCCTTTCTCTGTATGATGCATATCCCTAAATTGTGTTATTTACATGGAAAAAAATTCACACTCACTACACTCTTATTTTTTTTTTTTTTTATGAATAGGTAGACTTTTGACCACGATCACACCTGATGGTAAGTGATAATGCGGTCTATGGTGGAGCATTTGCATTTTTATTCTGCATAGTCCATTTGACTCAAACCCCCCTTGGACTTTCCATATGTATGTGCTAGGGTACTTGGTAAGTATGTATATCCCATGTCTGCCTATACAGTAACATGGCTCTTTGCTACTCAGATGACCTATTCTATAAACTGAAAATTTAAAAAGCTAAATGCAGAACACCGAGAGATTGTACATGACAGTTACTATTGTTGTAATGTTACAGAGGCCTAGATTTAGTCTTAATCAAAATAATGTCTCAGTTAAACTTTCAATCTATGAATCTATAGTCAACATGAATATATTTTTTACAACTTTTTATACGAAAAGCGGAAAACTAGCCTCAAAATTAGGGACATGCCGAATTGTGGTCCAGTCTGTTAATTATTGATATTGTTTGTAGCCCTCAAGGTTTTTAGGTAAGTTGTACGCAATATAGTTTTAGATATTATCACTTATACATAAATACAATGAGTTTAAGACGAAATTACTTACACAACTCTTTTCTGAAAACTGGATCTGGTTGTTTCCTGGCTTTTCTACCAGGACCCTTCTTAACTTTTTTGGTCTCATCAAACTTTGCCTTACGACCCATTTTAAAGTCAGTTAACTAATAATTCTTATAACAATAAGTAAAACGTGCTAAAATCACTCATAACCACCACGCACACAGTAACACAACACGTGCTCGAAATCGAAGCTTGCCGTGAAACCGCGCCGCGCCGCTACGCTCAATGCTCATGCAGTCAAGTCTGCTGTCAGTTCAGTGTCAATGTCATTGATATGTCAAAGTGCTAACATACGGTCATACCGTGGTCATACCACACTGCTGGTTGATCGCTCTTCGAGACGTGAGTATAATATTCTTTGGTCGAGACGCAAGATCACATTTCTCAAAGTTGTGAAAAATAAATGACGTACTTGCTTACACGTGAGAGCGAGAAAAAAGTACTTATTCTAATGTCGTGGCAGTATGGACTATGGTGTGAGCCCGATAAAAAAATACAATGTCACTGTCACGAGTTATTCATAGCCCAGGGAGAATAGAGGTAAGGAGGAAAATCTGTCGAAGTAGAAAAGTAGCAAAAGTGACTGGCTGAGGCCCTTTAATTTACAAATCTCTCCGCTTGGAGCGCATGTCTCGCTCATTGATCAGCGACGTGACATTACATTAGACGTTCTTTTCCCTATTCTTCTCATATCCAAAAATATTTTGTTTTGATACAACTTTTCGAAATTTCATTCGCAAGACTTACAACATTACCTATGATAGGGCAAACAATCTGAAAGGGCTTAAGAACCCTTAGTCCTTTCAGTGCTCATCAATTTCGTGAAATGGCCATTGATAGATGGCGTTGGCACTCGGTACACGAGCACTAGCTGGCAACGCAACGCGCGTTTCAACACAGGCAAGAATAATCTTGATAGTTTTGAATTTAATTGCTAGTAACATTTGTTTTGGTTTTACATGGGGACTTTTTTGTAAAGTTTACAAGAGATAAGAAAAGATTATGAAAACTTCCACCCCTAAGGGCGTAAAAAGGGTGTTATTTTTTTATTGTTATAGACTTGAAATTAGAGAATAATTAGAAAATAAAGGGAACTATCTAGCTGCTTTCGAACGCAAGGAACGCCGGACAATCGAACGGACGTCCGTTGTCTACAGACTGAGCGGGCCCGTGTCAGCACAGTGTATTTTATTCGAATTTTAGGTGCTTCAAAAAAATGTCTATCGACAGAAAGGTATGTCCTATACGTATGATTTTTCTTAAATATGTCAACAAGAAGTTCTAGTTTAGGATAATATTATTTAAGAGTTACACACACACACACAAAAATACACAATGTAATCCTCTTTTTATCGAAAAAAATGGAGAAGGTTAATAATCCACCATTTCAAATAAATCTTAAGATGTCAAACGATGACTACCTTGTACATGATATAATAAATAGGATTGTGATCATTTATTAACCTGAATAACATTTTTAACAGCACAATCACGAGTGAACCGGCATCTTTTGGGCGAGCTCACTCCATCGTAGGCCACGTCTTTGCCTTTGGCTAGTCTGTGGCCAAGAGTTTAAGCCCATTTATAATAATAGAAAAAAAAACGAGTTATCTCACTACGAAATTTGAAAACGTCTTCCGAAAAACTGATTTCTTTTAAGTATAAAAAGACATATTTTAGAATATTATCCCATGATTACCTAGCTTAAGATATGTTCTTTTAGGAACATTATCAGTTTTTTAATAATAATTTACAGTTTCTATATACTTTTGAATGAAAAAGGTTACATTTTGCAAAAAACGCTCGTCTTTAGGAATAAGGCTTCTTAAGTTGACATTTGTATAAATAAAACAACAACTAAACACAAAAAGAAAATTAAAATATAAAACAAAAATCAAAATACAAAAGTGACGACCGGTCTGGCTCAGTCGGTAGTGACCCTACCTGCTAAGCCGCGGTCCTGGGTTCGAATCCCGGTAAGGGCATTTATTTGTGTGATGAGCATAGATATTTGTTCCTGGGTCATGGATGTTTTCTATAATAAAAATAAATAAATCAATTTTAATTCAGGCAAAAAACCCATATGAATGTCAAAAACAAACATCGAAGTAAAATAAGACAATACAGTGTATAGAACGTGTAAAAATACAAAAAACAATAATTAAGTTAAAATACAATATAATAAAATAATTAAAAGCCATTACTTACATTTCTACAATTAGATACACCTTAATGTTTAATAACTTACTGCGCAATTAGTATTTTTGATAAGATTGTTGTATTTTTGTTCCGGTTCGCATCTCGATGCAAAGACAGCCAAAACCTACTAATAGGACTGTTTAAGTTCTCACTACAAGTGGCAAGAATACAATTTTCAGATCTGCGCAGCCTATTCCAAAAGGATGCCACCCTAGACCGAATTACAGCGAAGAAATCCGGGACGCGAGCCTCCGCAAACATACTCGATGCGCTGTAGAACCTTGGCAATCTTCTATGTATATAAGTATGTATTTATCTATTTAAGTATGTATATCGTCGCTTAGCACCCATAGTACAAGCTTTGCTTAGTTTGGGGCTAAGTTGATCTATGTAAGGTGTCCCCAATATTTATTTATTTATTTAAAAAGATCGCTGTCAGGATCGAACCTGAGAACATCTGCATACGAAGAGTGAGTAATTATAATTATTCTTTGATACGAAGCCAGCGCACTACCACAGGACTAAGTCTTGACTTGTCCAGTTTGACGAAATCAGCCTAGAGAAAGAAAAACGTCTAATGTCATGTCACGTCGCTGAGTATTGAGCGAGACATGCGCTCCTAGCGGTTCTACTTCGTCAGATTTTCCTCCTTCCTCTATTCTCCATGCCTTCTGTCAATTTGACTTGTCAATGTCAGTTGCCAGTATTCTCAGTATGTCAGTGCCACTGCCAGGCTGTTTGCTGAAATCTTTTTAGTCGAAACCATTGGTGGTCGTCTGGATTAGGGAAAAAATCCCGCGCTTTGAAATGGAATTCTAGTGACAATGTTTTACAGCTATTTTATAATAGGCACGTACCTTCTAGTGGAGTTACAACATGGTTATAATGAGAATTTATTGTTCTGCTGTAAGACTCCTGTCAAGAACAGATTCAAAGTCAAGGTAATAAAAACGTAATACGCGTTTTCTTTGCATGTTTTGTTGACACTTAATATGATTAAGTGCCTAATTTCTTTTATTTATTAATCTATTGATTGGCAGTGTAAGTTGACCTTCAAATACGTAGCCAAACTTACTCTTCCCTGTTATTTAATTTCACTTCCTATAGGTTTCAGGGTCATTGCAGAAATAGACTAGATGTCAACACATGGCAGCAACAACGTACGTTCTTCACCTTCCCTAAACAAAGCCGTAACCGCGAATATCGCGGGAGGCAGCTAGTAGGGTAAGTATCAACTCTATGAATTAGAGATGGGCCGAATACGAATATTCGGCCGAACATTCGGTTCAGCTGTTACCGAACCGAACATTCGGCCGAATATTCGGTTCCGCCATATTTTAAATCCTGGCTTGGAGTTAAAAACTTTTCAATGATTGATAATGGGTACTAAGGCTCTTATTGTTCCTATAATTACGCGGAGAAGAACATTTTGGGTTTTGTTTCTTAAAGTACGTTATTTTCACTTTTTTACATAATTATTGTAGGTTCTTATATTTTAACGCATTGTATCCTTACCCTTTGATGGTTCCTTAAAATGCTGAAATAGGATGTCATTATCCGATGAAAAAACTAAACAACTTACACTATTTATTTACTTTGTTTATTCGGTAAATATTCAGCAATGTAACCGAACTATTCGGCCGAATACAAACATTGAAAAACTTGCCGAATACCGAATATTCGACCCATGTCTACTATGAATATTTTTTAGTAAAAATATATCTAAGTTGCTTTGCCATATAATATAGAACCACGGTATACTACAACAAGTCCTTTGTATATTAAGCACTCAAACCAAATAAAATGAGTGGCCTTAAGTTTCTAATGTTTATTGATATTGCAATGTCCAATTTAAAAAATGTACATTTTCATTCATGGTATATTTATAGATGATGAATGACTGCCAAGTTTGTGCATCATCCAGCAGAGAAAGTTAAGAGCCCCATTTTAAATACAAAATGAACACACAAGAGTGTGTCTTGTCATAAATGTGTTAAGGCTGCTTTCAAGAGAAACGTCAAAATAATGTAAAATTGATAGTTTTAGTCGGTGAAATACTACACTTTCTGTTATCTAATAGATATATTTAACTAAAGTTTCAATTAGAGCATCTTTTTATCTTGATTCTTATCAGACGGGATTTTCGAAAACTAATTCACTAAATTATTTATGTTTTTTTTTCTGACACACGTTTAGGAAAACCCGCGTATAGCACTGAATTAGTCGATCTTATTTGAAAAATTTCGACAATTTTGAATACTGAAACTGGTAACTTTATAATACGTATATCCTGTACTACAATCTTCTCAGACTATATTTTTATTATAAGGTTTTGAAAAAGAGTAAACGAGGCTAAGACGAGTTGAATTTTTTACAGAAATTACCTAAAATTAAGTAGCAATTTCTTTGAAAATCTACATCACATTGAAATTATTTTCGTACAAAATTAATCTGCAACGTTTACTAAAATTGCTCTTATTTCTTAGTGGTTATAAATTTCTATTATATATTTTTGGCAATTTTTTGAAAACGAGCCTTCACCGTTACAATTATTACCACTTTTGGACATTTTCTCATATTTTGTTAGACCAAGTAGTAAAAGTCCTGTAATATGTTATATATTTGTAAACTACTCGTAAAGCCCTTAGTGGGGACGTTTATCGACAAAAAGAGGCCAAACCTTTTTTTTCTTGACCAAAGCATGAAACTTTGCACAGTTGTTCCTTATATCAAAATAAGCCGATTAAGATCGGGAGCCTTCGGGAGCCTCCCCCCTGGGGCTCGGGAGGGGGGGTCAAAGTACTGCTTCACCCGGCTTGCTTTGAAAAATTCTAACATAGCCCGTTTAGTTCATAGGTCATGTTTGGTATCGTTTTCGAGTAAATCAATAACGTAGAATTCATTTTTGGTACTAAAATTATAATTTAATGGTAAATAAAATAAAAAAATAATAAAAGTTTTAAATTTTCATCTATGATTTACAAATTCAAGTCATCATAAATGTCAAACTGTTTGCTTTTTCTACAAATAAAAAATATGATATGAAAGCCTATTTAATATAGATTATGAATAATATAATTTTTACCCACCTTTACTAACGTTAAGTTACATAAAAAAAACATTAAGCCGCGCGGCGTCGAGACGCCGCGAGCGTAATTTTAAAATGCCTTTATTTTAAAAAACTCTATTAGAACCCGTTTAGCTATTAGGTCGTGTTTAGTATCGTTTTCGAGTAAATTAATAACGTAGAATTTAGTTTTGGTACTAAAATGACCATTTAATGTTAAATGAAATTAAAAAAAAAAAAAAAAAATCTGTGAGTTGCAAATTCAAGTCACCATAAATGTCAAACGGTTTGCTTTTTCTATAAATATAAAAATATGATATTAAAGCCTATTCACAAAGGATAGTACGCGTTCACCTACGCGAGCTTAGACTGTGTGCGGGGAACGTGCCTCTTTCATATATTTGATCGCCAGTGTCAGAGGTGTGTTAATGCATAAATAGAAAAAGATTCATTATTATTGACTCCGGTGTCGACAACGGCAACACTCGGGTCGGACCACACGATCTAAAGACCGACTGTACCTGTTATTTATTCATTGTAGTGAATCCTGAAAGAAATTTATATAATAGTATTTTATACAATCGTGATATAATACAAAACTTTTCAGTCGAGTACCATGTGTAGTACGGTACGAGAGTGAAAAGCTTAATTATATCACTATTGTATACAATACTTTTTCTACGAGTCATCATCTTCATCATCAATGGACGGAAATATCACCATTCATGCAAGTTAAAATTAATGTCAATAGAGTCGTTCACCGTTGTATCAACATCGAATTACCTAGCAACCAATTGTTTGTAATAACCGTCTCTGATTGGCCGATAACGCGACAGATAAAAAAAATGTGTTTCAGATGCAGGAAAATTTGCCAGATATCGCAAATTAGTATAGAAATTGTATGAAGTTCTATTTTTGAAATTATTATAGTTAACTAAAGTCAATTATAATGAGCTTATTATAATTGAGTAGGAACTGCCATAGAGTATCCAACACTGAAAAGTTAGCACTTATAGTTTAGTCTGTGGTGTCCTAATTGACAGATTACTCATACTCATACTCATACTATACATTCCCTTCACAGAGACATAGCTGGGTACATATGGAACTGCATAAAGAAGGCTCTACCCACTTTATGCAGTTGCATCGGTGTTTGCAACCTGATTTACATTTACATCTTTTAACTTCTAAGCATATACTGGCCACTTCAGTATTGCCTCTGGGATGGAAGGAAGAAGGAGACGAATCGGTACCACACTACCCATTCTTCCTTCCTTCCATCCCCAACAAGACGGACTTGGCAAATTTTGGTGTGGCACCAACGCCTGACTCCAAACAAGAACGCCCTGAGTCCCATTTCTCAAAACTGAAAGTTACAAGTTACAAGCGGAAGTCTCTTTCCAACTTGTCATATTAGACATTGACAACCAGTTGAAAATTGTAACTTGTAGCTTCGAGAAATGGGCCCCTGGTACACTGTGCGCAGTATATGCTGATGCAAGGCAGCCTCTGAAGGAGGTATGTGCTCCAATTGTCGATCTTTTTGGTACCTAAAGAGGTAGGTACTTCGACCACTCATTCACCGTTACGCAACGACTTGTCCGAATCTGAAACAATATGTGCATTATCATTTTAGAGTCTACAACTATCAATTTACAATTTTTTGGTGGATCACGTAACCTTCAGTATTACCCACTTATGTTACGTATCATACAAAATTATTACAAACTTTAGTAGAATCTGATTTGCCTCTGATATTGCTCCATCTTGTAATAGTTTGACACCTTGGGTGGCCTGGCTAAGCTTCAAAGCCAAAAGAAAACGTTTCTAGATTAGACATAGTATGGGATAGGTACGATAAACGCAGCTTGAAACGATCAACAAGGGAGAAACATGGCCACCCAAGGCTTCAAACTATTACGAGATGGAGCAATATCATAGATAGGCTAATCTGATTCTACTAAAGTTTGTAATTATTTTGTATGATAGGTAAGTGTGTAATAGTGAAGGTGATCCACCAAAATGTTGTAATTTGATAGTTGCAGAATCTGTTTAAATAAAATGACAATGCACATATTGTTTCAGATCAAGGGTCCTTACGCAGCAGTGAATGAGTGAAGGAAGAACCTCTTTACTAGAAAAGATCGACACTTGGAGAACATACCTCCTTCCGAGGCTGCCTTACTTCATCATATACTGCCATTTGTCTAAGACTGGGGCTAAAGACATGCCAACCACACCCTTGCTGCCGACGCATTAGGACACCACGGACTCCACTGCCAGTCTAGTGCTGGCCGAATTTTGTGACACGCTGCACTTAACGATTTAATCCGCAAGGCTCTCGGCACAGCGAACATACCGACAACCCTCGAACCTGTCGGCTTATCAGCAGCAGACGGAAAGCGGCCTGATGGTTGCTCGCTTTTGCCTTGGTTTCTGGGACGACCCTTGGCGCGTGACCTGTGTGGATACCTTGGCTCCGTCCAACGTCTAACGTTCGGCCCAGAGACCAGGGACTGCTGCTGCAAAACGCCCTGTTTAAACGCACAAATATGCATTTTAAAAAACAACTACATATTTGCGGCAATTGCATTTGAAACATTTGGACCATGGTCATCAGACACCAAGCAGTTCGTGAAGGAAGTTTTCACCAAACTTGTCTGGGTGTTTGGTGACATACGCATAGGCTTTTACATCATATTTTTTATTTAAAGAAAAAGCAAACAGTTGACATTTTTGTTGACTTGAATTTGCAAATCATAGATGAATATTTTTTATTTATTTATTTACTCGAAAACATTAAATTATAATTGTAGTACATTAAAAATAAATTTCAATATATTTTGTTATTAATTTAAAAACATTTGTAATTTTAAGAAAAACTGTGATGTACATAATATAAATACTAGAAATAAACATAAACTCGCGGTGCCCTTCACACGGCTCTGTAAAATTAAAAAATCATTCATGGGTAATTGTGTTCGATTTTATAATAAACTTCCGAATCATATTACTGACTTGTCAATTAATAAATTTAAGAATCATGTAAAGCGTGTACTCATTTCCAAAGCTTATTATACAACACAAGACTACATGAATGATAAAACAACGTGGGATTAATTGTTATTCGAAATGGTTTCTTATTTTTACGTTTATTATTATTATTATTGTTGATGAAATTAATATTGTATTTTTTTGGACATTGGATTTTTCCTAGAAATATTCTAGACATGTATTTTTATATATACATATACCTAATTATATATTTTTTGTTTAACGATTATTTTTATATGAAATTGTATATTATAGACTCAATATTATTATGAACAATAATTTACAACAATAAATTGCTCTGATAATTAGGTTAGATTAAGATCATAATATATATGTAATGAACTATTCATAAGAGCTTGTAACTAGGCCTACATGAATAAAGATATTTTGAATTGAATTGAATTTAATAGAGTTTTTAAAATAGAGGTATTTTAAAATTACGCTCGCGGCGTCCCGACGCCGCGCGTCTTAAAGTAATTTTTTTGTGGAACTTAACGTTTGTGAAGGTGGATAAAAGTTATATTTTTTATAATCTATATTAAATAGGCTTTCATATCATATTTTTTATTTATAGAAAAATCAAACAGTTTGTCATTTATGATGACTTGAATTTGTAAATCATGGATGAAAATTTCAAATTTTTTAATTTTTTTTTAATTTTACTTACCATTAAATTATAATTTTAGTACCAAAAATGAATTCTACGTTATTGATTTACTCGAAAACGATATCAAACATGACCTAATAGCTAAACGGGGTCTAATAGAGTTTCTAAAATAAAGGCTTTTTAAAATTACGCTCGCGGCGTCCCGACGCCGCGCGCTTAAAGTAATTTTTTTTACTTAACGTTAAAAAGGTGGATAAAAGTTATATTTTTTATAATCTATATTAAATAGGCTATCATGTCTTATTTTTTATTTATAGAAAAAGCAAACAGTTTGTTATTTATGATGAACTGAATTTGTAAATCATGGATGAAAATTTCAATTTTTTATTTTTTTTTATTTTATTTACCATTAAATTATAATTTTAGTACTAAAAACGAATTCTACGTTATTGATTTACTCGAAAACGATACCAAACATGACCTATTAACTAAACGGGGTAAGTTAGAATTTTTCAAACCAAGCCGGGTGAAGCGGTACTTTGACCCCCCTCCCGGGCCCCAGGGGGAGGCTCCCGAAGGCTCCCGATCTTAATCGGCTTATTTTATATAAGGAACAACTGTGCCAAGTTTCATGCTTTGGTCAAAAAATTTAAGGTTTTGCAATAAACTCCCCAGCTACAGGTGTTTATGGGACTCATGTCTGCATTTTGCATTCAAAAGTCCATTCATACATACTTAAACATTATAATATAACAATTGTGTCATCATCCTCCTCCCGGCATTTGCCTCGGCTCATGGGAGCCTGGGGTCCGCTTTGACAACTAATTCCAAGATTTGGCGTAGGCACTAGTTTTACTGCCATCTGACCTTCCAATCTGAAGGGTAACTAGGCCTTATTGGAATTAGTCCGGTTTCCTCACGATGTTTTCCTTCACCGAAAAGCGACTGGCAAATATCAAATGACATTTTGCACATAAGTTCCGAAAAACTCATTGGTTCGTACCAGTACCGGGGTTCAGGGGTTCGAAAGTCGCACGCGTTTACCTCCTGTACAATTTATGTTTGGGATAAACAACTCCTATTTATGTAGTGTGTCTATTTTTAGTGACATCATCCTCATTGAATATGGATTAGCAAATCATTATAATAATTGTTCATTGATTTGTCCATAACAGTTCAGTTGTTTAGAAAATATATGTATAAAGATAAGGTGATGTGAGCATCCCTCTCAGATAAAAGGCCCTAGCTCTATACCATTTCTCCAGGGCAGGGCAATGTATAGGTCTTATTTTGACAAATTTTCGGAAACTTATGGAGAATTCAACAAATATGGATCTAATCTAAAAGAAAAGCATTTGAATTTACTTACAATGTTATACTTTTTGTTACAGGTACACAATGGAACAAATGTATGAAGTTGTTGCTGATGTAGAGAATTACCACAAATTTGTACCTTGGTGCAAGCAGTCCCTAGTAAAACAAAAATCTAGTAATCGACTAGTAGGTGAACTCATTGTTGGATTCCCTCCTATAAACGAAAGCTACACATCCATTGTGACCCTAGTCAAACCTCATTTAGTAAAAGCGGAGTGTACAGATGGCAGACTATTTGAACACCTCATCACTGTCTGGAGATTCAGCCCTGGGCTCAAAAAAGAACAACAATCCTGTGTAGTGGACTTCCACATAGATTTTGAATTCCGTTCAGTATTCCATTCCCAAATATCCAATTTATTCTTTGACCAAGTTGCCAAAAAAATGGAAGGGGCATTCATTGCTGAAGTTGGTAATAGGTTCGGTACAGCAACCATGCCACCAAGAAATTTACTAATATGAAATTAATACTATCAGTCTCAAGAGTATTCTTCTATTCTTCTATTTGTGATCTGAGGCCCATTTCTCAAAAGTGAAAGTTAAAAGTGGAAGTCTTCCAACTTGTCATATTAGACATTGACTACCGCTTGTAAATTGTAACTTGTAGCTTCGAGAAATGGGCCCCTGGAAAACATTCTCCAGACAGAATATGCACTAAAAATTATACAAGATTTGACAATTTTTGTTACCTATGTGTAAGTGATATTAATATATTTTCCTGAAAAAAATTATTTATTGTAACATAATCGAAGCCGAGCTTCTGTAATCTAGAAGGAAATAATAAGTTAAGAATTTTAAAAATGTTTTTATTTACATTTGCCCACATTGTGATATTGTGACTGGTATTTTTGGTTTATTATTAGGGCCTGTGGGTACATTCTCTATTTTTCTCATAACTAGTAAACCATCAATGACTCGTCCAAACACTACATGCTTATTGTCTAGGAAGTTGCACTTTGCACAGGTAATGAAGAATTGGCAGCCATTAGTGTCTTTCCCACTGTTGGCCATGGACAGTAAACCTGGCGAGTCATGTTTTAGGCCAAAATTTTCATCTGCAAATGTGCTGCCTCCATAGATACTCATGACACCGGTACCATCTCCCTGAGGAAGAAAAAAAAATTAAAATATTCTTATTTAATTTCTTTCATAGGTATGTTAGTATAAAATTGGCTATTTTGACTGTTGTTTATCTATTTGTTGCTGACAAAATAATTGTATTGATAAGACCAATCTTGGTCTCAAGCACTAATGTATAACTATAAATTGTGAAACAGAATCAGAACTACAGAATTGCTTTCCATTTTGATGGCATGGCAATAATTAACATGTGGTAAAAACCGTCCCTATAATATAAAGTACAAGCAATGACATTAAATACATACTTTTTATATCTATGAGTACAAGTAACTTTGAATTAAATTTCATTCATTACTTACAATCGAATTAAAATTACTTACATTTACAAAATCGCCTCCCTGTATCATGAAATCTTTGATGACTCTGTGAAATGTAGCGCCTTTGTACCCTAAAGGAACACCATCCCTTCTGTATTCACCGGTACAAAATTCTCTGAAGTTTTCACTTGTCTTGGGTACAACGTCGGCAAATAGCTCAAAAATCATTCGCCCTATTTCCTGTAAATATGTAACATCAATTTAATAAGTGAAATATTAAACCTGTAATAAAAACAAGATTGAAATATGCTGGTAAGCTCACCATTGTCCCAACAGTAATATCGAAAAACACTACAGGATTGTTGGGGTGTCTCAGTTGAGACTGAATTTGATTCCAAGTCGGCATTCTTGAAAATTCCAAGTAGGAATTCTGATTAATATGAACTTTTATTCAAATAATAACATATAAGTTAGGTTATCGCTGAAATAACTCGAATGACAGTTCCTTTGCTTGTTTGGGGCAGGGAGCGTTCAAAAACCTTGTTAATTATTATAGCCGTAACAGATAGTCGTACCGTACTAGCCAGTGACTTGGTTATTTATTCCTCGTTCACATTTATAGTTGGGTTCTTAACGCCACGATTGTAATTGCCGTATTTATAATTAAATTTGCATCATATTGTTCAATATGACGAATAATAAGCTTTAAGAAACCACGAAGTGCATTGCGGACGTCTATAAAGCCCACCACCATACCCAGGAAAAAAATTGAGGTTATGTTTTCAAATGTCGAATCAAAACAAAGGCAAACAAGCTAACGGCTCTGTGATCACTTTATAAGAATAGTAGTGTAATGAAGTGAATAAATCGTGAACTATTAACATGGCTAATATTAGCAATGAATCAAAGTTTCCTGATTACTACGAAGTCCTTCAGTGCCATAGAACCGCCTCGAATGAGGAGCTGAAGAAAAGTTACCAAAGTCTGGTATTATCTACCCATCCAGATAAAGTAAGTAGTAATCATGACCGTTTCCTGCTTATACAAAAAGCATGGAATGTCCTTCGGGATCCAGAATCAAGGAAAGTGTATGATGCCCAGTTGTCCAGTTCAGAGCATAATAGTTCTGAAGTTCTTCTATATGATGTGATAAGTTTAAAGGACATGGATTTTGATGATGGTGTATATACTTATTTGTGTAGATGTGGTTCAAATTATGTGCTTGAAGAAACGGACAGAAAAGAGAATGAACCAGTGATAATTGACTGTGAGGAGTGTTCATTCTCATTAAAAGTAAATTGTTGACAGTCGCCTCTATGAAATCAGGTCATTTCAAATGTAATATGTTAATTTATGTGTAAATAAAATCTTGCAATTATTGTAACATTGATTATCATTTATATTTCAGATTAAGTCGCCTAACTGTATATAATATGTCAAAAAGTAGTCAAAGGCCCCAGTTTGTTGTTTACTATAAAGACAAGATTTGCTAGTATTTTATCTTTACAACTGGTCAAAGTGTCCTTATGGTAAACAACAAACTGGGATTGTTTGCCCTGCAGTGACAAATGGTGAAAAAAAAAACATTATTCAGTGTATTCAAGAGTTGAAGATGGAATGTGAAGTGTTTATGTAAGTAAATTTATTCCCTTAGTATTGTTAGATTAGAGCAGTCAAGGCTGATGACCTTATTTTATATTTATTTATAATATTGTGTATTAGAATATTAAAATAAAATATTTTTAGATTTTGATTTGGATGTATTTTTACTCATGTACTCACTCAATGTGAGAGCAGCAGTAGTAGTAGTTACAGTAAGTAGTATTTAGTAGATAGCAGCTGTAGTTTGGTAGTAGATACTAGATAGGTATTCGGTGCTGACATAGATTAGCTTAACTTAGGATTAACTGATACATTTTTGTTTCTATACTTAATTTTGATGAGAAATTGAGGTAGGCCTGGCCTGTGGTCATCCAAAGCCATACCAACTTTAAATTGGAACTTAATCGCAAATCACAATATTAAAACTAACCTCCTTTGGGGACGGCATTGTCCTTGTGTTCTCGGAGTTATTATGTGTAATAATCATGAATGATGAAAGTTTAAACCACTGCATAGTTCATACTTATTATACCTTAGTAAAAATTGCTTTGTGTCTGAAAAAAGTATGCACACTCTACATACAATCCCTTTCCCTTGAGGTAGGAATCTCAAATAACATAGTCACTGTCAGAGCTTGCTACAGACAGGTCATCTTGGCGATCTACCATCTTTAACAGTGTTAAATCGTTTGAGGAAAACCGCCTCATGACGTTAGATATCAAACGCCAACAACACAAAGAGAGACCAAAGCCCTCCTACGTGTATACTTACAATACGTCTGGTCAACTCTATTGTCACGCCTGCAAAAGAGTCTTTAAAACCAAGTTCGGCTTGGCCAGCCACATAAGAGCCCATAACAGGCAAATTAATTCATAATCTGCTGAGGTCGCCATCATCGAAACCGATGAGGAGGACTATATATACTATATGTGCTAAGCTTCTTCTAATATTACTGCCATTCCTAAATATATGTGTCAGAAGGAAAAATGTTTTAAGTATGAAGTTTCTAATGAAATCATTTTTAAGGTACTATCAGCTGCAAAAGTGCATGGCGAATTTATCAATGAATTCATTCATAATTCGTCCATGCAATTTTGCAGCCCACTGTACATGTTTGCAGTCAATTTTCATTTATGATGTATCCATTTGGTTAAGGATGTGCATTGCTCATTTGGACAGTGTATTAATAGCGTCTTTAAATATCTGCAGCCTCTTGATCTCTCAGCCTCAATTTTTATAACAATATCTGTCCAGACATGTTTAGTGTCATGTCATAAGTCATAATATATTTTAGGGATAAAACAACAAAATAAGTCTCATAATTTTAATAATACCATTTATTTCACGGTTAGAACTAGTACATAAATATATATCTTTAGGGGGTAAAGTATAATCATGTTTCATTATTATATGGTTAACTCATTATAATCAATGACTACATTAACAATTTATTCTAAGGTAAAATTTTGTACAATTTTCAACAATATAAGGTACAAGACGAATTGAAATCAGAGTGCTGAAAAGTTAAATAACAAGTAAAACTAGCAATTTCATTACTTCATACAATAATTTCTAAAAGATCTAAGCTATCACATATGCATATTGTAATGTTGTATAATCCGCTCATTTGACATTATACTTTATTGGCAAGACACTAAAACAAGAAATAATACAATATGTCCATAAATTCACATATATTTTGTATAGAGAGTGAAGAGATAGAGAGATAAAAATTAAATAATTAGTTATTGCAAGTCAGAAAGCGTAAAAGCAATTTGCCATACTACAACGAATAGCAAACTGTGTATTCAACATTATTACCACCTCATGCGGTGTTCTTGAAACACTGCAGGGTAGCAACTACATGTCACATCTCAATGGTCAATCCACGTCATGCACTCAAAGAGATTACATTTTTATTGATAAATAAATTTTTAGCTACAGCTAGTTTTAAAGCAACTAGACATGTTACTCTGCTTTCTTCATCATAAGGACACATACACATTTAGACTCTCGGTCTATAAACTCTTTTTTTAAACTTCTAATATTAGTCGCTTAGTGAGATGGTTCAGATTTATTATGTGAACGCGTCCTTACTTGCGGATTTACGAGCCTGTATTCGATAACTAACAAATAATTTTAACATCGACATACACAAATATATACACAATTGTGCGCACTTTTGTACTTTAAAATATGATTCACATAAATATGCGATAAGTCCAATAAGGCAGCCATTTACAAGGCACACACTGCAAGCGTATCGTTTCACGGGTCGCACTCATCATCAACATAGTCTAACTTTGTTCACACATCTGTCCATGAAGTTTTTTTTTCTTTTCGTTTGCGTGGAGGCTTCTACGGGAGTATCTATAGTGTGGGGTTGTTCGTCCAGCATGCCCTCGCAGCTTTTACATCGTCGCGATTTGGTCTCCTCACTGTAGTCCAAGTTGTCGCTACTTTCGGATAAACGTTCTGGTAGACTGTGTAAGGACTTCATTGGGGAGGCGGTTTGCGAGCTTCCGACGGACAGCTGGTCGCAACTAAGCGAGTATACTGGCGAAGCTTTTTCTAAAGATGATTGGCGGCGTCTTCGCGGTCTGTAAATAAAGGTGTTAGTTAAAACAGTCGGGAGTGTTCTTAGCCATGTTTCATGAAAATCGGTCTCCTATGTCGCGGTCGGGGGTTTTTTCAAAATTTTAATTTTGTGGTTAGGTTATTATTAACGCCCTTATCCGAACGAGTCTATAATATATTCGTTTGACAATCCAATCTATAGCTTTTGCTACAAACGTTGTACCTACATATTACAATTTAAACCTGAACGGCCTGAACTCTTTTAACACCGCACTTAGCGTGTGTGGCATGTCTTGTAAACACTGTTGTAAATCTGAATGCACGAAAGTTTTTAGTCAGACCAAGTTAAGCTGGCAGCGATTTTTTGGCAGCCCAGAATTTGTAAACGTCATTATTTCATAGAAAATTGATGTTTGACATAACGTGTACCGTGATTTGACTATTGGCACAGAATATATAATAGTACAAGTACAGAAGGCCCACTGCTTTGATGTTCACGAAATGCCGCCTTTTAAATGCCTACAAAATTCTAACAAAGAAACGAGCCGCACGTGCGCAGCGTCGGACGATAGGGTTGCCTATGGATTAAAACGAATTAATACTCAGATAAAATGTTATACTATTATTATATATTCCAGTCTTGGGTACTTTCTAGGCATTTATAAGTCCCAACATCACAAGCCTTATTGAACTTTTCTGTGGGATTAATCAATAGTAGATCTGTGTAAGATTGTCCTATTTTATTTATGATGTCTTTTTAACTAAGCATTATTAGCCATTCCACACGCGGACATCGCATATGAACCTTAAAAAAAAAACTCGCAACGTAAAGTAAAAATAGAAAGTGCGAACGTGCGTTCCGTGAGAATGCGCGCCACCCCTGATTAGGCCGCGAACTCGCGGCCGCCAGCATGTACTTGTAGCACGGCGATAGAATCGCGGAGTGAGCCGCCCCTGCTATTGGGCTGTTGCCACTTGCGTCATATGGCGGTTTAGCACAAGTTTCGTTGTTGCGCGCGAGTCCATACATCAAGCGCGACTTCAAGTATAGACTCGCGGGCGACAGTGCAAGTTGTGCTAGACCGCATGGTCGGGTTTTAATGAACTTACCTAATAGGCGGCAGCGTGTAGCTGTCTAGTCAATCGTTCTTGTCACTCCCTCGGCTCTCGCATGAGGCCATCCGCTGGTAGTTTGGCGGCCCTCGGCCTATGGTCGCCGTGCTCGGCGTACTGACGTCACGGGACCTAAGACCGTCAAGCCGGTTCGAAAGATTCGACTTGCCGCGGAGAAAACTGAAAATTAAAGGAAAATATTGGTTAATTTGAAAGTCTTCATAGTGGCAAATGGCTTACATAGAAACTTCCATGCGGAGCTACCTTTTCTCTGCAGCTTACATCAGCCAACAACCTCATAATTTGTCAATGTTGCTGCTGGTGTTTAAACATTTTGTCACTTATAACACTTTAAGTTCTCGCGCTTTGTACACATATTTAAAGTCACACACAGGTCGAACGCGATTAATTAACATTATTTTTACCTTTTTTCCCAACGTTTCGGCCAGGTTGCACTGGCCGTGGTCGCGGAAGACTGACGTCCCAGCAAAGTGTCACCGGAGATGTAAACAACACAAAACTACCCGATATTAATTTATATAAATGTTCGGGGTAGACAAATAAATATAATCTACCCGCTTTTAGTTATTGTTTATTTCCCACCGCACGACACACAGCACTCACAACATCCGCGCACTGGTCCGAAGATAGATCTTTTGGTTTGAACATTTGAATCACTGGTCCCCATGTTGGCGATAATCTATACCCGTCTTCCCTGTTAAAGTTTTTAGGATATTTTTTAATTTCGATCGCCTCCCTCACAATCCGGGGATAATAGTGTCGCTCGGTGGAAAGAACTTTGGGTTTGTGTAGCACTTTGCTGGGACGTCAGTCTTCCGCGACCACGGCCAGTGCAACCTGGCCGAAACGTTGGGAAAAAAGGTAAAAATAATGTTAATTAATCGCGTTCGACCTGTGTGTGACTTTAAATATTTTGTCACTTATTATTTAGTCCTGAGAGTCTCGAAAAGGTCGGGACGATTTCATAGAGATTTTTCTAGGCACCATAACCGCTTGCCAAAGAAAAGGAGTGGGAATCCCACAGAATTATTTGCCATTGTTTTGTGTCATGTCATGCAATCACACCTATTACTTCTAAATCTTACTGCGCCTATTCCGAGCAAAAAGTCCTTCATCCTACTTTGTCGCATGCCATAGACACATTGAGAGGTTATGCGTTATTATCGTTAACTTTATATCGCCCTTAAGGATAGCGACGAAATTGAACCTTACGGCTCAGCCACGACATTGGGCTAAGCGCGACAGCGGTGAGCGGCGGCCATACATTGGAGCGAGACACAGCGATGGGACTTTTCATTCGCACGTATGGCTGCCGCTCACCGCTGTCGCGCTTAGACCAATGTCGTGGCTGGGCCGTTAGATTACACTGAGACACTAAGGGGATAAGTTGTAAAGTGTGTGCACCTTTCTAGTTTCTCAACGCAGGCATCCTGATAATCGTGTATCCACCGCACGGCGTTGAACTTGGAGACCGTGCGCATGTCCTCGGGCAGTTCCTCGGGCTCCGGCCAGGCGAAGTTGTCGATAATCGGCACTATGTTGCACTGAGACTGCAACGCTGCCACTATCTCCTGGAATTTAAATTTTTTTCATTAGTCAAATTTGATATGTTTTTTCATTAGGTAGTCAAATATGATAGGGCGCTCTAAGGTTTCGACTTATACAACAATGTTTCTCCTCCGAATCTCTTTTGCTCGGTGAGCTGGACCTATACATATTTTTTCTGAGTTTAGGTTACTTTTCAAATTGACCGAGTCATAGCTAGGGGGCGCTGGAAGCGTAGGCTCCTAAGCTGTAGAGCCAATAAATTGTTACAGGTAGTTAATAATTACTTCAGATAATTCTTTAGGTGGGTTTCAAGAATACTTGTAGCTGATATCGTTTATTACACTTTCGAGGAGGCTGCGTGACGTCATGTTTGCATTTTTTACGTTATCATTTATTGGGTTAGGTACGCTATATTTATTATCTACCACGAATAAGCTACATATAACTATATTACCAAAGTAAGCTTAATTTCTGCTTAAATTCGTCAGTTTAACAAATCAGGATATCGAATTTGGAGGTACGTCTAGTAATTAATTAAATATTAATTGACACTAATGTGTTGAACCGTCATTAGTATGTCGAAATAAATGCTTATACTAAAAATACATAGATGTTCGAAGTGGTTTTCTTACACGATGGACCCAGTCTTTTTGCTCATTGTCATGTTTGCACCTGTCCAGTGCAGAAGGCGTGAGAACTAGTAAGAAGTGTTTCGCCTGTCTTATGCTCTGTAGGAGGTTGTTGTCGAATTTTCCGGCTTCTAGCCTCTCTACATCGATGAATACTGTGAACCCTCTGAGCTGCAAGTGGACTTTCAGAAGACTGGCAAGTTGGGAGCCATTTGATCGTCGATAGCTCACGAATACATCTAGATTCTTCTCGAGGTTCTCTTCGCCCTTGCTTGGAAGAGTGCTTTCGTAAACTGAAAATTATAAACAAAATACTTTTATTTTGAATACGGTAATGTTTTTTTTTTATATTTCTGTTTCTTTTTTATTGTAGATATTTATTAGATAGAACACGTCAGAATACAATATTTACAAATCTCTTATCGGAAATATAACTGCGTTGTGCGTTGTTCAATCTAATATATTAAGCTTGTGATAATCCTAGTGGCCTTAATGTAACTTTCATGTTTGACTATTATTAATATAACGGACCCAGTGTTTTATCATATCTTTGATGTGCTATAACTTTGGACAATATTTACAGCGTAATATGTGACTAGGTTTATGAAATTTACGATCATCATATAATATTTCTGCTCTTGGCTAACGCAGGAAACTGTTAAAATGATTGATAGTCATAGTCAACTTACCTTTGATAGCATTTAGGATCTGCAGACGGTGAATGCTGTTGACGATGCGACATTCGTTCTCCAGTTGTTCATCGCTGAGGCCGCGGATAGACTCCTTGTCGACCCCAGCATTCAGCATCGAATACGTGTAGATAGTGTACTCTGGACCAATTCCTCCTAAGAACTCGTTGAGGCTACCCGTGTCTCTTGAACTGTAATCTGCCATTTTCTTCAACTGCTGAAGTTCTCTTGTGAATCTGAAATGAAAAACGCATGCGTTAAATAAACACTCTTTATATAAATGGTGGTAAAATAGGACAAAATGTGATTATCAAAAGTTCTAACATACCTTTTTCGTTTGATTCCATTTTGTAAACCTATGTCTTCCTTGAGATTTTCTTCTGTTAGTTGCAGTAATAAATCTCCATCTACTCTACTTTCATAAAAGTTATTCGCGTACTCAGAGAATCCTATTTGTTTCACCCATTCTCGGACGTCCTCAATGGACCATAAGGGAACCTGCTGTGATAGTTTGTGAGGCACTTCTTCCCCAATAAGACGTAAGGCTTGTGCCGCATATTTGGACGCCACCGCGTTTGGACAGCTAGCCACTTTCTTTAAAGATTCTATCGCTCCTATTTCTCTGAATATTTCTGTATTGCCCTGTTGTTTTTTGATACCAGCTTCCATACAGAAATGGAATGCTGCTAGATTTCTCGCTTCCTCCCTCTTCGAGCTGAGTACTGGCGCAAGTCGTTGCAGCCAGGTTTTGCTCTGGCCGTGGGCATGTGCAAGGTTCGATCGAGCGAACTCTGACGGATTATGCGTCGTGACGAAAGGTTCTACCAAATCTAATGTACCTGATTTCAAAACAGCAGCTTCGATTTCTTTATTTGCTACTAGAACTGCGATGGCTAAGCAAGCGTAATACTTGATATTGTCGTCAGTGTGGAAAGCTAGGGGGAATAACCACATGGGGACTTTTCTTTTGATCATTGCCTCTTGGTTTTCGGCGCCTCCGTAGAGTGACAGATTAGCGAGCGCCGTTGCACAATGTCTTAGTGTTTCTACATCATTTTTTCTGCATTCGAACAGTACAGCATCTAAGCCTCCTAATTTGATCACATCACTGCAAGTGCCTTCGCTGTGCTTGAATAAGTGTTCTAATATCCCAGTGCCTATTCTAGAGTGGTCTACCGAGTTAGCGTGTTTCGTACAAACGCACGCTACGTTTACAACTTTTTCAAGGCCGTTTTCAACAACATGCGCTCTGTTCTCAGTAGTTAGGCACTGTTCAAGAACTTTTGCTGATGAAAATTGTAAATCAGGATTGCTTGATTCTAGGCAGTTAGCCATTAGAATATCCAAACCGCCGGATGTTCGAAGTGTGTTGCATAGGGAATACCCCAGCTCATGTCCGTATGTTGGTACTGCCCACGCTCTTCGCACTATCTCGTTTAATTTGTTAAATTGTGTAGAAGCAGTTTTTCTATCGATCTGATTATTCTTAACTGATGTAATAAACGCATTCATTCTTGTTGAATATTTCGCTATGGCTTGTTCAACATCCTTCTGATTCGAATTTGCATTCAGCTTGTCTAAATCATCAAAAGTTAAGTTAGTTAAGTCTTCGTCGCCTGGTTTAATCGTTCCGTTCAACATCTGACTCATCTGCAATAAAATAAATGTATGTAAGTATGTATACAAATTGTATGAGATATATCAGGTTACGAAATGTCAATAAATATGGCGTAAGATTTTACGCCCATGGATTTTAATTTTATGGTGCTTACCTGTGATGACAGCATTGTTTTTGTGGAGAGGTTCTTGCTAGAGATTGTCATGTTGGAATGCGCGACGCTGGAGTGCTCCTTGTGGCTGAACATGCCACTTGAAGTGACCGTGTGGAGAGCTTGTGTTGACGCCATGGCCTTCTTTTCTGCACTAAAAGCCTCCGTCTGTAGCTTGGAACTCGTAGCGGACATGTTCTTTGCTTCTTGAGACGTGATTTCACCCGCTTTCAGCGATCGCTGTTCCTAAAACGACAAAATACCTCTCATCAATAAATTGAACTGCGAACAAAAACGCTAATGACTGTCTATTAGTATTCTAATTTGATGCGGCAACAAACTTGTCGAATTCCGAAAAACGTGTAGTCATACTACTAGCATTAATTCTGGAAAATACGTTTGACCTCAGTACACGATGAACTTGTTATCACTATAGCCACTGTTATAATTTTTAGCGCGATGTCTCACAAAACAAATATTTGATTTGATAGTTACACCGGTTACGATGCGCAATTTAGGTCTCGGACGTCGTCTTGAAGACATGGTAATAGGTCGGAATACCACCGCAACGTGTCACAGCTCTAAGAACACTACATTTATATCAGAAAACAGTCCCACATAAAACTATTCGGATTATACGTCCTATCGCTTCTATTGGAAATAGGCCAATCGCGTGGAACTGGCGGGATTTTCGTGAATATTTTAAGGTTTGTGTACAGACGTCATGTGTTTAGAAGGTCGACAGCGAGAACTAATAGGAGAAATTGCTCTCACCGAAGGATTCTGTGTTTGCTGAGGGAAGCGCGACAGGACGCCACGATGGACTGGCCACGGGGCCCCCCCGCCCGCGGACATTCCGCTTCTATATATAAGCGAACTATTCGTGTACTGTATCGCGCCTGCGCAATAATTGACTTCCGCATGCGCTCGCGCGCACGACGGTCAGGCACCGACTGAGCGGTAACGGAACGAGCGCGCGTCCAGCGATAAGCTCGCGTAGATAAATGCTCTCACCGGTCCTGGCGATCCTCCGCGCAGCATCCTGCTGGCCCATGCGACGATGCGCGCCATATTCCTATCATAGTCGGTATTTGTGGAATTTTTCCATTTTAACGTTGTGCTTCCGATGCAAGGAGTTGCGCCGTACTGAACATTTCGGCGCGGTTAGTGAGGCTCGTACTAGCACCGATATCGATCGGCGGCTGTCTGGCGAGGTCACGTCCTTCGGCGCGCCTTTCTGACTCCTACTAGTAGACGCGTGGAAGACAGAATTTACGCTACTTCATATACGTATTTGTAAAATAAAGTTTTGCGCATGCGTAAGTATTTTTGTTGTGAGGGTTGCTTAGATACCAAGTGGCAGTATGCACTTGTTTTGGGGTTCGAGTGAGGATGCACTGCATAAGTAAAGTTGTGAAGTAAAATAATGATAATATTAACTTACTTGAAGATACGCCGCGTTTTGTTCGGCGGCGAGACCCTCCGCTTGTAGCAACTTTCGTGACGCTCCAGCGGCACTTCTTTCCGCATATTGCAAGTCTCCATGCTGCAGATGTTGCATTCGTGAGCTATTTGCTTTTGAATTTGAGGCACTGTATCCATCGGTCACAACTCTCGTAGAACTAGCGGATGACACTTGTGCGGCGCTGTATTTGAGCTTGTTCGCCGAGTTTAGACTAGCGTTGATAGATGCGGCGTTAGCCAAACTAGGAAGCAAGGGATTCTCGCTGACAGGCGGAGGTGTGTCGGATTCAGGGAAGGTCACAAGCGGGCCGTCTTCAGAAAGCTCGCACATGTTCCCCATGTCTGTGATGTCACCCATGTCACTGAGATCCCGGATATCGGGCAAGCTGTTATCGCCTACTATATCGCCCTGATCCACTATGTTCTCCATGGAGCTTCTTAATCTGGAAAATGAAGATAGTGATGTCAATAATTTGCTCACGGTTTAAAAATATGTAAACTATTTATAAATTAGTGACTAATTACACACACGAAAATGCACTAAAAACGAAATGTTAGACGGTCTCCCGAAAACAGGAGCGTTGCTATTGTTTGCCGGCGTGGAACTGCAAATACGAGAAGGGAAACATTGGGTGGGAATTGGCTGAGGGCCAAGGTCGCTCAGGTGAGCTAACTCCGACAGGCATGTGGCAAATGCCATTAAGCCCCAATCTTTATTAGAAACTGTATATCTGTTATCTTAAAGGCCGACCAGACAAAAACATTGGCACGTGTATCTATATACACACCGGTCTGACGCAAGTGTAAATCGGTTTCAAAATTACTCGTTTTCTTGGGCTCACCTGTTGAAGTTCATCGAAGCCGCTGTGTTGCTCAAGTTCTTCATCTCTGAGATGGAACTCTTCAGCTCTGTGAGATCTGACTTCATTGAACTTGCTTTCATTTCCGAAGCTGTTCTGTGTTGATGTTGGAGTCTCTGGCTTGAGCCCTGCAGTCGTTGACTAGATGCAGCGCTGCTAGAGGTTGTGCTCGAAACCATCTATAACAAACGCAACAGTATATATGATAACAAAGATGTATTATTATGCGGACGTAGTGCATCTAACGTAGTTGTATTTACTGATAGCGCACCGCTTGTAAACAAGAATATTAACCTCGAGAACACGGAAAATACCACTCTTCTCTAGTCACTAGTTTAAAAACACAAGAAAAGAATAAACTGTGTGTGGTCTGATTATACAGACGTCCTCCGAATTCGTTATCTAGACTACAACTGTGGGTTCAGTGCCACTGCCAATGCTAGAGGAGTTTGTACGGAGCCGTCACGCGTCTTGGCGCACCAACGGCCGAGGAAAATAAGAGCCAGGGCTACGACAAAATAGAAATACGAAAATAACGCAGTCGTTTTCAATGTTTTGTTTTAATATTGCTTAACCATCGACAGTTGACGACTAACGATACCTACGCGTTTCAGCGTCACGTGGCCGCTGTCTTTTCAAATGTCTTCCTCTTGCCTGTCTACTGAATACTATTGTGTTAGCTGTCTATCACTGTGATCTCTTTTTACAATTAAATTTCTTGACAACCCAAGCACAAGCGACGAGCACAATAGAAACAATGCATATAAACTAATTTATTAGCTTAAAAAAATATGGCCAAGCATATTTTGGCATCAAGAGTCGTAATTGAGAGGCATATGGAATGAATCAGCCTGTGTGGGCGAGATGCAACTCATGCAACAAATGGTAGGCATGTCCGAACTTTATCTTCAAGGGGCCTTGAACCCCGTGTGTGTGTGGATTGAGTGAGCACCTTCCGAAAATAAAAAAAAATATGCTGATCATTTAGTAAAAGTTCTAAAACAATTGTAAAACGAATCTCTGAATTTGTAAAAAGATAAATCAAAAGATACAGCCATTAACATGTGCTCACTCAGTTCTCACAAACTACCAACGAAAACAGTGAATATATTCATTTAACATATAATATTTATATACTAACATTTAGTAAAAAATAGGCCAACCTACCTCTATAAATATTAGATCACCTAGTGACGTATTAAAGGGCCTGGCCGGACTGCCATGGTAAAATCGCCCCTGGCTAAATATGAAATATTGATATGCAGGATTATTCGTATTGTTACTACATGTACTACTACTGGATATTATGCCTCAAACTGTTTCCGTTTACGAAAAAAATTAAAAAAAAGAAATTTTGTTTTTTATTTTTTTCTTTAAAACCGCGTATCCGATTGAGTTGTTCTTTGGATATTTTATAGATATATTAGGGATACATCAATAAAAAAAAAATTAACTTCCTGACTTTTTGTTAAGTACATTTTTTTTTTAATTTATGTTTTAAATATTTTTTTTTACCACATACGAGTTAGCGACACCTACTATATTTTTATATAATAATCGCCATTTTATACTCTATTACATATATTTTTATCAAAAATATTAGTTTGGATCAACAATGTCAAAATAAGTTATTTATATATTACTAGTATTACCCTTTAGTACGTTGCTCCTGGAAAGTGATGTATGAAAATTTTGGCATAATTAATGGAAGATTTTTTTTTAATTGGGATATGTAGATTATAGGCCGAAGTTATTTTTCATCAACCCTCCCCACCCCTCCCCCTCTGCGTCACCCCTCTACCACCCCTTAAAGAGCCGAAAATGCGATTTTTCTCGATTTCTGACAAAACCGATGAAGATACAGAAAAAGCGTGTAGGAACGAAGTAATCCTTAATGAATTTACTACAAATCTCTCATAAACATTTTAGTGCTAGCACTTATAGTTTTCGCGCAATCCATCACGAAAGTGTGTGTGTGGATTGAGTGAGCACCTTCCGAAAATAAAAAAAAATATGCTGATCATTTAGTAAAAGTTCTAAAACAATTGTAAAACGAATCTCTGAATTTGTAAAAAGATAAATCAAAAGATACAGCCATTAACATGTGCTCACTCAGTTCTCACAAACTACCAACGAAAACAGTGAATATATTCATTTAACATATAATATTTATATACTAACATTTAGTAAAAAATAGGCCAACCTACCTCTATAAATATTAGATCACCTAGTGACGTATTAAATTTTTTACAAATAGTTTCTTATGCTCACTCAATCCACACACTTTTGAAAAGCCGAATTTTGATGAAAAACATAAGATTTAGACCGCTATTATATGTGTATAGTTTAGTAAAAGTGAAATGGGAATTTGTAAAATACAAAACGAACCACTAACGTGTCAGGTTTTTTTATAATAAATTTTTGTAAGTGCTCACTCAGTCCACACGTTTTGAGAAAGTTAAAAATGTAAATATCTTACGATTTGTAGCACCTAAGACACTCGAAAGTACTTCAACATTTAGTAAAAATTTTTACTAAATATCCACCATCTAATATTTTATATTCGTTGTCTGGTTTTAAAGATATTCAGACATAACTTTTCTCATACAAATGTATCAAGTAGGGTGACTACACTATGTCGGCTCCTGATTTTCCCCACCTTCCCATTGTCATATTGAGATTGGGGAGTTTCGTTCGTTCAATTTTGATAATATTAAACTAATACCATATTAATTATCCATCTGCAAACTGTTTTTAGGTTATGTTCTTGGCCTAGTGATGATGTGTATTGTGTAATTTTTATCGACAACAGGATAATAACCATATCGACATGCATGCATTAAAAAGGACATGAATGATAATTGGTAAGAAACAAAGAATATAATACTTCACTAGTAAGAAACCAGAACCTGGTAATCTAATCGCGCTAACAGATGAGCGTACCGGATTTGTAAGTGGGAGCGAGAAATAGTTATTCTTTTCTCGCTCCCACTTACAAATCCGGTAAACTATTATCAAAATTGAACGAAACTCCCCAATCTCAATATGACAATGGGAAGGTGGGGAAAATCAGGAGCCGACATAGTGTGGTCACCCTACTTGATACATTTGTATGAGAAAAGTTATGTCTGAATATCTTTAAAACCAGACAACGAATATAAAATATTAGATGGTGGATATTTAGTAAAAATTTTTACTAAATGTTGAAGTACTTTCGAGTGTCTTAGGTGCTACAAATCGTAAGATATTTACATTTTTAACTTTCTCAAAACGTGTGGACTGAGTGAGCACTTACAAAAATTTATTATAAAAAAACCTGACACGTTAGTGGTTCGTTTTGTATTTTACAAATTCCCATTTCACTTTTACTAAACTATACACATATAAAAGCGGTCTAAATCTTATGTTTTTCATCAAAATTCGGCTTTTCAAAAGTGTGTGGATTGAGTGAGCATAAGAAACTATTTGTAAAAAATTTAATATGTCACTAGGTGATCTATTATTTATAGAGGTAGGTTGGCCTATTTTTTACTAAATGTTAGTATATAAATATTATATGTTAAATGAATATATTCACTGTTTTCGTTGGTAGTTTGTGAGAACTGAGTGAGCACATGTTAATGGCTGTATCTTTTGATTTATCTTTTTACAAATTCAGAGATTCGTTTTACAATTGTTTTAGAACTTTTACTAAATGATCAGCATATTTTTTTTTATTTTCGGAAGGTGCTCACTCAATCCACACACACACCACGAAAGTTGCTCCTTTCTGCAATTTTCTTTAATGAATGATAAGTTTTCTCCTTAAATGCTTACGAAATCGTCGGTTTGATAGTACTAAAATATTATAAACTCAGAATGAATTTCAGGGGAAAAAAATCACTACCATGGGCGGGACTTGAACTCACGGCCTCTAGATTGATAGATATGATAGATAAATGACGCTAGGGCGCTAGGGGTACCATTGATTCATATAGTAGAAAGCTGAAAGATTCGCTAGAAACTAGGGATGAGCTTTTGGTGGCTCAGTTGGTAGAGCCCTCGAGTTTCTATCCGGAAGCCGTGAGTTCAAGTCCCAACCATGGTAGTGATTTATCCCCTTAATTTTATTATAGTCATGAGTTTACAATATTTTAGTCGTATCAAACAAATTTCGTAAGCATTTTGGGACAACACTTTAATATTCTTTAAAGAAAATTGCAGAAAGGAGCAACTTTCGTGACGGATTGCGCGAAAACTATAAGTGCTAGTACTAAAGTGTTTATGAGAGATTTGTAGTAAATTTATTAAGGATTACTTCGTTCCTACACGCTTTTTCTGTATCTTCATCGGTTTTGTCAGAAATCGAGAAAAATCGCATTTTCGGCTCTTTAAGGGGGGGTAGAGGGGTGACGCAGAGGGGGGAGGGGTGGGGAGGGTTGATGAAAAATAACTTTGGCCTATAATCTACATATCCCAATTAAAAAAAAATCTTCCATTAATTATGCCAAAATTTTCATACATCACTTTCCAGGAGCAACGTACTAAAGGGTAATACTAGTAATATATAAATAACTTATTTTGACATTGTTGATCCAAACTAATATTTTTGATAAAAATATATGTAATAGAGTATAAAATGGCGATTATTATATAAAAATATAGTAGGTGTCGCTAACTCGTATGTGGTAAAAAAAATATTTAAAACATAAATTAAAAAAAAAATGTACTTAACAAAAAGTCAGGAAGTTAATTTTTTTTTATTGATGTATCCCTAATATATCTATAAAATATCCAAAGAACAACTCAATCGGATACGCGGTTTTAAAGAAAAAAATAAAAAACAAAATTTCTTTTTTTTAATTTTTTTCGTAAACGGAAACAGTTTGAGGCATAATATCCAGTAGTAGTACATGTAGTAACAATACGAATAATCCTGCATATCAATATTTCATATTTAGCCAGGGGCGATTTTACCATGGCAGTCCGGCCAGGCCCTTTTTTACAAATAGTTTCTTATGCTCACTCAATCCACACACTTTTGAAAAGCCGAATTTTGATGAAAAACATAAGATTTAGACCGCTATTATATGTGTATAGTTTAGTAAAAGTGAAATGGGAATTTGTAAAATACAAAACGAACCACTAACGTGTCAGGTTTTTTTATATTAAATTTTTGTAAGTGCTCACTCAGTCCACACGTTTTGAGAAAGTTAAAAATGTAAATATCTTACGATTTGTAGCACCTAAGACACTCGAAAGTACTTCAACATTTAGTAAAAATTTTTACTAAATATCCACCATCTAATATTTTATATTCGTTGTCTGGTTTTAAAGATATTCAGACATAACTTTTCTCATACAAATGTATCAAGTAGGGTGACCACACTATGTCGGCTCCTGATTTTCCCCACCTTCCCATGGTTATATTGAGATTGGGGAGTTTCGTTCGTTCAATTCTGATAATATTAAACTAATACCATATTAATTCTCCATCTGCAAACTGTTTTTAGGTTATGTTCTTGGCCTAGTGATGATGTGTATTGTGTAATTTTTATTGACGTCAGGATATAATAACCATATCGACATGCAAGCATTAAAAAGGACATGAATAATAATTGGTAAGAAACAAAGAATATAATACTTCACTAGTAAGAAACCAGAACCTGGTAATCTAATCGCGCTAACAGATGAGCGTACCGGATTTGTAAGTGGGAGCGAGAAATAGTTATTCTTTTCTCGCTCCCACTTACAAATCCGGTAAACTATTATCAAAATTGAACGAAACTCCCCAATCTCAATATGACAATGGGAAGGTGGGGAAAATCAGGAGCCGACATAGTGTGGTCACCCTACTTGATACATTTGTATGAGAAAAGTTATGTCTGAATATCTTTAAAACCAGACAACGAATATAAAATATTAGATGGTGGATATTTAGTAAAAATTTTTACTAAATGTTGAAGTACTTTCGAGTGTCTTAGGTGCTACAAATCGTAAGATATTTACATTTTTAACTTTCTCAAAACGTGTGGACTGAGTGAGCACTTACAAAAATTTATTATAAAAAAACCTGACACGTTAGTGGTTCGTTTTGTATTTTACAAATTCCCATTTCACTTTTACTAAACTATACACATATAATAGCGGTCTAAATCTTATGTTTTTCATCAAAATTCGGCTTTTCAAAAGTGTGTGGATTGAGTGAGCATAAGAAACTATTTGTAAAAAATTTAATACGTCACTAGGTGATCTATTATTTATAGAGGTAGGTTGGCCTATTTTTTACTAAATGTTAGTATATAAATATTATATGTTAAATGAATATATTCACTGTTTTCGTTGGTAGTTTGTGAGAACTGAGTGAGCACATGTTAATGGCTGTATCTTTTGATTTATCTTTTTACAAATTCAGAGATTCGTTTTACAATTGTTTTAGAACTTTTACTAAATGATCAGCATATTTTTTTTATTTTCGGAAGGTGCTCACTCAATCCACACACACACTGAACCCCGACTAAATCTCGGCGGATTCCAAATGTTTGCTGATACGACTTTTAGATAGCTTGTAGTGTGGGTCCATTGTGTTACTTAATACAAATATATATGTGGTGTTGATGTGAATGTCTTTTTCAAGTTCATATCACTGCCAAGAAAATTTGGGACATATAAAGTAAATCCGTACATTTTGTTTGAAATCAGAGTTTATAGACTATTCAGTAGAATAAAACAAGTGATGATATAAGTCTTTATGATTGACTTTCTTTACATTTTCAGAAAAATACGCACGTGCTAAAATAATGAAATACAAAGACGAAGGCCTTTATTGTTTAAGTAACATAATTTAATGGGTTAACTATAATATAAGAAAGCTGTTTTTTTTTTGTTATTTGTAGTACATTTATTTACCCCTGTTTTATTAAATTTATAAAGATTTTACATTATAAGAAAAACAAAAAAAATATATAAAAAAACTATAAGAAAGTAGTTAGGCAAATAATGTTGTTATAAACAAAAGAACAAAGGGAGGGTTGTTATTACTTTATAATAAGGTTATCCAGGACATAAAAAGGGTTCAATGTTATAGCAAAGTTATTCAGAGCAGCGTAAATTTATTGAAATATGTTTATTGTACTAAATTGCAGTACCATAGAATCTATAGAAGCGAATACACAACCGTTCTCTAAAATTTCCAACGTGTGCGCTGTTAGCCTATTATTTATTGATAAGCAACGATTGAAGCAAGAAAGAAAAATATGGTAGAACTGAATAAATAATGACGGTTTGATAATCGCTTACAAAGCATAAAGAGGATTAAAAGTGCCACGAAATGGAAACCAGAAGAAAGTTATGCCTGTATATAACTAAACACTTTATTGTACATAAGACAAGTTAGGACATAACAATACAGTATAGTTATAGTGTACAAAGGCGAACTTATTCCTTCTTAGTTATATGGATCGATTTAAGAGGATACGATACCGAAGCACGAATTCAAATTTGAGATTTTTAGGTCTTTATCGCCGTCGCGCTGACGGGGGTGGAACCCACATAGAGGCCCTGTGTGCGTGCGCGTGGCGCACGCACACACCCGCGTCCGCCGCCGGCGCAAGTACTTACTCGCGCTCAAGCGCTCTCTATATTTCTCTAGTTTCGGACTTCGGATACCTATATATATTATAATATTTATCCCGTAGGACAGCAGGTTACTTCAAACTACTTTAATTAACTACCTAATTTTAATGTTGTCTTCGGTTCCCGTCGTCGTTCGTCGTTCGTCGAATCCCGGTAAGGGTATTTATTTGTGTGATGAGCACAGATATTTGTTCCTGAGTCATGGATGTTTTCTATGTATATAAGTATGTATTTATCTATTTAAGTATGTATTATTTATTTATTTATTAGTAAAAAACATATTTACATGACATTACAGTAAAACCAATGCGTCACGAAACATAGATAACAAAAAAGAAAAAAAAAACAGTAAGTAAGAACATAAAAAAAAAACAAACAATAAAGTTTAAAACTAAACAATTGATTTGGGCGATGACGTATCAGTGTCCATGGCTCCGTTGCGTCGTTTGCCCCGGTGTAGGATTCGGCAAGTTGCCCCGGAATCGCCGAAAAACCACACCTTTCGGCCAGAAGTCTGCGCTCGCGATGGTGTCCTGCGCTATATCGTCGCCTAGCACCCCTATTATTGTACTATTACAAGCTTTGCTTAGTTTGGGACTAAGTTGATCTGTGTAAGGTGTCCCCAATATTTATTTAATTATTTAATTACTTACCATAATCATAATGTAATAAAATGTGCATTTTTTCGTGGTTACCAACATGCATACCAACCATAAAAATGCTTAACTAATTTGCAAGCTAAATTTAAACCTAGGCTATTTAAACGTATAGATACTTTATATACTTTTATTATTTAGATCTTATTTATACTTTTCGGCAAAGCATTTTTGTTACCGTAGAATTAAAACGTTGGTAATACTCATTTCATCTACCTACTAAGGGCATATGTAATGTCCATGCAAACAAGGCCCGGCTATTAAGTTTCGAAATGTTATGTACATTTTATAACTTGATAAGTGTAAATGGTTCAAAAATTTCGTGCAGTAAGTAAAAAAGTAAGTATTATTAAACAGAAAAACTATGGGCCTTATTTGATGCAGGTATGAAATAAGGCCCATGCCGCCCATGTGTCCACATGTCCACAACCTTCGATACCCAAGAAGTAGCGCTGCGGAAATAGAGATGGATCGGATATAATCTTCAAAGATGAACTATCAACAGCGCCAGTATTTGAGTGGTGGCCTCAGAGTGGAAGGCGACCCCGCAAACGCCCAGTACTTATGATACACAATACACATAAACACAATACATTATAATATTTATTGCCCCGTAGGACAGAAGGCTACCCCACACTACTTTATTTAAGTACCTAATTTTGTCCCTTTAAACTTAATATGAAATAAAGTCTGCCTATCTTGACCACATTGGCCTTGACGCACTGCTTGTTAAGACTTGAACCCCTCTAATTTAGAGTACCTTATCCTAAATGCATAGTCCTGAATAAATGTGTTTTAGACGACAGACCGTAGTATAAATCCTTAAAAAAAAAAATATTGGCCTTATTTAGAGAAGTAACTATTTAGGGCATTTTTTGATTCTATGTCTGCGAAGAAAATGTACAAAACGGCATGATTGATAAAACTTAGAATAAATATAAGCACTGGGCCTTATTAAGGGCAGGTACTGGTACCAACCTGAACAAACTATGTATTACTAAATAAGGCCCATCGTTTTTTAAAATATTTTAAAACATGACTTATATTATTAATATTATGTCTGTTTTTATTGTGTGTAAATAAGTACATATAACTACGAGTACTTACCTAATTGGTGTTCGGCAGAATAGTTATAAATAAACAATGATGACCGAATACCAAATTTTCGGCAAAATGGCTCAATAGACCGAATACCAAATAGTTGCCTAATATTCGTGGAATCTATCGTAAAATACAGCATAACTTTATAATTGTTACTAGTAAACCAATGACGAGAAAAGTTATGCATGTATAAAATAAACCTATACCTGTATGCAATTGTTACGTACCTATACTTATAAAAATATGGACTTAGTATTTCCACAGAATATATAATACTGATTCAAACTTTCACGATTTTTACACATATTTAAAATTGCAAACGGGACTTAATCGCGTATTTACTATGTTTTAAACACTAACCTCCGACGTTTCAAGGACGGCATTGTCCCCGTGGTCTCGGAGCAGACTGGTCTTTTTTGGACCACCAATTTTAAATATGAATATATAATAGTACGTATTTCTAACTAAAAAGTTCGTCAAACACGGTATATCGATATTTCGACGTAGTATATCGATAACTTTTCACATCACTAGATTATCGACATTAGATGTCGAGTATTACCCATCACTTTATTTCAGTGTACGTATATAAAAACTTAGCCCCGCCCCTAAATTTGGTGCGATAGGGACAACTGCAGCTCAGGCGCGAAATCCCGCGTAAAAACCGCAAAAATCGAGGTTTCGCTCTCGACTGTTTCCTCCTCCAAAACTTAACCAATCGCTACGAAATTTGGAAATCAGAATGACAAGGAAATTATCTGTGTCGGACCGTTTCGTTTTTTTGGATAATTGATCTCAGTTTTGAATACCACGCCTTTCTTTCTGGCAAATTCAATTAAGCCGTTTTGGCCAACTTTGAGAGGCTCTAATTCCTTTTAAAACCAAAATATCAAAAAAAGCAAAACGGTCCGACACAGATATTGATAATAAAAGTCTGTGTTGAAAAAACCATTGATCTAGCTTCAAAAACCAGAGAGGAAACAGGCGAGAGCGTTTGTATGGAGAAATGAGGGGTATCGTATCGTCTTAACAACAGACGGACTTAGGTAACCTCAGAAGTCAGAAGTCGAAGGAACTTGCAATGAGGGAGAAAATGTACCGAACGGCCCCGACAACAGATTTTCTTTGAGTTTTGATTATAGGTAATAGTGTACCAGCAGCGGCTGGTCCATACAAGCCGATTCCCACCGGCTTGCCTAAAATTGATTACTAGTAAAGTACCTAATGTTAAGGTAGGTTTCTTTTTGCTCAGTGTTGCCTAGCAAAAATTTTCACCAGCCGCCACTGTAGTGTACTATTTCAGACACGGTTATGTATTGTAATATATCAGCCGGAGTGTCAGCGCCACGGTGTTACCAAACGTGCCCTACGTTACGCCATGTCTGCCGCTGGCTCGTCGCCAAACGCAGACACCATGTTTTGCTGCACCCATAAGCCGGTGGCATTAATTACTAGAGGTATCACAGACACGGCTTTTATGTTTTATTTATGTGTGCTAAACACATGTTGGACTATATCATTACATTCGGTTTGCACGTCACGAATTTTAATTAAATTTAATGACAATACCGCCGTACCGGGACACGTCACGATATGGTTGCCAACGCCTCGTTTAGATCAAAGCTCCGAAGGATCCGTTTTGGTAACAATTTGGCTTCTGTGTGTAAATCAGTATCAGTATATCATTCTTAATGAGTGTCAAACGAAGTCAGTAGCTATTATTACCTAGTGTTTACTTTGAATTTTGCTTTGCGTGAACAAACACATCTTAGCCTAATTGTTTGTAAATTATTCTAATGACAGATATAGTTTTCTGCCAGGTTATGTAAGTAGGTATATTAGTTCATTTGTAAAGGCATCCATTAAGACTTCGCACCGCGTCGTTTAAATTACTAGGACCCATATAGCGCTCTGTGATTTACTCTTAAGACAAAGACGAGCTAATTTCGTTCAGCTGCAAATGATATGCATTCCGGTGACCTCGTCTCGATGCTCCCACAATAGGCATCAGCCGGCGCAGAGCTATTTTATTTTAAATTTTACCGCAAACACGGCTGGTTGAATTGAAAATAAACCGGCCATTTTATGAACCCGCCGAGGCCGGTGTCGAAATAACCATCTGCCTATTTATAGCTATGGGATGAATGATCAAGAGTTTATCATATTGTTTATAATACGGAAACATTAAAGGTTTAATTAAATTTTAACTACGGCTTCTTAGAAACGTTCAAGGATGTTCTATTTTGGAAGAAAATTCGTATAAATATTTTCTTCTTCGTTCCCTTACAGATGAACATGAGATTCCATCTGGAGCTGCTTTTTCTTTTAATGGCATTGCCTACGTACTTGTGCATAGCAGCGCTTTATTTTAGTGTAAAATTGTTGGTTTTTCGCACTGGATTTATTCTTCTAGACCTGATGCTGTTTTTTTCCATCGCAATTATCATCACGTTAAAGGGCTAAGCAAGTAAGCAAGCTATCAGGACTGCGTCATACGAAAGCTAGTTTGTCATGAACTACCATAATTTATAATTGTCTACCCAATGGATATTATTGATTAAATAAGGACTATAACTAACGACTGGCATCTCTAGTTTCCATTATCTTGTCAGAACATAGGACCCCATTAACCCATTATGCACATACAAAGGAGTGCCGCACTTACTGCGATACGGTTCTTGGCCAGGCACTTTGCTTACTTATCTCTATAATCTGAAGTTATTTGATGCTTTATTGTTTCGAGTAGAGAATAAAACAATGAACTAATCAGTCAACTCGCACGTGTATTGTATAGCAAACTGATAACAGTGCTGAATTTCCGTATAAATGCAAATAAATTTCTTTAGAAATTGTTCTGTTCTGCAGTTCTGCTATTGTCTTAGCAAATAAAGGTGGTTGGTAAATCAGTCTTAAGATAATCTTGTGTTTGCTATACTTAAATAGGCACTTGTAATTAGAGGAGTAAAATCTAAAAGTTCTGTCAACTTGTTTATTCGGTGACTCGGGTTGTCTATTGCCGATGCTTGACATTTTCAATTTATCTTTATATTAAACTATCTATGTATATCAAATTGCTAATTATAGTATCCTATAATTTAGTTACCACAACACGTAATTATATAGCCCGAGGTCTGGTAACACAATTGGATGGCTTGACACTTAAGAATTGGCTCTTGGTTACACTCGTATCCTGGTTCATATGAACAGCATTTCAATAGCTTATTTATCTTATTATTCACAATTAGATATAAATTTCCCAGGGTCTTATTATGTTTGAACCGTTAAGCAGGGCCGGATTAAGGGTAGAGCGAGTGGAGCGGCCGCTCTAGGCGCCGAATGCTAAGGGGGCGCCAAAATCGTCATTGCGTGGGCGCACACATATCCCAAAATGACGAGAGGAGCCGGAAATGAATTTTATTCAGATATTGAAAATCTAGATTTGTGATTGTGATTTAGATTATCTGAAAAGTTGCACAGCAATGCCACCATGTACAACATTCATAAGGTGGGAGCTGTTGCTACTGTTGCTAGGGCGCCGCGAAAGATGTTTCTAGCTCTTGACGAACCACATTGTTGCGAGGCCGAACGACAAAGACAATGTTACGTCGCTATCCAAACACTCAGTGTTTATCCGCAATTCAAAGCGGAGTTCCTCTTAAAGCCAAAGGCGCAAAAACGTCTCACAGAGGCGCAATTTTGTATGAGACAAAAGGAGCGTAAGCGTGATGATAAACGCACTTCTAATAACCCAAATCTAAATCCCCCAAAATATACTCAAGGCCGAATAACATGAGAGCATAATTAACCTATTTAATTCCAAGCTTTTTGCTCTACCGCAGTTCTGCAATATCTGCAATTAAGTCCAACTTCTCGACTTCTCCATGTCTGTCCAAGTAGGCCATTGCTGCAATTTATTTTTCTCTCCCATGCCTTGTCTTGGCCCTGAACTAAAGCTCAAATCCGACTTTTATCAGTTATCGGTTTCTTGGTCTGCCAGAGCTTGGTCTTTGGCCTCTTTTGTTTTATCACAGCCATATGTTCTTGTCCTAGTGAGCTCCTCAATGCCACACGCCGCACAGGAAAGCATTAACCTCGCGTACGTATGTCCTATGAAGACAGGGGCTTTTATAGAATCAAGCCCCCCCCCCCCACCCTCCTCCATAAATAATAGGAAAAATTTTCGCGCTCGCTTCGCTCACGCTTACAATTCCTGTCCATTACATGCATACTCGTACATACATGTGAAATATTTTATTTACCTAGTCAAATGGTTGTGACCTTTCTGATGGACACAGCGAATCTATGAGCATTTTGGCATCGAACCCCCCAAAAAGGTTAAACAAGGGGGCGCCAAAACTATATCTCGCTCTACCCTGATCGAGTGCGCGGGCCGGCGCTGCCGTTAAGCTCTGATCGTTATAGGCAATCAAAAGAGCACTAAAATGTGTGCAACAGTGGGTAGACAAATATGTACAAAATAAATTACCTGTTGCGAGGAAGAACTAGTGACTTGAGTATTGAGAGCTTGCTCCCGGCGGGAGAAGCTGCTCTTCTTCAAATTCTCCATCACGGAGGCCAGTTCCTTGGCGCTGCCGTTGTGCTTCAAACTGCTGTTTCCATCGAGGGAGAAATCTGGGATCTGGAAATGATAAGAGAAGATGCTTAGTTTTGTTGCTTCCACTCTCTCCTATAAAAAAAAATACCTATAGAGGGACTTTTGGCAACTACTTATATATCAATATTCAGTATTAAGCCGGTATATAGTTATAATGTTCTATGCTGACAAAATGTAACCTGAGCTGATTCAATATACCAGTTGTTCGAGATCGTTCGGTCAAAGTTTTTATTGTACTATAACCTTAGTCCATAATACATATACATACAATGCGTTATTGTATGACTGTCTATATATGTAAAATTGCCCTGTAATTTATTTATGTGGCTATAAAACACCAACGTAGGAAAACAACCTGAACCTGCATTTTCATCTATAATATGCATATCGTAGGTAATTTGCTTCCTTTGACTGCAGAAATAGTATTACATTAGCATTTATCTCTGATAATAATTACCAATGATTATTATTACTGTAAATGCGGTCGTTATGTAAGTTCCTACGATTACAGATAATAATTTGCAAGTGCATGTAATATTACGAGTGGGTACAATCAAGTAGATAACAGACTATGTATTAGTATGTATGAAGAGTTGAAGACCAATGCGGTAAGTGATTCGCCATCTTATATTAGGTATCTATATATTATTATAAGAAACAAATACCTACAAATATTCTTTTATATCAATTTAACATGGATTTGGATATATTTTGAAAGTGGTGAATTTACCCTTCGGCAATGTATCTTACAATGGCAATGTATGACACAAATGATACAATGCTATATTGTTCATGAATAAAGTACCTACTATGACTATAACAAGCCTACAAGGTGCATACGTTTACAATCTCGTTTTCTTATCAAAGAGATTTAGTGGGCACGAGTCGACATTTGAACATACAATCGTTATCTATTTAAACCCTAAACTTTATAAAATCGAAATAGGCTAGTTTCCTACTAGTCAAATCAGCTTCTTTTTAAGAACTGTCAAAACGATTTGCTAATATGGAATTACTATGAAATACTGAGGAGCGATATCTTCCTCTTTGATGTATTAAATAGAAATTATGTTTTCCCCTCACAAGCTCGGAAACACGCGTTTTGTCCTTTAATACCAGCTGGTAAAAACGCATTTTCTCCACTAGTGGGTAAAGTAATTTGACCTTGAATAAAGTCAAATTAACTGCTTTAAAATTGATAAAAGTAGGTGAATCTAGTAATAAAGATGATTTACCACCAGTGAAACTACTGGCAGCAGTGATAAACGCATTTTTTGCGTTGTAGTTTCCTCGCTATTGTGAGGAAAAAAGTTTTGTGTTACACTCGGGTGCAAATGTATTTTACTTCTCGTGTGTTAAAAACTCGCAAGTTCAGGATTCTATTCTTGAACCTCTCGCTTCGCTCGTGGTTCAACTATAGAATCCTTTCACTTGCTCGTTTTTCAATTCCACTCTCGGCGTTAAAATACAACTTTGCCCCCTTGTATAACAAATAACTATTAAACATAATTACTGTCCATATTTTTTCTAATTATGTGCTGCTTTGTTTCGTGCATTGCATCAAATATTTGATTTTAAGTATAGGGAACTAGCCTATTAAGGCGTGCAATTTTAGACATAAGACATTTAACATTGTACGTACATATGTTCACTTGTTGTGATAGAATAGAACGCGTTAACTTTGTCCTATGTAATTAATCAATTAATAATATAAATTAGTATTGTATTGTATCAGATCGTTAAATGCATAAACGACAATAATATACAACTGAATAAGCAGAAATGTTACTTCATCGCAATTGTATGATAAACGATGCACTAACGATCTACACAGATTTCTTTGAACGACGCGCAACGTACCAAGATTAATGGACATATAAACCTTTATTGTTGTCACTAGTGTTCTGGGAAATATGAAATTAATATCGAATTCAGCGCAAGGACAGTAATTGCACTTATTGACTCTTTGAGTGGGGTCAAAGGAACTATCGACGAGTAGGATGAGTCATTGGGATAGTTTGTTGACGGTATCGGGAATCTGCTCACGGTTCACTGTCGATCGCTTGATACGAATACCAATGAGCTGGCCAGTTGCTGGACTGATCTATCGTCCAATAAAATTACGTCGTCACAATAACAAGAAGTTGATGAACTGTCCTTTTTCTTCTTTTTGACATGCATACGTGTGCTGTCTCTTTGTGAAAAATTAGCTACAGGACAACATATTATATTAAAGGAATTTGCAAAACAATATCCGAAGTTGTTTTTGTCTATTTTCGGTTCGAATAGAATTGAGACATCGGGGAAACACGTTTTCTACTCACAAGGCATCTTGATTCATTTGGGTTGCACAACGCGTTTTATTTTTCCTTTTCGTACCGTGAGATTCTCGCGCCTTTGACACGAATTGTGAAGTCTCATAACAGCCAGGGTGACTCATGTAGCCAAGCATTCGATTACGAAATGCTCACGATTCTCTATCGTCAATCTATTAGATACACTTGACTTAACTTACCGTTCATTTTGGAACGCCCACAATCATTTACATGTATTGACAGTGTACTTTGAAAATTGTTTAATGTAAAGAATCGATGGTATCGATAGTGCATTCGATCGTTAAAGGATTATTGTATGAGATGATTGGTCTGTATGACGTCGGATGACGTGGTTAATGCTGATGTCATGGCCATGCCGGCCGGCGTCGCCCCGTCACAACACAGGCATTTAGAAACTACCAATGAAAACGCTTCTAATAGAAACTACCACAAATCACTAGTAAAGATTATTGCCACTATTTACATTTCGGTAATTTAGCGATTAACCGGACGTCTTATCTAACAGATTCCATGAATATTGAAGCAAAAAGCGTAGCATATATCCTGGATTACATGCGTCATTTGAGCGGCTCATCAGTAAATTTTCGCGAGAACTTTTTGCACACATTCCTTAACACGAGTAATCTGATGGTCTATCAACGTCGCGCTCTCTGTTCATTGATAAATATCTTACAATACTATCTAAACCCGAGCGATGAGCACTAAAAAAAGCTCCAGTGACATAATAGTCGATCCTCTGAATCATCATTCTCAGAAACATCGTCACAATCCAAGTGAACTGTATCACAGTTGTGATTATGTTGTATTACGTCAGTGAATTAAGTGCTGGTGTAATGTATGCGTCACAGGACGTAGTTTTACTAAGGTACACTGAGATAATACGCTCGGTTTCATTCAAGTCGATAACGATAAGGGATCATCCACATATTACGTCACACCAAATTTCATCCCTTTAACAGGGATTGTCACATTTAGTATGACCCCCCCCCCCTCCCCCTCCCTACACTGTGACGTAATATATGGATGACGCCTAACGCACAAACACTTAAATTGGGCTGTTGTTATTGTATCAGCTTAATTGATACTGTGTTTGAACATCGAAATCGAGAGCACAAGAGAGGGTATCCTAAAATGTATACGAGAAATGTTCTGACAGAAATGAATAGGTAATTTATTATTTTTGAGATACATACTTTACATAGGTTATTCGGAAGTGCCACCTAAATTGTTTTTCCTTCAGAAATTAGGTTCTTGAGATGTATGCAATAGCATTTGTAACTTTATGATGTAAATAAATCAATTCTTGAGATTAAACATTAAGTATGACAACTGCATTTATGTACGCAATCTCCAATGCACGTTTTCTGCATCTCAGTACCTACACGTGTGATGATGAATGCAATGATTAACACCATTAGACTGCATTTTGTGCATCAGTTACGTAGAATTACGGTCGATTGGTCTACGTGAACTGCTACTCCAAGTGTGAATCATTGCTGACGTATAAATACGCATACATTCAACCAACGCTTAATAGAGAGTCATATGGGAAGGTTGTGACACAGTATAAAACCAGTAATAACTCTTCTTACAAACTTCACGCCGCGCGGTGTGTCCCCCTCCCTCCCCTCGCATGCGGCGAAAACATGCGAAACTGGTGATTATTGGGCTGGACAGTCGGGGCCGCGTTTGCGCGCTGTGTTGACGTGTTGAGTTCGGGAGAAAATGACGTCAGCACCGAAGACATATTTTCGTTACTGTAGTGTTTATGGGTGTATGGAAAGTTCTCAAAATGCGGAAATGTCATTCTTTAGAATTCCTAGACACCCAGAAAAGTAAGTGGTTGTTATATATTTGCAGTGTTAGGTACATTATTGCTTACGTAAATGGCGTAAAAGTGAGATTTAAAGCTAGAATGACACATTAAAATCAATAAGGATTTATCTGTAACGACATTTAGGTAGATGCTGCGATCTATCTAGCTCGAAAGTTTGGTACCTACTTAAATATTGTGCAAACATCTATTCAAACATTTTATGTAAATATGATTTCGTCAGTATTTAAGAAACAAATACGTACTTGAATCTTTATTAGATAAAAAGGTAGAAAGAGCGTTGGTACTAGCATAGCGCCATACACAGTTACTAATACGAGTAGGACAGTAGGTACCTACGTTTCTAGTTCAAACGAATCTTTTTTTTATTGTGATGGATTGGGTGTATTCTAGAGAAAACATATAAAATGAACACTTAAATTAACGCTTTTGCAATTATTGTTACACAATCTACTATTGCGCGTATGAGAGTAATATATTTATAATGATTTTTTGTATCTTCAATACTGACTAATGTGGTGTCATGACGTGGTATTGTTATACTAAAACCTACTTACAGTTAATAGTACCTATTAGATTTACAACAACTTACATTGTACGAAGTCGATTATAGTAACGTTGTACAACCCTGCGTGACCTTGCGCAGTAGTAACGACCGCGCCGCCGCTGCCGGAGATTAACTACTGATATATCCTTATACTGTGGTTGTGATTTTATTTATGACAATAATATTATTATACAATTTTACTTAAGTTTTTGTGATAATTTTGTTTAGAGTTACAAGCGCAATGACCTTTTTGGCAGTGTAGGATGTCTACAAGACAAGAAATGATGCTGAAGTTCGCAAGACTTTCACATGCTAAATTGTAGCTGCTGAGATATAGATAAATTAGGAAATGAAAATTGTACCAAATTCTTTGTAGAATAACCTGCTGTAAGCATTTAATGCACGTCGTCGCGTCAAAAAGTTTTAGTTAGGGAAAGAGGAAAATAAACATGAATTTGAACAACCAAGCATATCCAAGAATAATTTAATGGAAGTATGACCATTTCATAAAAAGGTAAATAACACCGCTACAGTATGAGCAATAGCCATTCAGTTCACGTTCTTGTGAGCTAGTCCTGGGAAATGTGTCGTTGAAAGCTTTCACGACTCATCGACATTTCGTGAAAGAATTAATCGCCTAGCAATAGAATTCGGACCTTATGCGCTAGGCGTTTCATATGTTATTACTTTGGGTATAGCATCTCATACCAACAAGCATTATGCACTGTTCGTTGTATGTGCCAGATGCACCGAAGTCCGTTGCATGCGCGATCAAGGGACATTGTTAGTGAAGGTCAGTTCTGCATGCACAATCGCTCCATGCGTGATGAAACGACAAAGATAAATTAATTTTATTGCATAACACCAACGCGAAGAGTATAATGGTTAATAAACATTAATGCTCAGCGGTCATTGTAAATCCCCTAATGATCAATAAACTTACATAAAATGGCCTAGATAAATTGATGATCAAACGCGAATCATTAATTACATATAAACCTCTGGGTTTATAAGATTTGCTACATTAATATCCATTTACATAAGCATAGATTAAGTAATGATATGCCTTACAGTAAAACCGGTAACCGATCCGACGCGACGTTGCACTACTCTTGAGTAAATCCAGTCTAGGGTGTTGTGTAAAATATCACTATTTACTATCAATCTATGGTTGTCAGAAGTCGATATCAGGTTAGCTGTTAAGCAATTTAAGACCTAGCTGTCCTAGTTCACAAATTGTTAAGCTTTCTTAGGTTCATCTCATGATTTAGACTGATTTCTGTTCCGAAAATATGATCAATTATTTAGTTGAATGTTGTCTACATTCATTATTATGTCGGTTTAGTGTTGAGTTCCTCACTCGTGAGGCACCTCATTTGTACCACTCATATTGTTAATTTGTCGCAGTACTTCACACGGCAAAAATGTATTGCATCACACTTCAACTCACCGCACCTCATTTTACTCGCTTGTGACAGTCGCAACACAAACACCTCACGCCTCACAAAGCATTCACGTACTTCAAATGTCACAAAAACGTCAAAACTCATCATCCACACGCGCGCCTCGCGGCCCTCAAATACTCGCTCGCAACAGTAGCAACACAAACACCTCATTCCTCACAGATCATGCACATACTTCAAATGTCACAAAACGTCAAAAACTCATCATCCACTCGCGCGCCTCGCGGCAGACGCGGCCCTCAAACTCCGTCGCGAGAGTCGACACCTCAAATGAAGTGATCAACCACACGTTCAGTTATCGAACTACAGACCTTATGGCCGGGACAAAAGGTCCACCGATAAAATAAAATGTATCGTTTGACTCGTTTGTACCGGAAATCGCTTTGTACCGGAAAGACAGAAGAGGCACTGTGACAACAACACTTCAAAAATCCTTTCAAAGTGAAACAGATAGTTACGATTACTATAAGAGGGAGTGAGACAGACACACGCGGGCTTCAAATTTTCCTCACCAAAAATACGTTACACATGACTCGAAAGAAAACAATCTTATGCGCCGCAAGTTTTCATACATTTTACGCCTTTTTGATCCCAGGATAGTTAACTTGCTCGCAAAAATCGCGCGAAAAATCAGACGATTTCGCGTGAACCACATCTTTTGTCTCTGTCGCATTTGTGAAGTCATGAATAAATGCAGCTGAGATGCAAAATGTTGTTTTTCGCGGCAGGTCTTCATTTTTGAATTTTTTGATAGCTATTATTGTGCTAACACATTGACCAGTATAACGTGATCTACCGCAGCAATAGAGTTTGTATGGCTATTGTTATGTGTAATCAGGGAGCTCTCTTAGACTGGACGTTGAAATGGTAACTCAAGTGTTTTGAATATTCGGAATACCAAGCATACCAACACAGAGGGCCAACCACTGAGAAGATGCGTTTACGAAGCTTGCTTAAAAACAATTACAAGATTACTGACCGAAATATAATATAAATTATGTGAAGCATGGTAGTTTAATTAAGTATTTAATCAGTAATAGAAAGAATAATTCATTTCTTAATTCAATAGAATGATAAATAAATCCGACACGAAACGTAATTCACAGGCGGTTGACGTTGACAGTAATGACAGTTTACAGAAGAAAAGTTAGTTTGTACGTACTTAGTTGCATTAGCAATATTTGCATAAAGTTTAGTTTTGTCCTACAGTGATAATACTAATAAATGAGCCAAAATGTAATAATGGTGACAACTTTTACACAATCAAATATACCTGTGATTCTGCCTTAGTGTCATTTGTGTGCAAAAAAATAGTGAAACTGAACTGAAAAGACATACCGGCGTCGCGAATGTTGATGGTGTTTTTAATTACTATCATATTGCTTTTAAAACACATGGAGTGGTAGGTTTGTTATTTTTATGTAAAAGTGGTACTAATTATAAAACAATACGAACTTTAGTTTGTTTTAAAACATGCAGTTTTATGGTAACTATGCTAATCAAAGTATGTTATTATTAAGCTGTTAATAATATGAAACCACTGTAATTTGTAGCAGTAATTTAAATGGAACAAACTGTAAATAATATTATTCAATGGTAAAATTAGACCCAGTTCCATAAAAACATCAAATTAAGTTGTTATGCAGGCCTCTATGACAGTCCTTGAAATATTTTTAAATTTTATCTATTTTCTCTTGTTAAATGTTCAAGTACTCATTATGACTAATGAAATTTAGTATGTATAAAGGATATTTACCTAGTACACAACTACACATACTAGTTTTTGTTGCCGATGGATTTTGTCAAACAGCCGATGCTAGAAATTATATATATATACAGATCAGTACCTCACCTCATTTGAAGTAAGACATTGTAACACCTCATTTTTGGAAATGAGGTACTCATACAAACTCATTTGAAATTGATGTCCTACCCATCACTATGTCGGTTACGTGTACCTATGATTTGGGTAATCTAAGTTTCGTTAAATTTTGTATGTTGTAAGTTGTAAGTTTACTTCTTTACTGCTGCAGTAATAATTCCTCACTTTTGGGTGAAACAACTAGTGTCATTTACATATTCTTGCTTTAAATAGGGTTCTAAATGTTCTACTCAATGGTTACCGGCGCCGCGCTCTCGTCCAAGTTCAGTGTTATAGTATAGTAATGGTTTTACCTTGCGGATAGCCCAACACCTTTAAAACTTTATCACTGTATTAGTCTATCAACACAAATATCCGCATATTTCGCTTTGTATATTTTGCGTGGTGTCTTATCTTGTATGCACTGGTCAGTTATCGTGGTCACGTTCAGCTCCGCGTGCGTATCGGATGCTGCTGTGGGGCGACGCGTGTCCCCGGCGCGGAGTTCGCGGCGCGACTGCCGGTACCGATGCCGGTTTGTATTCTTACACACAAATCCGAACCCGCAAACTTCAAACCACAATGCTAGCTAATTAGAATGGCGAACGCGCCGGGTGGCGAGGTTCCGCCCACGGCTCTCTGTATCCGCTTCACGGTCTTATCATTCAACGATTCACCAGTTTCCACGCGTAACCCTAACATGAACCATCTCCTGGGTATCATGCTTTCTTAAAAGTCTTAATTCTGCTATATATCCGCTTGCAATTAGAAGAACATTCCTTTATTATTCATTATATGTGCCAACGAGTTATCGTTATCGTGGGAGTGATGAACTGTGTTGATCAGACCTTACCAATCAATGTCGATAAGATGTCAAAGGGTATAAACACTAACAGCTTTCCAGATATTGATATGTTCTAAGATTTGCAAGAATGCAATATGCATTATCATTGATAAGCCAAAGAATTGAAATTCAAGGCGAAGATCAATAAATATGTTGGATGAATTATCTTGCGACTTACCACGGACGGATGGAAACAACAAATATCTTAGCAGATGCTACACCTAAGGGCCGTAAAGAAAACATAACCGAACATCCTGAAACACTCACAGCAGCATCGGTTTACATTCGCACACGTGGACAAGAGATTAATATGCTCCACTAACAAGCCCCTGCTGAAACACTATACTAAGTGAATGGCAAATAAACCAAAGGACGAGATCTTCAGCTTCTGTCGCGAAGCTACAAGTCAACGACCTCTCAATGTCAGCGCGAATCGTAAAACGAATCATCGGTATTGATGATCAACGGATATTAACAATCTCGATGTTTAACCACTAGTTAGAAGTTAGAACGCTAAAATCGAAATGTCATTAAACGTTATTTTAAACAACAAATTGCTTTGAACGATAGCCGATCGCCGTCTGCCCGAAATGTCCTAATTACACTTCCGAGCGAGTTGAACAAAGATATTCTTTGTCCGGTTTGCGAATTTAAAATTCAACAGACCAATCTGCCGGGTCAAACAGATGAAACCTTTGCCTTGCGCAAGTAGAAAATTTGATTTAAATCGCCGACTCTTCAAGTCTACGATTATAATGACGGTTAATGGAATAATAACAAGGTTGAATAGACATAACCATATTGGGACTTAAGTGTTGTCATTGGAGGATAAATTCCGATGATATATGCCGTACTATAGATACCTGATTGAAGCATAGACGCTTACACCCACGCCGAACTATAGTTACACATCTATACGTATACATACACCTTTGCGTCTTCATGGACAAATGTTCCACGTGACTGATCAAATGAGTTGTGATTGTTGTATTTTAAAACTTAAAAATATTTTGTTTTCATACAGGTTTTTTCTATCTAAACTTTAAGCTTTATAGGTCGTTTGTTTTAATATGCCAAAAGCCATACAAACTCCGTAAAAATCAAACATAGTCTAAGAAAAAAACACATTTTACTTTGACAATAATTCTCTATATACTTGATTCTCTTTGGTACGCCTACGCAAATATTGTGTAGTTTCCATATAAATTGCTTCTTGCCAATAACTCTTGATCAATTCTCCATGGAGAAACCTAAAATAAAATAACTTAATTTTGCGAAAGCTCCCATTTCTATATGTTTCTCCAACTTGTAACTTACAAGTTTTAAGTATATTAGAGATGGGCCGAATACGGATTTTACCGAATACGAATATTTGGCTGAACATTCGGTTCAACTGTTACCGAACCGAACATTCGGCCGAATATTCGGTTGAGCCATATTTTAAATCCTAGCTTATAGTTAAAAACTTTTCAATGATTAGTAATGAATGGGTGTTCCTATAATTTAGTGCATAAGGAAATTTTGGTCTTTGTTTCTTAAGCTACGTCATTTTCACTTTTTTACAAAATTATTGTATTTTTATTTTAACGCATTTTTAACTCCCTTTGGTAGTTCTTAGAATGCTGAAATAGGATGTCATTAAGCCATGAATTACGAAAAAACTTAGCCTATTTATTTTCTTTGTTTATTCGGTAAATATTCGGCAATGTAACCGAACTATTCGGCCGAATACGAACATTGAAAAACTTGCCGAATATGCCGAATATTTACCGAATATTCGGCCCATCTCTAAAGTATATGAAGGTGTACCTAAATATACATATATGTACTATAAGGCTTAAATTTAGTTTATTTAGTAATATCCTATACTCTATTCAGTAATACAATTTCGCATGTAGCTATAACACTTAAAACTGAAATGAAAGTTACTATAACTTCTATTATATTACAGCTATAACTTTAAGTACCTATCTAAGTTCCCACAGCTAGTTTCATAAAAGACTTCATTGACCTAAAAACAAGATGAATAATAAACCAACGGCTAATGAGAATTGAAGTTAATGCCTATTTTCATATAAATCGAACAAACCGTATGGAAATGTGGTGAATAAATAAACTGGTTGTGATGAGATGAGTCACTTCACTTCGCTCAATCGGCTGGACGAAAATGAAGTTCTTCTTGTCGTAAGTTTACACTTTAACGGTTATGATTTAAATAATACAAGATTCAAAGATCGGTCGCCTACTTAAATACCAAAAAGAATATGATACATTTATTAGTGAACACCAACTAGACATTGTTATTCACGATAACAGGTAGGACCACTATACTTAGTCTGAGATGACTGACACACAACACAATACAATATCCACTCAGCCTTTCGCAAAACAAAAAAAAAACTTGTTTTTGTGAACCCGAGTGTGAATTAAACCGAGTCAAATTAGCCTCTTGATTTGTCAACTACTTGATGCTTGTAATGTATAGCGAATGTAATTAGTCGCGAGTAACCGTACTGTTGGTAAATAAGTGAGTAAGCGTACCTTATTCATCTGGGGTTATCTTGCGGTGTGGTATAACCGCTGTTTTATGATGACTAAAAGCTGCGAATTGATGCATTTGTAAACATTCAAAGTGAATATGTTCAATTTGTGATCCATTGTGTTGGATTATCGTATAATTTCAATTAATATTCTACCTCTAATAAATAAATAAGGAGACGTTCCAGTTATAGGTTTCTGGCGTGCAACAGGAAACTAAAATCTTACTGGTATGGATAAAGATAACGAAGTTTACCCTCTATTGCATAAATTGAATTGTAAAGGAGCCTTGAGGCTCAGTTGGTACTTTCTGATAACTACGATGCTACGTACCTAATTTTTGAGCGCGGTTGTGACATATTTAAACAGTATCCAATATTCATGGAACAGTGTATATTTCGTTGAACTCAGTCATATCATATCTAAAGCACCACATGCCCAATTCACCATATAATGTCGCGTCTTTATAGTTGACCGGATCAAGTTGATAGCATGACTTAATCAATGAAAAACAAACAAGGAGAGTTGCATCGTATGAGTCAGTGCAGGTTTTGTTCAGTTCTCCGAACGCATCTACGGTTTCTTCGAGATGTGACTAAATGGACTGAGTTGTTCCATTCATAAAACTATCTTCGAAAGAATAATGGCCTATGTTGATACACTATGTTGTTACTCATCCGTGTGGTGTTACCTAAACATGTAGTAAAGTTACGTTTACCAACAAGTACTTGAAGGAGAGTTGTGTCATCGGTTTTTGATATCATATCAAAATTTATAGATCGTCAATTATGTATTGGGAATTTGATAACAGAATTTGTAAATATGGTTAAGTACATCCGTATCACTATCAAGATCAAGACCAATACCAGTATTTATTTTGTGAGTGTTAAGGAAATTGTAGTAAAAAAGCATTAATAAAATTAAATTTACAGAAGTATAATGTAATTGAAAAGGTGTAGTATTAATTATTTGAAGAACAGACTCATTATTTATTCGATTTTTTATTTATTTTGCATAAAACATTTTTTATTTTTGATAGGTACTTATGTAGACCTATTTTCAACTTAATATATGACATATGTATACTTAAATTGATCACAATTCCAACTTAATATATGTTTTTATTTTAGAAATAGGGGTGTCTTAGCAAATATTTATAATCTTTTACGTCCTCGCTGATTCACAATTTTGTTTAAAAATACAGGTTTAGGAACCCATGGAGTTAGATCATCGGCATAAATACTGGTTTTAGTAATGCTTACAGATTTTCCTTATAAGGGCATCTATTATGCAAATCAAATTGTTTTAACTCCAATTATATTTGGCATTTGCTAAAAATATGACTCAATCTAAATTTACAAAGTTTACTTTATCTCCTTCCTAGATATGATTGTGACATTTCTTTGTTAGGTATTTGTTTACTTGTACGTAATAACTTTATCTCTAATTCTGAGAACGACTTTTTGTTGTCGCTAATTACTTTTTATATTGGTTTTCTATGTCAGATATGATTGGTTGATTGTTATAGGCGGTTGGAGTGAGTCATCCTTCATTCACGTGGCCTGTTATCATAACACATGCAAGTGTTACCGCACACACACACACACACACACACACACACACACACACAAACAGAGGGGTACCTGCGCGTGCGACGGTACTCACCATGAGTCACCTGTACATCCTGTTCTACCTTCGCAGCACTTTCACGAGTTGCGTGGATTTATGTTTTTTATCGATCGAGCACAAATTATAGAGCTAGTGGATCTTGGTAAACTATATAATCCTCTTTTTATTAGTTGAATCATTTTAAAGAAGGCTTTCTTATTTTTGGGCCTTGTTTGGGAATTCATTCCGAATTTTAGCCTTTTCAATTTTTTCTTAATGTTGTTTATGTTGCTTGTTTCTCAGAGAAGGGAAAGGAAAACATTTCTTACGGTGCTCCACACTGGCCTAACATTTATAACAGCCAGTCTGGCAGCACCATGACTGGTACCCCACATTACTGGTACTATATACATAATTAATATCTACCTGACATGCAGATTTTACTGAATCATTGATTTGCTTCTACAAATAGATAGTACTTTAAATTCCTCAGATAAAGTTTTTCACACGAGGTAATTATTTCAATTGTCCTCATATCTTATCCAAATATTTATTAATTGCATATTTATTTACAACTAAAAGGCATACATTAACATTCCAGTATTGTGCATTCCTTTAGATAACCTATGTACTTTATTAACTTTATAAATCTTTACAAAGTGACTCACAGACTCCGTTTTCGGTATCGATTGAGCGAAATTTCACAAAAAAACAACGGGGAATCATCCAGACCAGTCTTACTACGAAGACCAAAGTTCGCAGATGGTGGGAATCTTTCTCAGTCAAATTACGCCTTACTTCGTTGGATTAAAAGATAAAGATACTCGAAATTCTCGAACTTGGTGGTCACGGTAGGCCTTCCGATAGTTCGTCACGTAACCGTTGGTAACAGTAGGTATGTCGCAATTACTTGCGTATGTTATGAATAATATAAATGCTATTAAAATGCCACACGTTTAACAGGTACGTAGGAGTTGTTTTTACAATATACTTATGTTGTTAAAACTTTCGTGGTCCTTTTAACTTTAAATATTGTGGCTTTCTGACCTACTCGGAATTAAAACTTTTATTACAGTGACGTGCAGTAGGATTATGGGACATATGACTTGCTCTTGGCCTATCTTTCAGTAGGTATATCACAGAAATCTGACCTGCTGAATAGTATATTAATTTTTAAACTAACATGATCTTCACTCATATTATTAAATTAGAACGCCTACCCGTGACCACGGACGTAATGTCACGTTCACGTCCGAAACGTCGGATTATATTTAAATGTAAGTTTTACGCGAAGTCCTGCTGAATAATTATGGTTAAAGATATGGTTGGTTTAGTCAAAATAATTTATGAGTTTGAGTGGAATGTTCTAGTTGCCAAATTTTGTTCGACTTGATCCGCCGTATCGTAGATAACAGACATGTGACTAACAGACATGTGTCTAGTTACCATAAAACTTAAATCCTCTACTACTACCCACCCATTTATTTGCTGATACTATCATGAAGTATCAGCAAATAAATGGGTGACTATGTAGATAATAGATCGTTGTCAAAACTAAATTTGTATCTTTCTCGTTGTTATGTTATCCTATGTTGAATAATCTTTATAAGTCGGTGTAGAGTGTCCATATTTGGAAATAGGTAATAGGCTGTCATGCTACCTACATCGAGTAGTGCTCGGAATCCGGACTAAAAATCAGTTTGAATGTTATTAATACGATATACGTGTTGACGAGAGAAGTGACCGTTTTTTTCTCCCATACGTCCCGTCTCGATGTAGCCACTTACCTTACCACTATACCAATTTGCCTCTGTAGGTATACTATTACATCCATAGCGTCCACTTGTTTATTGATGTTTCTACAAAACTCTGATACTCTTCCAAGATTATGTAAGGTTGCCAAATGCTCACGTAACCTTAAATCATAGTGGCCTCAATTTATCAAAAGGGCTGTTGCTCGTCTGTTTACTTGTCTACTAACTGACTAAGCTCGGAAGGAAACATCGAATTATGCTCTGTTTACATCCGCACGTTGCATGGAGTTAGAACGGATGTGGCTTATGCGATATAAACTCGATTCATTAGTATCTTATGAATCATTGTTTTCATAGTAAAATCGTAAAGTTATGAAACGTATCATGATAGAGTGAGTCTTACGATATAAATGTGATATAAATAAGGTCAGGTGAGGTAAGGAAAATAAAGGTGAATTTGCCGTACGAGTCAAGTAGTTCAAGTACCTACAATTGTATGGAATATTCATAAAATTGTTTTCTTTACGTACCTACTTATTAATAGCGTTGCAAAACAAGTGATTTACACAAACCAGTTGAATACATAACTACATATTTGAAATAAAGACATTTCATGTTTTTCATTATTATCAACCGGGGTTTGAAATACGAGTATATTCTGTCATTTGAAAGCCTCTATTGTCGCTCGGTTATAAATTTTTCATGATCCGATTTTATGGGTTTGTTGAGGCGATGTTCTATATTAGCGTTGTGAATATTTTACTTGCAAGAGCAGAAACCTTGAACAATTTAACGCGCGTACATGTAAATCCGATTTAATTCCAAGAAGTGATTGTACGCACACATCGAGCGCTCACAGAAACGTATGATCTTGGAGGAAAACCCGTTGCAAAACATACGCGTACCGTTCGGAATTCGTATTAGGAACAGTAACAGAAGCCCGTGTATAAACTACGATTTCATGGCGGTCAATTTAATTTAAAACGCTTTTTTGTTATTATAAATGTAAAGTAATACCTCACATTTCTGTTTCATAAGTATTCGTGTCGAACAACGATACGAGTTTATGACAGTCATCGTCATTTATGTGGTATTGTTACGGTAGATTTGAATTGTGTATAATTTCATGACATTTCGCTATTCAGTTTTGGCTCTCGTATTTGGCTGCTTACACTGGCGCCCAAACGGAATTGAAGCAATGATTTTTAACTACCAACTTAGTAAGCGACTACTTATACTTGACTTAAGTTTTCTAAGTTAGTTGTTTCTGCTTAGCCCCATTGTTGACTATTAGAGAAAGGCTTAAGCCGTTACAGTGGCTATTTGTACTCTTTATTTGTGAAATTTTGCAATAAAGTATAAATAAAGCATAGATATCTAAAATTTTCTAGTAATTCAGACTTGAATGCCGACAACTTTTTTCGCATTCAAAACAACTGCGTAGTTTATTTATGCACGCATGAAGGCACGTGTTTATTGCACTTTACCTAAAAACGTACTTTTTTTCAGAAAGTTTACTATTTCAATATCGTATTTAGTAAATATGAAAACTGAAAATTATCAATAATTGCGTCAAACACGTGAATTTTTAATAGAAAACAATTACACATATTAACAAGGTATTCATACATAAATAGGTAAGAAACAGCACAAGAGTCTTTTGTGGCTGAAGGCTTGCGCCGTGTGTTTGCTGAGTGACGAACATAAACACAATATTATGTACACACTCTTTCAGAGTCTAGTGCGCGTAAAGCTTGATACATACATATATCTATGCCATGAAACATACTGAAGTTGACTGGTTTTAACCAACAGTAGATTCGGTTAAAACTCATATGTGTCCATGTTTAGTCAAAGATTTACTTGTATTTGTATACCATTGTTAGATTGGGACGTTTTGCTTGCTTTTATAATGTCTTACATCAAAGTTATACGAAAGTGTGTTCGTCCGTCTGTGACACTGACAGACCTTTTTATTTTTTAGACATACGTATCAACGTTATCAACGTTATAAGTATGTAACTCCATAATGCAGTGGTTGTTACCTATTACCTATTGTCACGCTAATTTTGTTTCGTGTCATATATTTACGAGAAAATTGTTTATTTTGAGTTTGACACATTATATTTTGGCACCTTCGGTCGCCAACTATCAACATATATTGCTTATCTATATCTTCGTTTGTGTTTGACATGTACAAAATGACTCAATCTTTGGTGACCTAATTTTTCAAACAAAGCTAACCGTTGAGTTGAGGTGACCGTGCTACCTAGCTGCATGGCTTCAATGAGGTTTATGATATATGACCAGCTCTACTTTCAGTACCGTGTTACCTTCAGTGACTACTTAGAGTCCTGTACATCTTTATTTAGCGCTTAGTTTTAGGCAAGTGTACTTTATATGAAGATTATGAAGGTACATACACCCGACCCAACCCCAGATAAACTGGTAACATGGGTAGGACAAAGAAGAAGATGAAGGTATGTATTCCAAAATTGCCCTATTTATGTACTCTTCATCTATTAACCATCAAGATTACTCTTAGTACGCGCAATGATAAATACCAAAACAATCTCAGTTCGTTCGAAATCGGAGGTGTCTTGGAAGCATATATCGCGCGTATATCGGTCTTAAGCAAGAAAATACACCTAGCCTAGCGCAGCTGTTATATTACTCAAATTAAAGTGAAAGTGTTAGTATGACTCACTAGAGATAAAAATTCACTTCATAAGTATTCAATTTATTTTGTTCTTTGTCTGGTGTGTGTTTTAGTTATGCAGTCACTAGACGTCAAACACGTTTGGATATTTAATTTTATACCCACCTTATATCATATTCATAATAACAACAATATTTACGAGCAAAGCACAATTAAACTTTGGCAGAAATAGCCATTACTGTTATTAATTAGTAGAATTAACGACTTTAAAGTTTTATTCATGTCACCGGTCATGTTTTCATTTTAATTACCTACATGCATCTGACATTTGTTATAATTCTCTATGAATATTACATGCACATGCAAATTATTAGAATCTTTATTTATGATAACTGTAATTATCAAAAACTCTACAACTATTTCGTGCAGGGGCGTTTATACTTTTAAAAATGATTATTGTAAAGACTACCTTAAAATTACCCACCACCTATAAATGCAAGTTCAACATACCCATCGTGCAATTTTAGAAGATTTTTCAGGCGCAAGCAACGACTCCTCTGAACGTACCTGAAATTAAACAATAAAACAAATTAATTTATTAAGCCTCGAGACATAAGTTTAAACTAATATTTATTACAAAGTGTGAGTGGGAATAGGAATTCATGCAGCGAATCAAAGTTTACTTACTAAGTTACGTGACTAGTTAAACAATGGTATTTTAGTCATAGTAATATCAAAACAACTAGACAATTTCCAGATAATAATTGAGAGTTGATTGATCGATTTGTCATGAACAAAGGACAAACCTGTCATCTACATTGGCCAAATTCACTTCGTAAAAGCATACGTACTTATTGTAGGTACCTATCATATTCCAAATCCTATGACATTGAAAACTCGAACAACACAAGAAAAAGTGGAACTTTTGTAAGAAGTCAGGGCACAAAAAGAGAGTAGCGCTCGTCTCCAATGAGTCATCTAAATGATTATAATGAATCACAGTTCGTTTACCTGCCAATGTTTACACCGGTATCCCAGATTTGAAATTTTAAATTTATTTTCATTTCAATTTAGACTGCTCATATAAGTATACATATTGCTGATTTATATCTTTTTTAAAGTTCATTCTTTTTTTGCACTAAATCTTCGTTGAGAATTTGTCTCGTCATTTATTCTGCGTGCAATCTCAATAAAACTGGTTTAATGCCGTTAACGACCTAAAGTTATGGCTTCTATGAGGTCAGGACGTATCTTTATTAGCGATTTGACTGGACAGGTTTTATAATTACTGCTTTATTTATTTGCTACATTCAATCACAATAAAGCATGATTATTACCTACATAATAAATTTCTTGACCTACAATATTTTTTGCATTATATACAATTTTATTGCCCCAGCATTGGTAAATTATGTGTGTACAATTTATGGCCATTTTTGATATCGGTACCTTTGACTATAATTGGAATTATTGTCCTAAAGGAGAACTACTAACGTCTTTAGCTCCAGTGCTGGACAACACGTGTGGTGACGGGTTAAAAATTTCACCACCCCCTTTCTTTCCGTGGGTGTCGTAGAAGTCGACTGTGGGATATGGGTTAAATTGTGGCATAGGCGAGAGGCTGGCAACCTGCAGTGCAATGTCACAATTTGGATTTCCTTCAACCCCTTTTTGCCAAGAGTGGCACTGAAACTTGAGTAGTTCATGTGCTCTGCCTACCCCTTTATGGGATGCAGGCGTGATTATTCGAGTGTGTATGTATGTACTTAATGTCGAAGACATAAATAGGCAATTAGACAGGGCAGGTAGGTTACTAATACTTAAAAGTATAATTACGTATAACAAACCTATGTATTTAGTCGACATTTTAACCAACTTCAAACCCCATGCAATTAACAAATTAATCGAAATCATCGATATTTAAACTCAAGCCGCATGACGAATTGACTTCTCAAAAGTTTGCACGCATAAGGATGCGGCCAGTAAAAGTGCGTAGGCGCATGCCTTATTTGGTTGCTTTATATTAACAGTTGCTTAGGCAGCTCAGTTCTGAAAAATACACAAAAGATAATCAGTTAAATTGATTTGATTTTGACTGAGTTTGGATTTTGTTATTAAGATGAATGTCTTAACTGTTCCAAGGTTCATTAACATGTGCGTCTAAAAACAAGTTCTTATGAAAGCTTTGGCAACAAAGATCGTCTTTAACACTAAATAATACTACACTTTTAGTGTTGCTATAGCTACTATAGTCTGTTGTGTTAATTTAATTATAATTTAAAAGTTAGTATAATTTAAAGAAAAAAAAGGCACCAGCGTTATAAAACTTCATTCAAAGAAACCATTATAAACTCATAAGATTCCTAATCGCCGTTTATCGTTGTGAATGGACGCATTGGACGCTTCAATTACCGTCTCGGTCGCAATGTTTTCAGCCCGCTTGTAATTTAATTCACATTACGATTATGAGACAGACGTGTGGGCAAAATGCAGCTCGTAAGCTCATAACTGCATTGTAAACTCGATAAGCGTCGAGACGGCAGTAGGCGGGCGGAAGAGGCCAGTAGTTGACTACTTGACTTCCTACTTAGAGAGCCCCGAGCGGAAACGCTATTTTTGGCGCCCACCGCGCTTCCTCTGAGGAAAGTCCACTTATGAATACAATCAAAGTAAATGTGATCAAATCGGGCTGCCTTCCTGTCTGGCAAGTAATTTGATCTGATTTTCATTGGGAATTAGAAACGTCCTTGTTAAATATGAGCAAAATCTGAATTAAGAATGACAGTGATAAACTGATAACGTTTGGTTGCGTTTGTTTGTCTCTAATTTTATATTAACTAAGGTAAATTATATTGTCTTCGGTTACCGCGATAGTTACTCATGAAATAAAACTATGGAAACGGATTAAATCGCGTATAATGAATTTAAAATACATCCCGACGTTTCGAACTCTTTACAGCGTTCGTGGTCAACGGGTGACTGAGGAAAAATTAAAATGTGCAAAAGCTACCCACTTACAAGAAATATTAACGAACCATGACCACAAATAATATAGATTTCTAAGGCAGGTTCACACACTATTAATAAAGCTAGTTATACAATATTCAAAAAATTTTACCATTACTCTGTTAAAAAAAAAATTAACCAATTAATCTACACAAAATTGACAAAGAAACAAACTGCAAATGTCCAACACCATACAACACAAATGCCTCACAGCCTTCGTCGTGCTTGTTCCATTATCAGATGTACTACTGGATCCCAAGCCGGTGGTAAAGTAAAGCCATCCTCTCTATTAAAGTTTGGATATTTCTTGATCTCAATGGCCTCTCGCAACATTCTGGGTATATATCGCTTCTCCTTAGCGAGAACCAGAGGCTTGTCAAACTTTATAGCATGATTGACTTTATCCATGACATGTTCAGAGACTGCAGACCTTTGCCGACGGTGCTTGACATCCGCTATGTGTTCCTTCACCCGTGTGGAAATGCTTCGTTTCGTCTGTCCCACATATGACAGGCCGCACTCACAGTCTAGCCTGTACACTCCCGCGCTTTGTAGAGGAGTTTGACATTTCACAGCCTCAGGAATTGGGACATCTTCTTCATAGGCTTGAAATAAGTTTTAATAGAAGCCCGTTTCAAGATGTGGCTGATCCTATCTATACGCGATTTAATCCGTTTCCATAGTTTTATTTCATAAGGTAAATTATATTAACATCCGGAATGATACTAAATATATTGTTATCTTTATTAGTAGATTAGATTAAGATTATTGTGAATTATATTATTGTAACTAGTGTATTACGATTGTTATAGATACGGTAAGTACCTGCATGATTTTATGAATTATACATTATTTGGAAGTATGTCTAGCATTTCGTTCGCCATTACTACATTAGTTTACGTTTTACCGATGTTAATGAAGACACTAAGAACATAATTTTAGCAGTACCTTCTGTCCCGTGCCTCATCATGAAATAAAAAAGCAATAAATGAATAAGTTTAGTACTTACATTGTCTTACCCGCAATGTAATCCCTGATCCTTTCAATAAAAAAAAGGAATATAATCCTAGTATTATCTTACCCTTCACCGCACCCTTTACCCTTTGTTCCTTGAGGACAAAAACCAGGGATAGCTGTTTTACGCATTAACGGCACATTTAACAGTAAACACTAAACAACGTCGACCAAGATGAGAAGCAGGCAAGGCAATAAATACTTTGGATTCCTTTTGCAAGACGAATCGCGATAAAGGACAAAGGAGGCTTCTGCTCTAGTTATGAGATAGATATTGCACAATCAGTTAATGTTTTGTTTTGACTCTGCTTTTAGAGAGCGGGTGGGCAGTGTTTTCTGATTGTCCGTGGCCGTCCCTCCTCTTCTTGTGTGTAAACGCCTCTCCTTTCTTGCTGCAGAACTGACAAGGAACAATTAACGGTAACGTTTGTCAAAGTCATGTCAACGCTGTAATACCCTAGTAAGTACATAGTCCTATCCTATTAGTCCTCTGTATGATCTGTATCCTTTAAACAAAACTGCTTGTTGGAAGACAGTAACGGTTAACGGTAACGGTTCTCAAAGTCACATATTTGTAGTACACTGGCTGCCTATTCACCTGCACACTACACAGCCTGCTCCATATATGTATTTTAATTAGAAGTATAAATCAACAAAAGACATAGTATGACGATATCGCACAATGACCGGTGACAGTTTTTGTTGCACCCATAAGTGCAGGAAGACTGCCGCGGGCGCTCCCAACCGCATTCCGGCGACTTCCCTTCGACACGGTAAAGGGATCGACACCGACAGTACTTTTACTTTATAATTGTCGACCAGGTCCTAAGACCTGAGACTCGAATGTTTATTCAATTTCTTCAGATTTGCATCTACATAAGTCAGGTAACGTACAATTAATGTTATTAATGAATCCAACAACGCGTGCTCTTGTAGGTACTCATTTGGCCTTGTTAATTTTGTTGTCTTAGCGCGCTCGATTTTAACGATAGCCAGCCTACCTGTCTAATTGTACATAACGAACCTTAAAAAACATGTGGCAGGTATGTAGCTTCACAACAAAGCACTATTGTTTGAGAGTCAAAGCCATTGGACGCTTTGTGGTCCTAATTATTTTCACGTGTGGTTACTTCGGTTGTTGTACTTACCTGTGGTCGGACAATGTGTCGATCGGACGATTCCCGCTCCGATTCGATACTCCTCTTAAAATTTGGTTTGGTAGGAAGTTTTTTTCCTTAATATATGACATCTTATTTCGATTTTTAATTTGTAGGAAGTGTTCTTCTGTACGTTAGTACTAGTACTATATTCTTTGGTTGTACCATGTCAAGATACTGTATACGTGTGTTTGTATTGTGCCTCGGAATTCCCTTCATTGTGTCCACACTTGACGCAGGAATGCGCCGGACCCCTCATTCCGAGGAACACCGGGCTTGGGAAGGTGGAACAATTTGCCTCACATACTTTAATC